>NC_137666.1:16472481-16634981 GCF_963422515.1 Blennius ocellaris | reverse complement strand
TGTGCGCGAACTCGTCCGAGGAGCACCTGCAGCCCTTCAAGGACAAGATGGAGGGATTCATCTCCACTGGTGAGTCAGACTTTTCTTTGAGACAACTTTGATTATCTGTTTAGGTGTTTTTTTTGTTTGTTTTTACACAATTTCATTTCAATTTATTTAAAGCACACTGAAATATGAAAATCAGTCAAATGCACCAGATAGTTAATTCACTATGAATGGAAATGATGGTTAGCGGATTGAAATGGACTCTTAAAACTTGGAAAGCATTCCAAAATTGGCACCAAAATGCTATTATACTTTTACATTATAATTATGTTTGTATAACATTAACTTAACACATTTTCCCAATAAGGCTGTAACAAGAAAATGTGGGAAAAAGTTGTGCCTTTTTAGGTTTTTCAGTCATTCGTTCATCATTTATTCTCAATATAGCTGCCTGCAGTGAAGTCTCACTTTGAAACAAAGAAGTGTCGGGATCATAGAAAGAACCTTTCTGCACCGCACCAGCAGAAAAAGAGTTATTACTCATGTAAACTGGGTGACTTTGCCATTCGAGTCCTGTTGTTTAAACAGGTTTGTGCAATCTCTGGCTCTGGTTTCCTGTTCGTCGTTACCCAACAGTTTCTACCCAACGAGACCATTGGAGTCATGTCCGTCAAGTTTTTGTTTTTGTTTTTTAATTTTCATCCTCTCCCACTCACTCATGCACGGTGACACCCTATGGTACTCACTGCCACATAGAAATAATGAATGTTTACGCTCGGCCCTGCTCACCGACCAGCCTGTCTCATGTGAGGTTGTTAAGAAAATTCTCAGTGTCTTCAAAGATGAAACATTCATTTGGACAGGGGATTTACAGCCCCTGAAGACAGCCATGAAACCAAGCTTACAGAGCTTGTAGAAAGGTCCTGTTTTCACCCAGACGCACAGCGTGGGACTTTTTAAAGAGAGGCACTTATAGTTATGCTTTTTTGGCGATGTCAGACAGTCAGCTGGTCGAGGGGAAGTCTCCGTCTCCTCGGTGTGTGTGTGTGTGTGTGTGTTTTTGTCCTCGCTGGGAGAGGGCGTCTCGGTGCACTGTAAGACAGCATGAGCACGGCGCGCTACAGGCCTGTAGAGGGGATCGCATTGCTCCTAACATGGTTCTCACGTACTCCCAGCTTCCATAAAGCTGGCAGGACATCTCTGGCTGCGGCCTTGTAAAGCCTGGCTGGCCTCAGTGGATCACTCCTGGAGACCACCGTGACAGGAGAGCGACTTCCCCGACACTGGGATTATCTCGCCGTCTGTCCCCTCTCTGACCCACACACTGGTGCACTCTGTGTTTGACACCCTGTATTAGCATACCGTGGTAAAAACCCACTGTCTGTACGATGGCCAACTTGGTACACCGATGTGATTGGATGAGGATTCCTCTATATTCTGTGCACAAGGTGACATCATTCAATCCAGTCAGCCTGCAGCATGTGATTTGACATCAGAATACATGCATTTCTTTGCATGTTTTTCAAAGCTTTATCTACCACAGAACTGGCCACTGGCAACAAAATCTGCAAACGAAATCCATCCATCTGCAGTGTCCAGTCCAAGACAACCACACATACATTCACACCTACGGGCAAAACAATCCCGTGGGACACTTGTAAAGCCCTTTCTTCCATGAACGGTCCCTCCTGAAGCTGTTGGCCGCGCTCCGGGAGCGGCGGTGTGTAATCAGCGATGGTTCCATGACTTTGAGCGGCTCAAACAAAGAAACAGTTCTCACATCAAAGAGCGGCCGGCGCTCTTAAACTCTGACTCATCTTCGAACGAGTGGAGCTTTCGCTCAGGTAGACGTCCGGGCAGCTGACTTCCTGATACATGTGTTCAGCACATGATTTGATAGATTGAAATGAGACTGCGGAGAGGCTTCAGGCGAGGATTCTCAATGAGGAGCAAGTCTCATTCAAATAGTGAATGCAAGAAAAACGTGTCATTAAAGACATGATGTATTACAATATCAAGAATAGGAAGTTATATTAAATTCATTAGAACAACGTTCATTATTGTAAACTTCTTTTAATCTGCTTTCTATGTAGTATGAGAGTAAATGTTCTCGTGAAAAAACCTGCAGAATGCAACAGCTAGAAGAGAAGTATTTGGGGCATTTCACTGTATTTTTGCACCTTAAATCTTCAGTGTAAATTGTTTTGATTAATTGAAAGTATTGACATTTCCATCATATATATTCTGTGCCACAACAAAGAAAAACTTTAAGGTTTAAACTTAAATGTTATTATGACACTATTTTACCAGTCGATGAGATTGGGCCGAATGTGGCCCCTGAACTTAAAGATGTTTTGACGCTGCCGGTCTAAATAAATGAAAATTTTGAATTTGGAGCAAAATAATGCTTTTGTTTCGTAGGTTTTTACAAGAAATTATGATGAAATAGTAGGAGATGAGTTTGATTTTATTGAAAAAAAGACTATTCACTGCAGAATGTAACATTGCATGGAGGGATGACACACTCATTATTCTATTGCAGGGGGCAATTAAGTAAATCTTGACTGCATACTGATTAAATCTACTTAACCAGCACAACAGACCAAGGCCAAGCAAATAAATGCATTTCAAAAATGTTTGAGATTTTTGTGAAAAATCATTGTTTGGGTCGTTATTCCAGGTGACTATAAACTGTAAATCTACCAAATCTTCTTCTTCTTTAATGGTTTAATGGTTGTTTGCACCCATAAAGTTATATTACCTCCATCTATCTATCTATCCATCCATCCATCCATCCATCCATCCATCCATCCATCCATCCATCCATCCATCCATCCATCCATCCATCCATCCATCCACCCACCCACCCATCCATCCATCCATCCATCCATCCATCCATCCATCCATCCATCCATCCCACCGCTCTTGTCGTCCCTCATCTACCAAGTCCCAGGAGAATATGGACTGGGAGTCATGACATTCTGGAGGCCGCCGATATTTTCCATCTACTGAGCATGTGCAGAAGTATTTGCTACGATCGTGGTGCGCAGTAGCAGCGTTTCAAAAGAATGCCTTTGTTGTGTGATCCGACAACCAAAACACAACGAAAGCTTTGCGTTTTCACTTGAGAAGGCTGTCGCGTCAATGAGACCTGAGAGTCATGTTATCGCCTGTAAACTCAAACATAAATCACACACCAAGTCACACAATCTTGTTCGAATCTGGTTTTCCTGTGTGTAAAATCAGAGAGATTGCTGGACACATTCAATAAGCCACACTTGTTTAAAGTTGCTAATTCAAGGCTTTTGATAATGTAATAACATAAAGATAACAAATGAAATTGTCCTTTTTAATAATGTATTTTTACACACAAATCTTGTAATTTCCATTTTTTTGGTCTTTTTATCTGATATCCTTGAATCTTTATACCCATCCGTCTAACTATATATCACTTAACTTAACCAGTCCGGGTTACCGCTGAATTCCAATATGTTCTGAAGAGAGATTCATCAGAAAGTGTGACTCTTTAAACCGGATCGAGGTTTTTCCTTCTGTTCATGAGTGTTTCTTGTGTCTGAGCCGCCAGCAGGACTCTGACTCTGGTTGCGGCTCTGAGACTCGTCCTGATCTCTCCCGGATCCAAACCCACCGATCAATTCTCTCGTCCCGTCACTGCTTTTGCTCTCTTGTCCTTCAGTTCCCTTTGGAAACACCTCCCCCCCTTCTCTCATTTACTTGATTTTTATTGAATCTGTCTTCGCTGAACTTCCTGATCTGATCTTATCCACTGATTTTCTGGAATGTGACTTTATGTTTCCACCACACTTTGTGCGCCTTTAAACACGGCCCTCCTGGAAAACACTATGTTTTCGCAACACCTCTAATCAACCTTTTTTTTTTTTTTTTTTCTTTAATAGGCGCTCTTTGAAACCTCTGGGGATGCTCGGACTGGCATATTTTTCATGTTGAATATTCGCCATGGCTAATTGAAAACAAATTCCCGCCTGTGCGAGTGCATGCGTATCGTCACATCCTCTTTGTTGTCGGTGAGTCAGGCAGCAGAGGTCCGCTGTGTCGGGGCGACGCGGGCGGGGCAGAATTCGCAGTTGGGGGGAAAAGCGAGCGTCCCGGGGAAGCTGCTTTTGATGAAGTCTTTAAGATTCATCTGCGCTGGGAGGGAGGCGGGGCAGGGGACGGAGCGGGGATGTTTTATGGAAGTCTTCAGCATCCCTCGTGAACTGCCCCTCCGTCTCTTTGTTATCTGGCTGCTAGGTAAATCGTCGGCTCGGAAAAGTGTGTCAGAGGTTTTAAAGCCCTAATTTATTGTCCCTTCTCAGCATGCACGTCTCATAACTTTCTAGTTAGCGACTTGTGGTTTCATGTTTACACCAGGAGTGGAGGAAGAGAAACTTCACACGTCCCCTCTCTCTCTCTCTCTCTCTCTCTCTCTCTCTCTCTCGGTTCCTGTGCCACCTCTGCACAGTCACAGCAGAGGGGTACCTCAGGCGCCAGCCTGACCCCCACTGAGACTAACGCCATTGGTCACGGCCCCTCTCCTCTTCCCCCTCCTCCCTTTATCCCCAGACGTACAAGCCACCCTCCCCTTCTTCATTACCCCTTCTTTTGCCCACGTACATGTAAAAAAAGAAGGAAAGTAAAAGTAACAGGGCTGGTTGATCGGAGGCTGAAGCTCACCTTCTCCCAGAAGACCCCCAAACCTGCCTTTGAACAATTTTTGGAAGACTTCCCCCTCTTAAATCTTCAAGTAGGAAAGGTCCCCCATCATTGTAAAAAGGATGAATCTGGAAAAATGCAATAAATCTGAGATCACAGGCACTCTCTGGCCCTAGATAAATTCTTGCACCTCGGCCTGGCCCGCCGCACACATCTGCCTTGCATTTAGACACTTTTACATGGCAGGAGTCCACAGGAGCCTCCAGTTCCCAAGCGTCTCTGCTCAACCCCGCACCCCTGCTCCAGCTCTGATCAGAACATACGTTTACATGTTCAAACACGCACACACATGCACACACACACACACTCACACACTGTGCAAACAGACCACCGCTCCCCTCTCCCCCCCCGAGCACAGGCGTCACACTCTTGCACTCTTGTGCGTCAACACACAGAAGCATGTCAAACTTTACAATGTGCTTAACAGTCACTTGGATAACATGCTCAGTGTGTCAGTGACATCTCAACCTCTTCTTCTTCTTCTTCTTCTTCTTCTTCTTCTTCTTCTTCTTCTTCTTCTTCTTCTTCTTCTTCTTCTTCTTCTTCTTCTTCTTCTTCTTCTTCTTCTTCTTCTTCTTCTTCTTCTTCTTCTTCTTCTTCTTCTTCGTCTTCGTCGTCTTCTTCTTCTTCTTCTTCTTCTTCTTCTTCTTCTTCTTCTTCTTCTTCTTCTTCTTCTTCTTCTTCTTCTTCTTCTTCTTCTTCTTCTTCTTCTTCTTTTCCCCTCAGTGGACACCTGCCAGGGATGGCTCATGAACACAGCGCCCTCCTCTGGACTCACCTTTAGCTCAATCAAGATGATCAATCTACCTCATGATCCATCTAAATATTGTCTTTTTTATGTCTTACAGCTCAAAAAGAGCACTCTGATGAAGAGGAGCTATTAAACACTGCACAGAAAAGGTAGGAAAAAATTTTTTTTATACCTTATATTGTCACCACTTACTGGATTTTGCATTGTGATAATATTTAAGTATAATAATAAGTAATACGTATAATAAGTATTGAAAAACTACACAAACAGAGAAACAGAACTTCGCACCCATGTCATGTAGTATTGTCGTTGTGGTGGCCCACTGGTATTCTGCACATTTCTAACTATATTTAAGAACGTTGATGTTATCATGTATATGTAGCACGCATATTTAGTGGACAAACCACTCAGTCATTGTACATTTTTGGACAATTCGACAGTCATGGTAGCCTAAACAAATCATATTCTCTATCACCAGAGCAAATTCCTCCAAGTGTTATGGATTGCAAACATTAAATAGCTCTGTGGAGTTACGTAGCCTGCATTCTGTAGATGGCGTAGGTGCATCTGATAACACTACAGCTATGTTTGTACGGTTTTAAACAGACGATAAGGTAAGAAAAAGGGAATTCTCAAACCGTTTGCTGCTTTGAGGAGAAGGTCAAATTTCATCTGACTTGATGCAAAAAACTTTTGCTGAAGTGTTGGCGTTTTCATAATTGCTTGAAATCAACATGTATGAGCCTGGACCCATCATTCTTATCTGCCATGTTTTTGTGCAGAGAGTTTTCTGAGAGGCATCTGATTTATAGGCACAAGACACATTGGCAGACGCAGAGCTCGCCGTCCGGACGAAATCATATCTGGAACGTCTCATATTGGAAAAAGATGGCGGCGCAGACAAACAAAGCAAATAGATTATTTTGGCCTTGTTTAGATAGAGAGCAGGATTGTTTGCTTTATGTCGTACCTCTCCCACTTCCAGAATAAATCACGAGAGCGTATAAAGGAGAAACGTGAAAGACGCCGGACTCTGGGAAAAATGGAAACTATAAACAATTAGAAAGGTGATTGCTTTGGACAACGCTATAAGTCAGCGGATGGCTCCGGACTGTTCTGTTTCATGTTGCCGTTTGAGAGCCAAGAGATTTTTCTGCACCTCTTATTCTCTGCACAAGTCCCGCCCTCGCCACATAGCGTAGCGTCTGTCCACTGAAACAGGCCGTGTGCGCGCGTGCGTGTGTGTGTGTGTGTGTGTGTGTGTGTGTGTGTGTGTGTGTGTGTGTGTGTGTGTGTGTGTGTGTGTGTGTGTGTGTGTGTGTGTGTGTGTGTGTGTGTGTGTGTGTGTGTGTGTGTGTGTGTGCGTGCGTGCGTGCGTGCGTGCGTGCGTGCGTGCGTGCGTGCGTGCGTGCGTGCGTGCGTGCGTGTCTTGTGACTGAGTGACACCACTGTAATGAAGGTGTTGAACTTGGAGGGGGAATATTGATCAAAAGGGCCCCGCAGCTGACGGCACCTTTGGCTTTAATGAAGTTTTCCTTTAATTTCATCTAAAGAGGGGGGCTGGCCGACTGGCGCTCGGCAGAAGCCAGAGGAAGGCGGGGGTCTCTTTCTCAGGTTCCCACCGAGCCACCTCGTAAAAGTGACACGCTGTTGATGAATATGGGCGTCAGCGGGCTCCCCGGGCCCTGGGTGGGCTCTCACATCTGTGCTGGATGAGGGATCCTCACACAAACACACAATGGCAGCAGCGGCGAGAGATTATGTGCTCGGCGTTAATAAAAGAAATAGACAGCACGTCCTTAGTGCTACCTAATACCTCGGCCTTGACCCCCGGGCAGGACGAGCCGGCGTGAATCAGGACGTAAACAAGACTTTAAGACAAGGTGTCCAACCTCAATACGTTTCCCAACAAATCACCTCCAGATCATTGGGCTCCGTTTATGAGATTTGCATTCTTCTTTTACCTGGCGATGGATTTTCGTCAGTCGCTATAAATTTGACAAAACAGTTAACCTTTAATATACTGTTTGGGTCAAAATTGACCAATGTTGTCAGAACCAAAAAAGAGCTTAAATATAATTCTTTTAACTGAAATCTGATTCATTTTGACCCAAAATACGCCACCATTCTTGCTCCGCTTACAAATGTGTCGCTGTTAAATTAAGCTGTTAAAAGTCTAAATTGATTTTAATATGAATCTTATGTTCATCAAAACAATAGAAATGGCACATTTGTATTGCCTCAAATTTGACAATGAGCTGCTATTTTCTTTTTTTTATCTGTTTAATAATGTAAAATAGGCCATGATGTAGTGTTGTAAATTATGTTTTGTTTTTCTTGCGTGTTTGTTTGGTTTTTTTTACCAGAAATTAGCAATGCAAAACTCTAAAAACACTCTTTCTGCTCTTTAAGACATTTATTTACAATTGTATTTACAACACGACCAGTAAGTGAGGGTTTATAACATATAATAAAATAGGAGAAACAATATAATTGGTTTTGACGGGGAAATAAAGAATTTATCTGGAAAAAAAAAATCAAAGAAGGAACCAGTACAGATAACTTTAACTCAAGTTGAACTACCGGTACTTATGTTTCCTGACTTTTACTAGGCTACACATAAAAATACTCCTGTAAAACAGCAAAGTACTCAAAGTATTAGTTACTTTTAGCATTCAAATGCATTGTAAATAGCCTGACTGAATTTACATGTACAGAATGTTCACATTGAAGTCACATTCCTCGATAAACGGATTCTTTCTTCTTAATAGAAATCTGAATTTTAATTCAAATTCAATTCATGATTTCAATATAGATTATATGGTTTAAAATTCTACCTAACTTCATTAATGGGAGTATTTCCAATTACTTTGATGGTTGAAACACAAGCATGAGAAGAGGAGTTTTATGTAATAACAACCCAACATATTTCCATCAAAAGGTTAAATATTGCTCAGCTCTTATTGAGGATATTTCTCTTGTCAATGACATCAAATTAGATGTTTTTCTCCAATTTCAAATATAATATTCAAACTTTTTCATCTGCCTTTTTTATTTCTTTTACCATGTGTAAAAAGAAATAAAACATGTCTATCTACATGTGTTTACCAAAGTGAAATTTTTGTATACTATATCATTATTATTTATAAATACACTGAGTTGAGATGTTTAATACAGTTTTTAATGCAGTTAAATGTGCATTTTATGATTGTTCCTCCACTATAGATCCTTTACTGTATATTCAACAGTTTTTCTATATTATTGCACTCTTACTCTGGTATAACATTCAAAAAAAAAATTTTATACATAGAAACATTAGTTTTACTAGGGTAAAACTTTTCAGTTCTTTTTCCAACTTTGCTTATTAGATTGTTAATCAATTTTGTGGGTCAATTTCAGTTGCTTCATCAAAAACAGTTACCTTCATACATGAACTTCTATATGTTTTTGCTTTTAACTTTATAAGATTCAAGCAATGTTAACTCAAAAACAACAATGCATCAGCAGTTTCACTCCTCTTTCCTCCCCAGTGACTTTAACAACAAAAGCATCTGTTTGTTGTGTTGTTTTTTTTAATCTCTCTTCTCCTTTTTTTTCTCTTTCTTATTAGTGTCATTTCAGGCCCGTCCGTGGTGAACTCTGAGGCTTTCTCCCCAACATGCAGTCCTAATTTGTCTGCTCAGTGTTTGGGTTCCTCTGAGGTTTTCTGGTTCTGTCCTCAGTTCCGTCTCATTAAGTTTCCCTCTCCTCCATCATGCTCAATTTCATTTGGCCCGAGAGCCGTCTCCACAGTCACCGACGTGCAGCTCTGGTTTTCTCGCTGGTGCTGGTTTGGTGTCTGGTTGTGCTCCGACGTGGCCTCTGCTGGATCAGCCAACAATACCCAGTTTACGCCTGTAATCTTTTTACTGGGGAAACAAAGGAATGCGGAGTTGCCTGTCCAAATATTTTCCTGATTCTTACGGCTGTTCATGGTTTTGTAATGGGTCTTTTTTTTTTTTTTATAGCTGTCAGTGAGGAATGCCGACTGTGGGTGCTGCAGTAAACCCTCTCACGGCAGTGGCATCATAGCGTAGACTACAGACGTGTATGTGTGTGTGTGTGTGTGTGTGTGTGCGTGTGCGTGTGCGCAATTGCAACCGGTCTGCTCTCGAAAAAAAATGAACAAAAAAGTCTGCTTGATTTTGTTTATGTGTTGTCGGCATGCCTGCGTGTGTGCGTGCATCTGTTTTGAGTGAGGCTTTGTGTATCTGCTCGTTTCGTACACTCAGGAGGCTGAAAGGAAAAGCTGGTTGCTTGATTTGTGCAACAAGCTCTGACACGATGACCCGGGG
This sequence comes from Blennius ocellaris, assembly GCF_963422515.1. Classification (NCBI taxonomy): domain Eukaryota; kingdom Metazoa; phylum Chordata; class Actinopteri; order Blenniiformes; family Blenniidae; genus Blennius; species Blennius ocellaris. The sequence continues at coordinate 16,625,177 of NC_137666.1, read as the reverse complement.
TCAGGAGAGGAGAGGAGAGGAGAGGAGAGGATGGAGAAGAGATCCTGCTCATCGCGCACGACACGGCCACCTGGCCGGAACGGCGTGTCCGTCTCGGTCAGTCGTGAAGCATCTCCGGGCGTCGTCCCGCTGCCATCCTCCGCAGAATGATCTACGGCGCTTTCCCGTTATCGAGCATCCCGGGAAAATGACGCAATGGCGGGGAAGTGGGATGCAGGCTCGCCCAGCAGACGCCCCCTTTTCTCAAGACTCTCGGCTGGACGTCTGGGCAGCATATTGCGCCGTCTCACTCCACTTGAACGTGTCTTCGATTAGCGTTGCCAAAAGCCACCTCGCATCTGGAGGTCAAAGCCCGTCCGGGTGTCAATGGGACGCAGAGCATCCCTTGAATCATGGCCTCCCTTTATCAACCCCCTTGACAGGCCAGAAAATGTCTTGCACGTCATGGTTTGGAGACGGGAATCCGAAGCAGCAGGCAGCGTTTCATTGCCTGGCGTACGCTGCTGAGAGCCTCCGGCAGAGTTCAGGTTGGGTTACAATTTGGATGAAGCTAAGGAGCAAACAAAAGTAATCCACTCGTATTGTGTGAGCGAGCACGTTGAGATGCAGTGTGTGAGGGTTCCATCGGTGTGTCTGGAGGAGCGGCTGTCTCCGGCTCCTCGGGCAGTCGTCCCCTGCAGGCCGCGGGGGTCAATGTGATAATGGCGCTGCCGCTACTGTGACCCAGCAGGGTGGACACTCACCTTCCACCTCTGCTTCTCGCTTCTGCGTACGACTGCCGCCCTTCCTTAAATCCCTTGTCGCTTTTTGACGCCGGTAAGATTATTAGTAAGTGTTGCTAAGATATTTAAACCTCGCCTGTTTCCTTCACCTTACAGCTTCCAGGACATGGTGAGCTACTTCGGCGTCAAGCCAAAGTCTGGAGAGCAGGAAGTGACAACGAGTCATGTCTTCATGTTCTGGTACGAGTTCGGCAACGACTTCAAGAACACCTGGATGCGAGAAAACAAGAATATCTCCAAGGAGAGGTGAGGGGGACACACTGATCTTTCAAATCAGCCATGTCCAACGAATTTTAGTTTTGCAGGTAGCCCAACTGTGACAGAGCATACGTGCAAACTATAAACTCATGACTTTGTCCAAACAGCAGCAAAAGTTCCTTCGTTATGCAAATCAACGCCCATAATCGAGACGAGGACCTTCTGAAATTCATCAAGTCCTGTGTTTGCTTTGATTGTGTAGTGTTCACGTTCCCACCAGACCTCAATCAAACTGCATCTGAAGAAAAATACTTCACATTGGTTGGTTCATAACCTCAGCATCAGAATAGAATTTACTGAGAAAACTGAAACGATGCAATAAACCCTGTGACTTTGCTTCATTTTTTTTCCCCCTGTCGTCTCTTCCCTCCAATGATTCTGTTGAAAGAGCTAAATTGATGGCATGTCCTGCGAAGTGATACTTATAAAGAACATGACAGATTCCCCTCGTAAAGTCTGACGTGTTTACAGTGTGGTCGACGTAGGAATTCAGTAAAACAAACAAACAAAAGGAATGGCAGACGGTGAATGTACTCGGACTTCAAGCGAGGGCCCGTTGTGTTGAATCGGCGCGTAAAGCCTTCCGGGCGTCACGTTGGGGAAGACGTTCAGATAGCGGGCAGTAATGAAGGCGAGGAATTGGTGCCATCAGAGAGCAGGAGGCCTCGGTCCTGAGTGCGACGGGCTGGGGTCTGGATTTACGACGTGTCCTCTGACCCGAGGCGTCGTGTTGGGAGGGCATTCCAGCGAGGGACGGCAGAGAGGGAGAGCTGATAAACACTGTAACGATGCTGGAAGTGAAACTCAAAGGACGAGGAGAGAAAGTCACTGTCCAGACATCATGTGCTGCTTTCAAAGGCTCCCGAAGTCGTAGCTGGGAATTGGATGCGACGCGTCTCCGCTATCGGTTTACTCGGTAACCGACTCCCACATTACTCACAGCTGATTGTGCTTACGTACAATTAACTGCAATTTAAATACTGTTTGCACACTCATAAAAGCAAAGTGTGTTTTTAAAGGCCGCCTCATTATCTCATCAGGCCACTGTCATTCTCGACTTCAGGGGATTTCACTGACCGCAAACTACAGACATGTTCAGAGTGTGTGAGTGTGTGAGTGTGTGTGTGTGTGTGTGTGTGTGTGTGTGTGTGTGTGTGTGTGTGTGTGTGTGTGTGTGTGTGTGTGTGTGTGTGTGTGTGTGTGTGTGTGTGTGTGTGTGTGTGTGTGTGTGTGTGTGTGTGTTCTGGTAAGAGGAATTCAGATCAAAAAGTGACAAATTTTAACATTTGCAACACTAAACCTCTAACTATGACTCGTGTAGCTCTGATCTAATCCAGCATCCAAATTAAATGCATCATTTGATATGAAGAAACAGTGACACATCAGTGAAGTTTAGACTCAGTTGTGTATGTTTAACTCTGTGTGTGAGACGTGACAGCTCAGTTTTCTTTTTGTTTTTTTTGTTTTCGTTAAAAACGTTTTGTTTTGCAATTCTTATTGATCAAAATTCAAATGAACTTGAGTCTCGACTCTCAACAGGAGTGCGAATTTTGCATGTGGCCCTTTGTGACAATCAGTTGCCCACCAGCCTCACAGTGAAATGCCATTAAATTACTTCGTTCGTCTCTATGGAGGCGCCTAAACTTCTTCTTATGTTGAGCAGCTGCACACTTTATCAGGTTTCCATGTCATATTTTCCAGATTTGATCTCGTCTTTTTCGACACTTGACATTTGCTCACGCCAGGCCTCTGTGCTGTTTCTATTTTCCTCCCCAGGTTGAAGGAAGCTCAAGAAAACATCAAGAAGATCACAGCGGAGAAGAAGGTCGAAACCAAGAAGATCAACGCCAACAGTTTGGTAAGAGCTGATTTATATTCGTCAGAGGAATTTCATTTCCCGAAAGCCGGTCTGCCTTGTGTCAGATCGATACGCTGACTCTTCTCCTGCTTCTTGCCAACAGAAAGAGAGGCTGCGGCAGAAGGAAGCCGGCGTGTCGTCCAGCTGAGGGGAAGTGACGACGGAGATGTGGTGAATGAAAACGGCCCCGTCCTCTCATGCCCGCCGTTCCGTTTATGGACCCATAATAAAACCTCACTAGACTCCTACTTACTTATTTCCTTTCTTACTTCTCCCACTGCCCGTTATCTCCGCACCCGGCGCTTGTTTCGCCTTCATCCCGAGGCGTTCTGCCTCGACCCCCGCGGCGTGGATGCATGGCTGACACAGCCGGAGTGATGGGAGTCCTGAGGGCCAAAGGTTGACCTCATTCATCCAGCGTGGCGTGACCTCTGAGTGGCCAGCTTGTGAAAGGTCTCCAGGGTTCAGTGGGATTCGCAGCAGTGCCAGCTGACACATCCACAAGGTTCTCCCTGGATCCTCCATAAGCTTTCTGGGTTTTTGTTGTTTTTTTTTTCTCGACTGTATCAGACAGTGTAAAAGTTGTGGGATATGGCTTCCTGGCAGAGCCTGCTGAGAGGAAAATCCCTGTTGACAAAACAAATCTCTCTTTCTCTCTGTAGGATGGCAGTTCCCAGTGTTCTTTGCTGTAGCGTATAGCTTTTCATTCACGGCTCATTAAAACTCTTGTAAATATGTCATGCTGGAGAATTGGCCGGGACTGCGCAGATTTGACGAATATGAGAAACGATTCCGTGTTGGGCTTCAAGTGCAGATGAAGATGAGTTGGTTTTTTTCTGTGCATACAAAAAAAATAAAAAACATATATATATATAGATATATATATATATATATATATATCTATCTCCATATCCATATATATATCCATATCCATATATATATATATATGGATATGGATATGGATATAGATATAGATATAGATATAGATATAGATATGGATAGAGATATAATGCGGAGGATTTCTGCTGTTTTCAGGAGAGAGCAGAATCTGGTCTAAAGCCTCGGCCTTCCCTCTCACACACTCTTAAAAACGCGAGACGAACAAAACCGAACACCGTCGCCAACTAAAAGTTTTCAACCACTGGTTTTGTGCTGCGCATCATATGTACACGGCGCACTCTGAAGCACTTTCCTGCTTGCAGTAGCTCTAAGTTGTAGCACGCTGTAAACCACATTCCCCTTGTTATGCTAATTGCGTGTCTTTTTTTTTCCAGCAGGCTTGCATTTTTTTGCACCTCGTTTTCCTATGCAAGATTTTTCTTTCTTATAAGGTTTATATTGCTTCACAGTTAAAATAACAAAAAAAACTTGTTTATTTTAAGGAAATATTTTAAGATCATGCTTTATTTTCGTAAGTGTAGGATATAAGGATGCAATTGTGTCATTTAAGAAAAGCTTATTTATGTAAGGAAAGAGTTATTTTATGCAAAAAAAGCCTTTTTTCCCCCTTTGAAGTTATATTTTTGTGAGTTGTAACCAAATGAAGTGAGAAGCTGCTTGATCAATCATTCAGGCGGGAAATGTATTTTCACATGGGTGTTGAGTCATTTTGGAAGAATGAAGACATTTTCTCTTTAGTTTTCAGAGCAATGAGGGTTGGTATTCTATGAACATTTAATATTTATCACCTCGAGCCATGTCGGTTGCTATACCTCAGACAGACCTCCATGACCAGAATATCCATGAAACTGCACCTTCTATTACCTTTTTTTTACCCTCCAAAGTGGTTCACATGTGCCATTTATTTTGTATTTAAAAAATATATATATATATATCTCGAAAGTATATTTTACTCCAGGGGGGTTTGACCATGAAAAATATGAACTGACACTGACCAAGGAATTGTTGTAGTGTCTGTAGTGATGTACAGTATGTCAGATCATGTATCCTTCAGTCGCTCTCATGTAGGTGCTCTGTAATTTTATGGAATTGTTTTAAATTTCAAGAATAAACTACTGGATGCCCAACGAGCCACGCTGATGCTGGATTGTGGATGTGAACTCGCACTTTCTCTGTTTCTGTTATGTCTTTCTGCCAAGTGAATGAGCGAAGCCTGAGTCATCAAAGAGCATGTAATGATTCATTATACAGCTGAGCTGTTTAATAAACTGTGAGTCAGAGTAGAAAATAAAAAACTTTCATGACATTAAACTGTTCCAGGAAGTCTCCTGGAATCAAATAATTAGCTTCTTCTAAAGAGGAATTTGCCAGATTTATAGTTTATTAAATAAAGAAATGATGGTGTCAGTCTATTTGGCATAGTTTAATCAAGTGTACAACAAGCATAGTCTGGAAAAAGAGACAGTGGCATCTGGATGGTCACCATCGTTATTGATATTTGACATAATGGTGTGATTTTAAACTGCATGATTCAAACTGGAGGCATTTTGCCAATAAAATACACAAAATGATGCAAGGTTGAAATTTTTAGGGGAAATAAAACCGTAATTATATTTTTCTTCCAGCTATATGATGCAAACATCAATCAAGAATCAATAGATTTCCCTTTTTTAAAGATAGAAACAGAAAACAACAGAATGATTGTGTAAATAAATAAATACTATGAAAATCACGTATTCAAACAGAGGGTAGATACTAATGCCATTTTATTTTTATATTTATTTTCTGACAGGCTACTTTCTCAATAAGCGTTGGATTTGTTCAGCTTGGACATAATATTCCTTCTGCTTGATTTACATTGTTAGAACTCAAATGTGTTAAAGTTAAACACGTATTCAGGATAAGTAACCGATGAAGTGTTTTCCAGTCTGATTGCTTGGCTGCGTGCAGGAGGAATGATTAGTCTCACACGTTTTTCCTACAACAATGAGTTAAAGTCACATCATATGCACAGTATTCCAGCATCCATTTATTTAGTTTTTCTGGGATAATTTAATCAGAGGAATAAACAAAACGGTTACATCAAAGTGGGATTCGCAGCTATTTCATCTGTAAACTATAAATCATCACCGTCCGTATAAACTAAAGAGAGAAAAGCCTATTGGCTCGTTATTCAAAGTAGGCTGCCGGCTTAAAACAAATACAGGTGGACATTAAAGCAAACAAAAAAAAAGAAGAAAGAAATCGAAATTCACAGAAATCAATTTGGTTTCACCTTGAACGATTCTTGAAATGTCGAAAGAAACTCAAGTTTTCATTTACGCATAAAGCCATCCATCAAATTCCACACAGTGGAAACATCCAGTTCAGCAACTATACATATATAGATATACACAAATAGAAAAAAAAAATACAGGGTTGTGAGAAGAAAGGTTTTCCCTCTCACAACAGTGTTTGGAGAAGTGGAGTATTAAATAGAAAACCGGGGAGGGGTGTGCAGTCCTACTGGGGTGAGAAAAGCCTTGCGTAAAACGTGCGGGGGTCTCCGTGCGGTCGCGCTTCTTTTCAACCTGGTGAGGAGAATGGTACATGTCAGAGTGTGGAGCGCACATCTCCAGATGGAGAAAGGCACGTGTTTGTTGCCTGTGTGACAACCAAAGACGATCAACAATCCCCGTCCTGGAGGAAACGGAATCGCCGCGCTGTGTTTTTCCTTTTTCTTTTTTTTTTTTAGTCCAGGTCGATGGATATGCAGCGGCACTGCTTGACGCGCTGGATGCGTTTCTTCTTGGTGGGCGGCTGCTGGTCCGGACAGTTCAAAGTGAATGTCATGGTGGTGAAACGCTTCGGCTTGCAAAACGAACAGGACTGGAAGGCACCCTCCTCCCTGCGGATGTGCCTGGGGATGTAGAAGGAGTTGCACTGTCCGTAGCAGAAGCGGTTGATGATGGTGCGGCTGACGCAGCCCTCCTCGTGGATCGTCTGTTTGAGTGGCTGCGTCTTGCACCAGTCTCGTTTCAAATACTGGCGCTCCGTCACATGCAAGGCTTCCTGGCTGGACTCCAGCACCTCGTCGGCCGGTGAGGACGAGCCGGGCCTCTGCCGGGACCCGGAGCCCGCCTGCGGAGGCTGCGGCTGCGGCTGCGGCTGCTGCTCCGATTCGTTCGGGTTGTTCTTGTCTGGATGAGGAATGGCGCCTTGTGAACCTCGGTTTCTTTTTGAATCCACAGGACAGGATAGCAACCCGATGATGAAAACCATGCTGCAGAATTTCGCGTTGGCCATCCTTTGGGGAGAGGGGGAGAAGAAAATAACTCATCTGCACCGATAGGCACAGCTGTCAAGAGCTTTTTACGCTTTTTACGCTGTTTTCATTCTTCTATTAACACCACATGGAAATACATTTTGACGAAAAATAACTACAATTAATTCAAAAAGAGGTAGATTGAAGTAAAAAGGTTGCTCTCACAGTTCTTGTAACAAGCAAAGGAAAGCCACAAGAGTTTGTAAAAACCGCAAAATACTTTCCCATGTGTGAAGCAAAGCAGTATAACAATCATAAAGTACAATGTACTGAATATTATATGTTTTTATTTAATAATGGAGAGTTGATGCGTCCAGAGTAACTCACCTGTGCCTGTGTCCTCTCCTCTGCTCCAAGTGCGATGATGTGATCCTGTCACTTTTTCTTTTGCGGCACCTTACGGAGATGATCGGCACCTAATGCTCTCGACTGAACACTGGCGGAGCTGTGGACTGGTGGGAGACTAACCGCTCCATAGACAGGGGGCCAATGGGGGGGGGGGGGGGGGGGGGGGGGGTTAATACAAATTGCTCCAGCGCCGGACTGTCTCTCTTTTAAATGTCTGCCAGCTGAGATGTGCACAAGTTATTGGCTCAGGCGCGATGCAAGAGAAAATCAAGACTATCCACCCCCTCAACACTTCCCTGAACCCACTTCAAGAAAACAGACAACCGAGCAGCAGTGAGGGCAGGAGGAGGAAGAGGAGGAGGAGGAGGGGGAGGAGGGAGAGGAGCTGGAGTTAGTGCGCGCATGGAAAAAGAAAGTACCACACTTGATTATTTTACTTTTAGTAAGGAAGTGTGACGACAAATTTCATAATCCCAAACCCCCTGAAAGGAGTTCATGTCCCCACAACACAAACTCGCAGACGTTACCATCACAACCATGAATCCAGCTCACACATTTCTGAGCCTGGGCCCTTTTTTTAATTCATAACACCGTAGATGCATCACCTGCATCCCATAAGAGTGTCTGGACTTGCAAAGCCTAAAAATAAAGTGACTATGACTTCATGGATTACAGAGGAGCAGGTCAGAGGAAAAGCAGCAAACCTTCATGTCTTTGTTTACTGAATTGCATGAAGCTAAAATTCAATGCAGGTTTACACAGAGAACTTTTATTCACCAGAGATCTTCTGCTTTCGTTTATTTATATGCTTATATCTCCACAGTTGTGTGTTATATCATTTGATTTGATCCAAAGTTGCTAATTGCTCGTTTTTCAGTTGCCAAAAAGTAAACATGGAGGATGTTGCATTTTGAATGTTTAAAAAAAACAAAACAAAGTTAGAGCAAAATGAGACATGGTGAAACATATGTTCATTTGGGAAACACCAACTCAACACTGAAAAGGCTGGAATCAAACCAGGTACAAGTGGCTGTGAAGTAAGAGCTTACCACTACACCAGCACATTGCAAACACCGATATAATTTGGTCATTATTTTTTTTAAATGCAATATTTCGTGATCCATTTTCAATTACTTGAAATAAATTGTAATATTAGTTGTGGTACTAATAAAATGTAAAGTCGTTGAAAAAATTATTTTAAGAAAGCATGCAATTTCATTACCATGTGCCAGGATTACAACCAAAAAAGAATGATTCCACCATTATCATAATGTAATTATAATTCATGCATCACGTTAAAATAATGGATTTTAAAAGACTTCTGCTGCTCCATTTCACAGGAGTCGCTACGAGTCATCACAACCTGGACAGTAATTACCCTTCCTACCACAATTGGGATTTGAAAACGCATCCATCTCACACTCAAAATCAAGATAAAGCACAAAACCCTTAATCCTCCATCCTCCAAGTCTCAAATCCAATCTACTCCTGCAGAGAATAACGCTACAGAACGACTTCCCCCCCTTTCATTCACCAGAATAAACAGTTCTACTGAAAGTTTTGAGCAATTTTCTTTTTCATAATACACCAAGTTTGAAAGTGGCTGCATCTTTATGATCTTGTTTGTTTACAGGTATCAGTTGAACAAACAGAGAGAGTGGTTTGACTAGAAAGGTTTTAGTGAGTTTAGAAGTGACATTAGGTCAAAGGTGAAGCTAACCTGGTTTAAACTGATTGAACTGAAGTTATGTGAGAAATGACTGTCTGGCTCCCCCTAGTGGAGGGTTGTGAAACCTGTAGTTGGGGAGCCTCATGCCGCTCTTGACCTCCTCTGAAGAGGCTCCCTGGAAATAATGAATAAATATGTTTATTAGTTTTATTTGCATTTCACCCCGAGTTTCAAAACTGGTTAAAACAGCTGAAGAAGGTAAAACTATTAAAACAGCCAGAAAATATAAATTTTGTTTAGTGCATAAGAGCTAAATCTACCCCCCAAAAAACAACAACAGTATGACTATCAGGAAAAGGAAAGAGAAAGGAAAAAAAGGGGAAAAGACAACATGACAAAAAAGAAGAGATACCAGCAGGGAAAAAAAATAATTCCAACAATTCCCAAAAACAAGACGATGGAAACATTTTTCCAAGCCGTTTGATTTTATTTATCTGCAGCAGTTCACATGGAAAAGCATCTTATTGGCTTTATTGTTTGAAATCAAGACTGTAAAAGACATCAATACTGTTTGGTTTGTAAAAAAAAACATCCAACAAAAGTAGCTTTTTTTTTTTTTTTTTAATTATCTTTTTTTCCGGTCATGACAAAATGGTATGAAAATAAAACAGCTTTATTTTTCTTTTCTTTTCAGTCCACTTTTTACATTCAAATATCTAAAAAAAAACAGTTGAAAAGGCATAAATAAGCTCAACTTTCCCAGTCATCCCAACAATCACAGCTTACAGGAATTAGTCCGCACTCTACAATCTAAACTCGACCTAACATGCAATCTTATATTCAACTTCTAAACTCGCCTCACCGGAGTGAAGCGACTGTAAGGCATATCGATGTCTCCCAACGAGGCCCGAACACGGCCGTAAAATAAATTAAGACCCTGAAAATGGCGAGAGCACAGCATGTTTCATGTTGGATCGTTTTCATGGATTTCTGCATAGAAATAGGAAAAGATGCTTCTTCCCAGTTGCCGTGGAGCTTAGAAATGTTAGCAATGAAGCGACGTCTGGTTGTCGTGTTCCAGATGAGCGGATCGGGCTGATTTGGTACCGTGATGTCATTTCATCCACACAGGCGACAGTGGAGCACAACTATTGTAAACACATTGTTTATGCTGAAAACAAAAGCTGCCTCGAGTTCCTCGTCTTGGGTTCTTCTTCGCTCATCCTGACGCAACTAGAAGGAAGCAGAAATCTTACAAGTCAACCGGTTTGGTAGCAGAGAGCAGTCGTGCCTGGTTGAGGGGGTTCCTGGGAGAACCTCTGTAATGGTTCATGTCTTTTCCTGCCTCCTGCTGAACAAACGGCTTCAGAGCTCCCGGCGGGTCACACGGGTCCACTCTGGTCTTTGGCTGGACCTTGTTGGTCTTGTCTCCCAGAGCGCCGGGCTTGGCTTTGCGGATGAGGGCGCTGGGCTTCCTGGGTGGGACTGGAGGCGGCTTCTTCCTGCCCCTGGACTCCGCCTGCTGCTGCTGCTGCAGCGCGGGGTGAGGGGAGAGGCCGCTCTCCAGGCTCACGGCCTTCGCCACCTGAGCGTCGTGGCCCGCGGGGGGGTCTGCGAGTCTGGAGGGTCGGCAGCTGGAGCCCAGCATGGAGTTGATCCTGCGGACGGTGTGCCGCACCGGGGTGCGCTGGAACTTGAGCGGCGACTTGGTTTCGTTTGCTTTGGCGCTTCGGGGAGAATGAAGGGTGAGCTTGTTGAAGTGTTGGATGTGATCCGCCACCCGGCGCTTCTCCGTCTCCAGGCTGCGCAGCGAGTAGGGGTTCTGGTTATGGACTTTGGCGGGAGAGAAGGCGTCCGTGTAGAGCGCCGTGCTCACTTCGGGACCGGATTTCGGCGGCGTCATGAGCTCCTCCGTGAACTGGAGCTTGGCCTTGCAAGGAGTGGACTGCAGTTTGAAGTGAGCGGGACTCTGAATGTCCAGGGCGTCGATCAGCCTGCTGCAGTTCGCCTGCTCGGCCTCGCCGTTGATCCGCTCCGCCGTGGAGCTCTGATGGCTGCCGGCGGCGGCTGCCCAAAGAGAACCTTTATCGTCCTTATTTCTGGGACTGAAAAGTACCTCAGACTCGTAAACCACACTGTCGATATGCAACGGAGACAAAGCCGCAACGTCAATCTGTCCAAATGTGACATTGTGCCGAGCGGCGAGCCTGGAAGCGTCGGTGTGGTCTGTGGCAGGCGGCGCCGCGCCGCTGTCTGATGGTTTGGTCTCGGTGGAGGACTTGGAGTTCTGTCCTCCAGCTCGGTCCCGCTCGGAGTCTGAGAAGACGCCTTCGGGCTCGGTGACGGAGCGCTCGGCCTCCAGGCTCTCCGCGCTGGAGGCGCAGCACAGCTTCATGGGGCGGCCGCCGGCCGGCGGGGGCTTGGTGACGACGATGGCCGGCTCGGACGAGTAGGTGCTCTTCAGGCACATGCTCATGGGCGTGTCGGTGAACGAGCGTCCAGTGAAAACCTGCTCTCCGGCCGGGGAGTCGGCACTCCAGGACGTCTGGTGAGTACGGGGGTCGTACTGAGGGGTCAGCAGGTTGTCTTCAGACTTACTCATGTACTTGGAACCTGGAAACCGGAACACGGGTGAGAATCCACATGAGGGCCTCGAATAAAATCTGAATGATTGTAATCAATCTGAACAAAAGGAACTTTTAATTAAAGTGTGACAATCGATCCAGGATTACTGTGGTACTCACTCTTAGATTCGGTCTTTCTCGGCAGAACTGACGGACTGAACTCCGTCTCTTTGGTGAAGCGGAAACTGGTGGTGCTCTCCTGCGTGGCAAGTCGCCAGCCAATGGACTCAGATCCCTTTACCAGCCGCATGAAATGAGAAATGAAAGATGAAAAGAACCGTTCCGAGGAGGATTAAGCTTTGTTAAAAAGAAGCCCACAGAAATGACCCCAGGGAAAAAAATGCAACCACGGCCATTGTTAAGTAATGCGTTTGTTGGGGTTAGTTCTTCAGAGGATGATGCAAATCACTCAGAAGAAACACCATCTTGGTTTTACAGTTTTTATTAAGTCATGGATGTACAGTTATCTAGAGCATCAGGAACCCATTCACTTTAAACAGCTCGCCCTGCGCACCCAAAGACAGTTACAATATATTTGATTTATAGCGCGACAGGTTTTCAACGTGTGGGAGGTAGCGCTTTAGCCACATTTACATTCATTGTATATAATGTGAATTTTCTCTACTATTATGCAACAATTCCCGATAAAATAAATCTTTTGTTTTCCACCCAATAACAGTCCCAAATTATTATCCAGTCTTTTTTATCACCATTTCTTCCCAAACATTTAAAAACAATCTTCTCAAAGTTCTCAAACCGAGCAGTACTCCACCCTTTGAAAAGCACTGGTGTAGTAAAGTAACAATCTTTCACTTGAGAGCAAATGAAAACGCATCATTAGCACTATTCACACATATAGTTCTGTAACATTTACCATCTGCTGGCAAGTTTGGTGGAAGTTACTCAGTCCATTTGTTTTTTTTTCGTAACTACAACTTGTTTAGTGCTTCAGAGGTGTGATAAAAGGCACAACACGTCCCTGACTGGTCAGCCTTTGGTGCTAAAAGCTAAATCTGTGCTTAATGGTTCATTAGAAGTATGTAAAGAAACTTGTACCGTGCATAAATGCACAAAATTAATATTTTTAACATTTAAAAATATGTAAAAGGGCTTAAACCTGCCCAGATTAGTTAAAACGCTGCTTGAAGAAGTTAAAATATGCAAGTTTAAGATTTTTTTTTTCTTTTTTTAAAGTGCTTGCTGCACCGCAGCATTGTGTAAACTGTAGGTTTAAAGACACTTCCTCAGCAGCTTAATCAGTGGCTGGATTCTGCCGGACAACCACACTTACAGGCTCTTTGCTGCTCTTCCCCAGGCTAAAGCGCAAACGCAGAGATTTGCGTGGCGCCTCTTTCTTGTTGACTTTTGGAGAAAAGCAGCCGGCTCGTCCAGACTCAACTCTACAAAAGACAAGAAAACGTTTCAAACCTATTTGAAAGACACATAAGGGAAAAAAAAAAAAAAAAAACAGCAGGAAAGAAAATCAAACATATTGTATTACAAGGGTCATATCCACCCAAAATCACTGCATTGCGATTATCCTGTTTTATATAAACAGATCTCACAACAACAATCTCCTCAGATGAAAAACACATGTTCCACCCTGCGTCATTGTTTGTATTAATATTCCTTTCGAGTTATTTCTTGTTCGTCTCACTTTCTAATAAAGTGTGATCTCCACCACTTCATAAAAAAAACGAACTACAAAGACAAACAACAGTTTGAGCGCGTTGGAAAACAAACCTGTTGACGGCGTGTCGGCCGCTGAGTCGGCGGCTCTTCCTCCTGCCAGATGTGGCCGAATGTCTTCTCGACTTTGCTGCTGAAGGAAGAGTGTTTTGGGAAGATTCCAAAACCCCAGAAGCGCTCAAAACTTCAAGAGAGAGAAACATTTAAAAAGGAAACATCATTACATGATAAGAGATTAAAAAAAAAAAGAAAAGTTGATGCTGATTTGATGAAACCCTCCAATACCTGATCCAGGAGTTGAAGTCCCGCTGAACAAAGTATTGGGGAATAAATCTATCCCCAGGTTCTTTTTGACAGATCTACGCTTCTTGTTTGAAAATCCAAAAGATTGACCGGATTCCAAAGGAAGCTTTCGCTTGGAGGCCGGCGTTCCAATCACGGGAGTCACCGAGGAAAAGACTGGCGAGATCATAAGAAAATCAATGCCTTCAAATGAATTTGATTTGTGTCTTTTCTTTTTTGCAGCAACACACAGAGCAGCGGTTTTTTTTTTTTTTTTTTTTCAAAGCAAGGGGTCTCAAACTCCTTCCTCACTTTGAAAAAGCCTGGTGTCGATGATTTAGCGTCCAAACACAGATGATTTGGATCCATGCAGATGACAGAGAATCGGGCAAAGAAAACAAACAGCCAGCCATTACATCACATTCTTTAACTGGCGCTTCGAAGCCAAATGCAAATCAGTTTGATCCGAAGAACACCAGAAGGTGAAGCACGGCGTTTGACTTCTGTTAGGAGTCTTTTCATGTGCAGATAGAAGCTTTTTAAGCAGGCTACACAATCTCTCCTGCGCCAGCAGTACGTACCGAGGCTGTCGGCCTGGTTGGCCTTTGTGGGCGTTCTGTTAGTTTTTATCTTATTCAGTGCACCACTGACCACATCTGAAACACCAGGCAAACCACAAACCACGTCAACTGAAGCTTTCCAACAGTATCATGGTTCATACAGTCACTGGAATACAGTGCGGGACATTTAAAAGTGATTAATTACTTTTTAAGCAAATGTGCAGAGACAAGAAACTGGACGTGATGACGGTCTTACCTCCAAAACTGCGTCTCTGTTTCCTCTTCAACCCGGTGTTCAGATCCAGCTCCTCCAGTTCGTTGTGGGTGGGAGACGTCGAGCCCGCCTCGCAGCCCATCATGGCTGGGATTTTCTCGTGAAGAAACTGAGGTAACACGCCTGCGACGCAAAAGTACAAGTACACTTATTGGACGTGACGCGGCAGCGGGGAAACAACACGCAGCTGAAGATGGCTGAAGGCGCACCGAAGCTGTGGGCGTTCTCGATGAAGCAGAGGACGACGGCCGCGTGGAGTTTGAGGCGCTTCTCGGTGTTGGCGCTCATCTTCTCGGTACCGTCTCCGGAGTGGAGGAGGTTGGGAGCCAAAATTACGGACAAGTTATTGCTGTCCATCTTGTTCTCTGCACTCCTGTGGTCGAAGGAAAACGAGAGGAAGCAGTTTTCTACATCAATAAAAAATGAATTATTTAGAGGTTGCAATAATGTCTATTTGGGCTGATATATCGTGCTTATATTCTCTATTTTTCATTGTGGGTGATATATGTTCACACTGTAGGAGGGCAAGGGGTTTTGATATTTAGGATTTTTCCTTTAGACCCTCAAGTCTTTGTCACAAACGAATGGACGGGTCAAAGGAGGATATACTGGCAATAACTTCTGTTTTCCCAAAAAATATGTGTTAGAAGATTTCTTCTGACAGAATTTAAAAAAAAAAATACATAAAAATGATATGTTGATGAGTATAAATCATTCAGAAGAAAATCATTTTAAAATAACCTCATCTATAAATCAATGCAATACCTTTCGGACACATTGTGGAGGAAGTCGAAGAAATAGCGCAGCACTGAAAGGTTTTTGTCTGGCAGGATGCAGGACAGCAGCATGGTGGCAGAAGTCCTGTCCTCCTTCGTGGGCAGCTGCTGGGCCTTGAGGAAGGCGTCCTGCAGCTCTGAGGGCAGCACGGGCTCCGCCAGCTCCCTGAAGAACTGCTTCACCAGCCCCGCCACGTCGCAGGGGAGAGCAGTGGACAGGCACTCCTCCTCGGCATCCAACTTTGCCTGAAAAGACAAAACAAAGTTCTGTTGTGTTCACCAGTCCTCGGCGTGAGCGAGGTCGACTTCAGCCGCCACTCACCCTGAGAGCTTTCAGGCGCAGGACGGAGCCAGACTTTCTGAACAGCCCCTCTGTGTCAACGTGGGCCAGCAGCTTCATGCACGCCTCGACTAGGAAACTAAGGAGGCGGCCAAACATCATTAGCATAAAGATCCTGTATGTGCAAGATGGAACAAGTACCAGCTTGTTAACTGGGAGAAAAAAAAGTTATCCACTCACCTTGGCACACTTCCACATTCCATATTGTAATATGGCAAGCTTTCCAATGAAGCACCGAAAACCTTTTTCTAAGAAAGGGATTGGAGTAAAAGAAAATAAAGGTTAAGGAGGGGATTAAATCGTAGAACAGAGACATACAACTTGACTCTAATATGTCAATATCACATTCTGCAGGGTAAAGTTCCTCTTAATTAGATCCAACGCAAAACATTCCTTTACTTAAGAGAACCGCCATGAATGCAACATAAACCAAGACGATTTCCCAATCCACGATGACATGTCTGTATATTTTTTCCCAGTGCAACAGAGCTTTTTCATTTCACTTCATGATTTCTTCAGTCTGAGTTACAGTCTTTTCCTCACTCTTTCCCCAGGAAAATGCAGAAGTACAGCATGCATTTGTCACATAAAAAAACAACAACAACTTGTGACCTCTGTGAGTCAACTGCAAACAAAACAGGGTAAAGAGCAGCTCTTGTTTGACTCAAACACTGCGCAAACACAACACACAAGTCAAGTAAGTTTCTATTGTCACAATTGTCCAAACCCTTTGCACCAATGTGCCATTAAATATGTAGATTAAAACATTGTGCCCTGTTGGATTCTGGCTTGAATTGGTGGCACCGAGGTTTATAGTGTGAGTAATCAGATGCACAGCCAAACAAAGCCTCCTGAGGGGCTGACAGGGTGACAAGAGCTCTGTGAACAGATGAGTCTGCTTTCAGTAATATGCTAATTTCCTCCAACCGACTGAACAATAGCGCAACCAAGTCTGATGCTGTGAACTTGATAAGTTCATAGACCGACGACACAGATCCAGTGCGTGGTTTTAGCAGGACACTGAAGCATATAAAGAAGTAGTGTCAACAGATGGTCTTTAAACTCACCGAGTTGCTGCTGTTTGCTTTGCAGACGGCCGCTTTGTTTTTGTTCCAGTTCTTTGTCTTGATGCCGTACGCAGCGCGGAGCTGCTGTACAGCCACCAGCCGCATCACGTTCTTCTCCACCACTTTCATTGCTCCGTGATAATGTTTCTTCCCCGATTACTTAAGATGCATAAAGACGAATCCCTCTAATCTGCCACGATTGAAGTAATCCGACAACACTTCAGATTTGATCCCAGCCTCTCTCGCGTAATCACTTTCTCCACTCGCTTGTCTCTAAGTCATCTTATTTCGTTTCCCATATGTTTCCAAGTTACACGCGGGATATTTTCTCTGTACAAAAAAATATATAAAGCAAAACTATGTTGACGATACAAACGTTACATTATGGAGCGCCCGAACACTCCAGTGTGATGCAGTTCGCGAGCTAACCAGATGTAGGCCAGTCGCGTCTTTTGCCTACGTTACTGGTAAAATCCACGACAATCAACACGCCTTAAAGTGGCGTTCTTATATTCTTCCAACAAATCGGGCTATTATTACTTGCCTTTTATCGTTAACTGGCTAACTGCATCGTGCTAAACTTCTTCTTCCTCTCGGCTGCGTCCCGAACTGTTTCCGCACTGCATTCAAACAGAGGCGCTCCCTACGTCCTGCGCTCTGATTGGACGAAAGCCCTTCGAATAACGTTCATCTCGTGCGCGTGTTAAACTGACCGAGGCAGCTCGACTGGGCGGTGCGAAATACTACAACAGTAACTGTGGCTCGTTAATTCACCCGGTCGACTCTGTATATCAAACTAAGCATACCGATTAAATGTAGAACGCCCGTTTTGTACAATAGAATTTCAAAAGTAAAAAAGTAATAATTTCACAGGTAGACTAAACATGTACTGCTGTAAGGGTGTTTAAGGAAATAACTTACAATCTGTCTACTCTATGTACCTCTTGGACTTGTAAAATTCAGTGTACAGGAAAAACAGAAAAAAAAAACTAGACAAACACTGTTGCATAATCTACATATTTATCACCTTCCTTCGCATTTGCCCATAATCATCATTTTAATGCCCCTGCGCCAGTTCAACTAACACTCTTCTTTTCCCCCCCAACCTTTATTTTACCAAGACGGTCACAGAAAAACACAATGTTGCCAAAAGTATTTGCTCAGCTCTCCAAATCATTGTTCCAATCACTTCCATGGCCACAGACTTATATAATCAAGCATGCAGACTATTTCTTAAAAGGTTTGTTAAAGAATGGGTCATTCTCATTCAGCGTGGAAAAAAGATATGATGGCACCTGTGCAATAAGTTTTGCTGTGAAATGTCCTCACTACTAAATATTTCATAATCAACTGTTAGTAAAAAGCAGAAGCAATTGGGAACAACAGCATCTCGGCCACATCCTGTGAGCACCCTCCCCCTTGTTCTTTTGCACCTCAGCATCATATTGATACTCCTGCTCCTACAGTTGACTAAAACCCTCCTTTCGTCCTCATGTTGCAGATCCACAAAACAATGCCACAGACACTCTCTAAAGGGCTTATCTTTATTACAATACATATATATACAGGAGACAAAAACATACAAATGCATGGACAGAAGGAGGTGGCTGTGTGTCTAGAAGCATTTCCTGTGGACAATGGAGGGGCCGGCTTCATCATACTCCTGCTTGCTGATCCACATCTGCTGGAAGGTAGACAGGGAAGCCAGGATGGAGCCACCAATCCAGACGGAGTACTTCCTCTCAGGTGGTGCAATGATCTAAGTAGGGAATACAACAATTTTTTAAACTTTATTAAGTGTTTTTTTCTTCAGTGTAATGATTACTGAAAACCTGGACGCCCTTCTTACCTTGATCTTCATGGTGCTTGGGGCCAGGGCGGTAATCTCCTTCTGCATACGGTCAGCAATACCAGGGTACATGGTGGTACCGCCAGACAGCACATTGTTGGCATACAGGTCCTTACGGATGTCAATGTCACACTTCATAATGCTGTTGTAGGCAGTCTCATGGATGCCAGCAGACTCCATACCTGATAGAGAACAAGTATACTTGTGAATTTTGTGCAAGAGAATAGACTAATGTATAGCAGAATCTTGTGTTTGAGTAAAACTCACCAATGAAAGAAGGCTGGAAAAGGGTCTCTGGGCAACGGAAACGCTCATTACCAATAGTGATGACCTGACCGTCGGGAAGCTCGTAGCTCTTTTCCAGGGAGGAAGAGGAGGCAGCCGTGGCCATCTCATTCTCAAAGTCCAGAGCCACGTAGCACAGCTTCTCCTTAATGTCACGCACAATCTCACGCTCAGCTGACAAGGAAAAATTTCAAACATTGAAAAAGACATTTTCACCTCTGTCACGAACATCAATCTAATCGTAGTGAACGCAGCTCTCACCGGTTGTCACGAAGGAATAGCCGCGCTCAGTCAAGATCTTCATCAGGTAGTCAGTCAGGTCACGACCGGCCAGATCCAGACGCATGATGGCATGTGGCAGAGCATAACCCTCATAGATGGGGACATTGTGGGTCACACCATCACCAGAGTCCAGCACAATACCTTTTGCAAACAAAAGAGAACCATAGTTAACCAGGTATGAGCTCTTTTGAAATTGGGATCAGTGTGACATCTTCATGCATGTCTCACATCATAAACTACACAATTCTGATGACACAGATGAAAGACAAACGCCTTCCCTTGAAAAAGAAGCAGCTGTCCACATGACAGACTCCATTGATGCTCTGAGAGCCACAATGCAAACAAATGAACATTTTTCCTTAGCATGTTCATTTTCAATTACACTTACCAGTGGTACGACCAGAGGCATACAGAGACAGCACAGCCTGAATGGCCACATACATGGCAGGAACGTTGAAGGTCTCAAACATAATCTGCAAGAAAATTGAAGAAATATTGTCTCATTTTCAGCATAAATATGATGGAATAAACTAATGGACAATATTACTGCATATATTTCCATACTTGGGTCATCTTCTCCCTGTTGGCTTTGGGATTCAGGGGAGCCTCAGTGAGGAGGGTGGGGTGCTCCTCAGGGGCCACACGCAGCTCATTGTAGAAGGTGTGGTGCCAGATCTAGCAGAGGAAAGACAACAGCTGATGTGAGGTGTACAAAGACGAACAGCCAGGTCTTGTGAGTAAAGAACCAAACCTAAAAATAAAGCAACTTTAATGACGTGACTATGATGTGGGCCCTCAAAGGGTCAGCTGCCTTGAAGGCTGTGAATGAGTCTCCCTGTCAACACGCACCTTCTCCATATCATCC
Source organism: Blennius ocellaris (assembly GCF_963422515.1). Lineage (NCBI taxonomy): Eukaryota > Metazoa > Chordata > Actinopteri > Blenniiformes > Blenniidae > Blennius > Blennius ocellaris. Next base: position 16,605,165 of record NC_137666.1, on the reverse strand, counting down.
CAGTTGGTGATGATGCCATGCTCAATGGGGTACTTCAGGGTCAGGATACCCCTCTTGCTCTGAGCCTCATCACCGACGTAGCTGTCCTTCTGACCCATACCCACCATCACACCCTGAGGAGGAAAGCATGAGAGCAGCATCAGATACAATGTTCTCCCCATCTGCCTCTCAAGGAATGACAGAAAAGCACCACATTCATTGATTAACATAATAAAAAAGTTACTTTTTCTACGAGCATACCTGGTGGCGGGGCCTTCCCACAATGGAAGGAAAGACAGCACGGGGAGCGTCATCTCCGGCAAATCCAGCCTTGACCAAGCCAGAGCCGTTGTCGCACACGAGTGCGGTGGTCTCATCATCGTCACACATGATTAGGCTTTTTTGGGCTGGTCTGAAATTTAAGAGGAGAGTTTGAGAAGTTGTAGGATCATTGCTGGCAGCAGCTGCCCTCACTAATAAGCACAGATACCATCGTTAGAGAGGCTAACGATGTGATGAAATGACTGTGACCTGCTATATCTGGAAGGGTTAGTAAGACAGTCATTCAATCTCTTCCTTAATTATTCGATGGATTAGCTGTAATCCACAGTTCTTTGAGGACCTGCCAACACTATCTGACAACTATTCTTGAGCTATTATCACTTGCAAACCCTAACACCAGCCACTTCAATGGGTTCTATCTATAGGCAGCTAATTAGACTTGCTATCAGATCCTATTTTGGTCCTAACCTTGCCATACAACTACTGATACCATATCTCCACTGAATGATTGTTCCTGGGACATCTCAGAGCTGCTGAGGTAGCACCAAAAAAGGGGCAGAACAGAAAGATCTGGAATTTATTTTTAGCTGGGCACCCCCGCTGTGTTTAATGGAGGTGAAACAAGTGACACACAGATCTCCTGCTATTTCAGGTTTGTGAGAAGTAACAGGCCGGCAGCCATCCGTCTGCAATGGTTGACACTGTGTTTTTACTACTTAGCTTCCTGTTCCAGCCGCTTATTGACTTCATTCCTTGTCCCACCAGTTAATATAGTCAACTTTCTTAAAGGTTTTTGTGTACCACTCAAGTATGAGAAGTTGGATATTATTGATTTCCCAAAGAACCTTCCCATCCTTCTGAGTGTATCACAAGAAAAATCATCATCCCCTGAGTGAACCAGCATATCCAGGATTACAAATAGTTTATGCTTTAACTGTGCTGCAAAGATCCAGTCAGCGGTTACAGTTTGTCAATATTCATTGTTCAAAACACAGCATTAATTCATTCATTCAGCTGATCATTAACTTAAAGGTGTGAATAGAAAACCCACTGAAACAAGCAAAATCTAATGCATCTAAATCTAGTTACACATATATCATCACTGATTCAGGCAAGACATGGAATGTACTCACCAAGGTGCACTGGGACACGGATGCTTCCACTGGGACGAAGGCTGAGGGTGAGGAGAGCCCCTTAAATAGGACCCACGGTGGGTCCGGGGACCAGGGGCGGGGCTAAGTTGTCCACACAAGTCCAAATAAGAGCTGCCTGCAAAAACCATAAATCCCCAGGAAAAGTGTTGTACTTCATTGATGGGCATCTTTTACAATGAACCAATTATCCTGAGAATAAGAATGATATTCATGAATTTAAAAGGTACAACGTTGGTGTTCTTTAATAGGTGTGAAGGATTTATTGAATCAAGCACATTCTCTCAATGTAACTGTTAAGGATTTTATTTTATTCAAGTAAACATATATTTCATGAAGGATCGTAAGACCTTGTTATAAATTATGTGACTTTCATGTAGTTCCTTTATAGCACTTACAAGTGTTGAAATGAATGAACCGTATCAACATCCTTCCTCAAAATACTGTAAATGGGTTCATTATATTGCCTCATACCTCACTAGGCCAGGTAGGAACTCATATGTTAAATCCTCCTGAGGTAAAACAGTATTCAATACCTCGGAGGCCAACTCCGTTCACCAAGCCAAGACCGTGCTGGTGGTGGTGTCTAGTTAAGGAGATGAAAACATTGTGCATGTCTGTGAAGCGTCCTGCCAGTATGCTGCTGAGCCTCCTCGGCCTGTGGAGCAGCTGATGGTAATACCAGCCGGGCTCTGTGTCTGATCCGGCCGTCTGAGTGGCTCGCCGGTGTCACTGCTCCATTCTGATTGGCTCAGCTGTCTCCTTGTAGGGTTATGCTGAGCCACAGAGGAGCCACTGGGGCTTCCAAGTAGTGAGTCTGCTAAGTGGGCTCCATATCTGTGCCACCCACTTTACGTTTTCCTTGATGTACACTGTACCTTATGAGGAAATACTCTCATCTGTGCAGGGATGATACCAACATTTGACATATTGTTTGTTAGGACAACATTGCACTCAAAGAAATTATCATATATGGTGAGATCTTGGAGTGTGTCACCCGTGTGTTTGTAATCCTTCATGGAGGGAAGAATGACTCATATGCAAAAGTGTAGTATGTTTGTGTGAGGTTATATCATAGCTAAAGGTATGTGAGAGCATTCCTTTGCTCCACTCGGCTGCAGCAGATACCGCAGTCTCCTATTTATAGCTGTATCACTACTGATATGAGCGGGATGCAACTGAAGCATTTCATAAACTTCCGGACAAAAATGATTTTTAATAGATTGGATTAATATCATTATGACTAAGAGGTATGATTCATTGTTAAGGTTAAGGTTACGGTTGAGCAGCATTCAGAGCTTTGCAGATTATAGTGCAATGTGAGAGCTAGAGTTCATGAATGAGGTAGAGTCAGTCTGCAAAAGCTCACATTGTTTATAAGGTAGTCTTCAAAGTGTTTTCCATGATATCATGCTTTTCACTATAGTGCATAATGGAAATATTCATCCATCCCTTGTGTTTCCTCAGATAATTCATTTCCACAAAGAATGAAACTTAGGATTTTCATCATGGCAATAGAATTGATTTAGTATTAGACTGAGCTTCACAGCTTTACTTTTGGAGTCAGTGGTGGGCGAGAGGTGAGAGAAGCAGGTTTGTGATTAGAGACTTGCAGATTTGATTTCCACTGCCAACTGGTTACCATCATAGACCACGAAGAAAGGAGTGGATCCATCCATCCATCCATCTTCGATCCTGCTTATTCAGGGCCAGGGGGCACTGGAGCCGATTCCAGCATACTGTGGGCGAGGGCAGGGTATGAAGAAAACCAAAACAAACAAAAATCTGCCAGGTACTCAGACATTTATCAGACAGATGAGGCCTGTTCCTGGGTTGGTATCGTGTAGGCGGGGAGCGGAGCCTCCCGGCAGTGTTGGCCATCATGGTGCCAGCTTCAGGTCTAATGAGGGAGACTGCTGCCTCGGCATTCCCTCCCCGGTATCAGGAATTGACCCGACAAATCAGCAGTCCATCCCAAATGAAAAACTGCTTTACTGTTCACACACTGTTACAACAGCTCACCTCTTCCTTCCACACTGACGGGATCAATCCCCTCATCACCACTGGCTCTGCTTCTCACACTGTAACACCTTTTAAAAATGTTCTAAATTCTCAGCACGAATCTCCTCTTTTTAAAAAGTTCAGCTCAGTTTCATTGATGCAGAGTTGAATCGTCAAACGTCTCAGTTCATTTCTCGGAGACTGAACCACATAAAGCTATGGGTGTGGCTGCTTTGTCTAATGAGGTTCTTAAAAGTCCTAAGTTGTTGATTCTGCTGCACAGGTTGTTTAAACATTGTTTTCGGAGTGGAATTATTGCATCAAGATGGTATAGAACTATTATCAAGCCTATCCATAAGTCCTCACAAGCTGACCCTAGAATCCCTCTCAATTATAGAAGCATACGTTTGTTAAGTACAGTTTGTAAGGTTTTCTCTGCTATCCTGAATAACCGGCTCTGCGAATTTACAGAAAAGAATCAAATATTGTTGGATGAGTAGAATGGATTCAGGAAAACCAGAGCAGGCATTGATCACCTATATGTACTATCCTCTGTGGTTAGAGCATGACTGCAGGAAGGTAAAAATACTTTTGCTTGTTTTGTTGATTTCAAAAAAGGTTTTGACTGGATAAACAGAGACATCTTTGAATATAAGTTACTTATTTACGGAATTGATGGTGATTTCTACACTCCAGAAAATTAACTATGCAGTTTTTCAGTTTACATATCAGATATATGTTTGATTAACATTACCATATTGAGACTCTTGTTGTTGCATGGTTCAGTCTAATGCATGTTGTTCAGATAATATGAATAAATGGGATTCAATCTACTTAATATGAAGAGATGGGAATGTGTGACATATTTAAATTACATTAACTCAACAAATTATGTTTGTGTTTGTGGAAATGACTGACAATTATTTTTTTCAGTGTACAAAGCCATTCATCCATTTTTAAGGCACTGTTTACTGTGATTTACTTGTTGTTGCCCTTTTTGTTTTATTGTTTTATTTCTACATTTTGCTGTTTACTACAGAGCTCAAAGTTCACTGCATAGATCTCCCAATCAGAGGTCAGTCTTTTAGCCTCTATTCTATTCTATTCCAAGTTTGGCTGAAACACATTGTTTTATCTCACAAGATAAGAATAATGGAGCACCTCCCCTTTTTCCCAAAGCCATTAAGTGCCCGTTATTTAATATGTTATATAAAAATATAAAGAATATATGTGACTGTGGCGTCCGATGACCTCAGTGACCAGCTCTACAAGACTGGGTGGGATTCAAGTGTGTGATCGGTAAAAAAAAACAGTGAATCTACTTGAAAATGGACTCAGAGGTACCTGGGGGCAAGTTGAACAAGAATCTGGTGGTGTTTGCTAAAAACAATGAGAATTTTTTCTGAAGATTTTAAGCTGTTCCTGTACAGCAATGTATGTATTGAGTGTGATTTAGATTTGTAAGTAGATCAGCTCTGATTGGCTGTCTTCACAACTTGTCTCACATCAAGAGCAGCTCTTGTCCACCCTAACATTGTCATCTCACTTCAATTCGCTGGCTAGTGTCAGTTATATTTCGGCACAGTCTTTGTCTTCATGTCTTGCTTTTTAATTTCCTTAATATTAAGTTTTCATCCATGGAAAAGGTTCATTGATAGTTTTTGTCAGCGCTGCAAGGAACCCCAGAAGCAAAGATGGGGACAGAAGAAACATTGTGGATAGTTGTTAGATGCATTTGTATCCCCTACAACATTTAAACAATACAATTCACTGTAAAGACATTTTACAGCAGACCACCCCGTAAAAGATGGCTTTTGCCACCACAGAGTCATAAAAGGTCCTCAGGAGTGCTCCCTGCACTCTGAAGGACCTGAGTCTCCTCAGCAGGTGAAGTCTGCTCTGGCTTTTCTTGCCGAGAGCGTGTGTGTTGTCAGACCAGTCCAGCTTATGGTTCAGGTGAACACCCACAGATACTTATAAGAATCCACTATCTCAATGTCCTTTCTCTGGATGTTCACCGGTGTGAGGGGAATGTGTCTCTGCCTGCGAAAGTCCACCACCAGCTCTTTGGTTTTTGATCTGGAGGCAGTTCCGCTGGCACCAATCCACAAAGTCCAGGTTGAGTTCTCTGTATACCTTTTTGGCGTATAATTTCATAATATTCAGAAATGAATTCAGAAAAACTGAGTTGATTTAAATTTTTTCATCTGAATGCAATACACTTCTGTAACATTGCACTCTTTGTTGTAACATTTGAAAATATATAGGATAATTTTGTGTAGTACAAAGTTATCGGTTATTTTTTATATATTTATTATCTTTTATTTTTTTATAAGAGACTGTCTTTTTTTAACATCAATATCAGTACAACGAATTCCTGTGTCACGTGCCTTCAGTGTTCGTTTACGTCATGATTACCGCCCCCACACGACGGCAGCGTGATGACGTCACAGCCGCGACAGCTCAGCGTGCTCCAGCGAGGCGCAGGTCTGTTGTGGTGTTCCGTTTGCTACGTTGTCTTTTACTTTCCTGACTCCACCTCATGACAGCGAGGCGCGCATCCGAAGAAAGTTGCGAGTTTTTCTTCCGGGGAGCCTGGGAGGACGCGGGCGGAGCGGCGGTGCTTCCGCGGGGCACTGCCATGTAGTTTGTGGGCAGAATGAGCGGCCAGCACGCCGCGGACGCGGCAGACGGAGCGGAGGAGCACACGGTCCAGCAGGAGAACGAGCTGGAAGCTCTCGCCTCGATCTTCGGGGATGACTTCCAGGATCTGCGGAGCAATGATCCCTGGAAGGTATGATGACACACACACACGCACACACACGCACGCACGCACGCACGCACACACCGCAGCTACTTGTAATAAACAGAGCTATGACTGCGCTTGTAGGTTAAAAGACCTCCGGAGATGCACCTCTGCCTGCGGCCCAACGGGCTGAATAATGGACAGGAATGCTACGTGACCGTGGACCTGCACGTCAAATGTCCCTCCTGCTACCCGGACGTGTGAGTGTGGCGGGCCACCTGACCTTTGACATTCAATCTCTTGACACTGCAGTGGCAGGTTTCCAAAAAACACGCACACAAATTGACCAGCTGCTGCAGCACCTTACTGACCATAACTCAGGCACTGATGCTGCAATAAACATTCCTCCACATGCTGCTAACTGGACAAGAAGAAGAACTTCAGTCCAACTGTGAGCTGCACTGAGAATGTCACTGGAGAAGTCTGGTTGCAGGGCAAGCAATTAAAAAAGTCATAATAGAGACTGAAACTGTTATTTATTTAAAATAGATACGTTGGAAGTTAATTTATCATTAGTGTAACTCATGCATTGGAAATATAAGCTTGAATGCCAGTATAACTGCTATGAAAGTTGTAATAAAATAAGATATTCCTGTAATTGTCCCACAAGGGCGAATCTTGGCATGAAATAGAAGAGCAGCAACAGAAAAGAATTTAAACAATGAATAATAGGTATTTAAAACAATTACAACAACAATGATAGTAAAATATATCATCAAGAAAATGACCATGACATGATTTACATTGTTATTGTTAGTTAGTTTATTTATTTAATTCATAGTAAAAGCAAACAACAACAATTCAATACAACAGAAATAGAATAGAACAGAAGTTTTCAAAGTCCTGAATAAAAGGGAGAAGAAAAAACCCAAACATATACTTATAAACGTATATACTCTATACCCTTTTATTTGAAATACGCATTTTCCATTTTAAATGAAAAGCAAATGTCAAATAACAAACAAACAACATGATTATAAAGTCAGAGAGGCCTTTATAGCCACTCTCGCTTATATCAGTTATACCCCACCAAATCAGACTATGTACTTATTATATATTAGGGTTGATTAAGAATGAAGAGGATCAAAGGCACAGCAAGCACTTTTATATGTTTATATATCTCAGCAGTCATTTATGTTAATGCCTTTTGATGGTAGTTATAATGGAAAGACATGAATGAAAGAAAATAAACAACAAATATGACACAAAATGTGCATTTTGAAAGCCGGGGCAGTGCAATGTCATTTTAGTTATATGATTGGGTCAAATTGAATTTTATCCTTGTGAGATGAGTAAAGTCTTCTCATCTTATATAATATCCTCCACACTCTGATTCAAACTTCTCTAAAATGCTCTAAATCTGTAAAACAGACAAAGCTGATGAATCATTTTGTGTCCTTGCACACTGGAGCTACACAATACCAGGTGAACATGCTGCAGGTTACAATATGATTTGTGTTAAATACAAACAATTCATATCCTTTGTGCTCGTATCTTGTCCCGAATCACAATCAAGACGCTTGCATCGCTCCAGTCTTTTGTGATATGTTGATATTGTGATGATGATACATTGTGCACACATACACTTTCACTCACTCATGCTTTTTCTCTCTTTTTCTTTGCTGCATGTTCTAATGTCTTATCTTGTGATTCAGACCAATGTGGTTATCATTGCCAGATCCAACCATCTAAAGATTTAAAGACTTAAAACCATTGAAAAGGAAAAAACAAACTCACTACAATAGATCTGGATGGCCGGTATCTCAGTGTGCTGGCACTGATTGTTGAATTTTGAACATGCCGAGTTCAGGTCGCAACAAAAAAGTGCAAATATTTAAGCATTAACACACAAGAGCGACTGCTGTTGTACCAGATATCAGCTCGGCTGAGTTTTTATCAGAGGTTAACAACTGATTTGTTTCTTAAGTCAACAGAAATATTGCGGCCTCTCACCACAATATGATAAAAAAAAAATGTTTTTATCCATATCTCATTGTGTCTTTCTACAATAACAGTTGTTCCACTCCTTTGAATCATGTCCTTTAGTCATTAGTATTTCAGATCAACACTCACAATGTTTCCTCCAATCAGGTTTCTTTGCCTTCAAGAGTGTCATTATACAACAGTTGTGCCAGACAAAATAATCTGACTGGAGAAAAGACAGTTAATGAACACTGATGTTTAACACTTTTATCCCATAACCTCGAACTCCACTACAATAATCCCGATCATATGGCTTTTTGTCTTTGCTCTGGCTGCACGTTGGAAATGTAATGGAATCAAAGAAGTGGAACCTTCGCTGAGAGAGTAAAGTAATGAAGCACGAGGAAAACTGCAGGGAAATATTCTTGTTGCTTAGCAACAATCAATGGCTTCATGTGATAATGTTTAATAATAGGTGGCTTATCTGATCCAGTCCTTCTTGTTCTATTTATCAATCTCATATTTTATTGCTGCAAGGCAATAAACGACATGACCTGCAAAGCACTGTGGCACTAAACTGAATGCTGATGTTATTTAATCTGGCTTTGGCCTTAAAAAAAACAAACATTCATCGTGTTTTTAATGGCGCAAACTCACATGGTCAGAAACACACTGTGGCTTTTTAAGGCTGCAGTGTGACTGTCCCATGCGTCTGCATGTGATCTGGTCGTAACAGTCCGTTTGGGAGTTTGACGTTCTCGTTTGCTCTCACTCACATGTTACCATGGGGCACCACAGGCCTCCGGAGCTGGAGCTGAAGAACGCCAAAGGCCTGTCGAACGAAAACCTCCAAACACTCCAGAGTGAGCTCAACAAGCTGGCGGTAATACGATGTGGAGAGGTGAGGATGGACGTACATTTATATATTTGCCCGTACTGTAATGTCCTCCACTCTCTCACACGTGTGCGTGACTTGCTGTTCAATTTTTAACTTTTCTTGCTCAGGTGATGATTTACGAGCTCGCGGACCACATCCAGGGCTTCCTGAGCGAGCACAACAAGCCTCCGCCAAGCTCCTTCCACGAGGAGATGTTGAAGAACCAGCAGAGGCAGCAGGAGAAACGAGCCCAGGAGGAGCAGCAGAGGATGGACCAGCAACGCAAACAGGAGGAGGAGATGGTGAGGAAGAGAGACAAACGAGACATTGTGCCTGAACTAGTTTAATTCTTCTAGTCTGTTCAGAAAGGCTAAACAATGTTTCATTATTTTCTTGTAAATCTACATAGGCCTATTTTGGGGGAATTGAAGAATTTGAGACAGTGAGAAAAATAGAATAAGAGTGCAGTTGAAGAGAATAAAATAAATACACAGGATGTAGAGGGGTGTATGGAGCTCATATGGCAGCAACATACGTTGTGTGTGCATGAGGAGATTTATGTCTCAATCAAAATGTGTGTATGCCTGAAAGGTTTGGTGTACTGAGGTTTACGCACGCTCACTCAAGGGTTTGGCTGTTCCTCTGCCACAGCAGTGGGTTTTTTCACCCTTCAGGTTGTCTGGCAGCTTCACTCTTCTGCCTTTTGTTCTACACTTGCCTGCAAGATACATTTGCCTGCAAGGCACTGAGGCACAAACTGCCTGCAAGGCGAGACTGGGGGCAAAGAAATTTGACCTCTTGCACAGCTGCCTGTCACAGGAGGAGAAAAGCAAAAATCCACTTGAAATGAGAGAGGAGACTGAGAGGCTTGTCCAAGCTGAAGGGACATTTCCAGGTCACAAATGTCAGTATGCACACATGGGGTCACATCCATAAGAATCACATAGAACGCTCCACATGCTCAAGTCTTTCTGCTACCAAACACTTGCCATAGGGTTATTGCACCTCGCTCTTGTGTTGGGCTGTGGTGATTATTCTGCTAGTTTTTGTCACTTTGTTGAAATCTTAAAGAGTCGATCAGCAGAGAGCACAGACTATGTCCCGGGTGGGTGTCTGTCACAGATCTGATGAAGTACTTGTTTTCCTTCCTGCAGGAAAAAGAGATCATGGCTGTAATTCAAAGAAGAGAAGAGGAGAAGCGAGAGGAAAAGAGAAGAAAAGAAATGGCAAAACTGGTATTTGTGCTGGATGAAATCAGTACAATATTCACAGTGCTTATGATCTCACAAATATTTGTCCGATTCATGTTTTTTTTTTTTCTTTTCTTTTTTCTTTTTAATGCACAGGAGCGACTTGAGAGCATGGAACAGTCAGTGTCAGTGTTAGGAAAAAGCCCACCGAGCCCGAGTGGCGGTCCTGCAGATTTCACTGAAGCCAAGAAAGCAGCTGGTAGCCGACGTCGCACTACCTCAAACACACGCCACAGGTACGCTGCACAGCCTCACCACCATAAATACATCAACAGAGTTGAGTTAAACAGATGTCGTGATTTAATCTGTCTTGCTCCAGACGTGACACGTTAAATGAAGACAACAATCGCTCACAGGAGCTCCTCCACTTCAGCAGCAGCAGTTTTGGAGAGCTCGTTGTGCACAGAGGGAAAAGTTTAGGTGAGAACCGACGGGACTCCTCTTTAGTACACTGGCTCAGTCCGCCTCTATAACCCTTTGGTGCAATTGTTTCTTTTGACAGGAGGAAGCGAGCGGCTCGGCCGTGAGGTTTGTTACGGATTTGAAGCGAACTCGGGGGAATTTGCCGTGATTTATGAGTGGTCGCTGCGCTGGAACAAGAAGATGGGAAAGTTCTTCACCTCGCAGGAGAGAGGAAAGATCGAGAACTGCAAAAAGCAGGTTGGAGGCAATTCGAGAAATGTTTGATTATTAGAAAAATGGTCTCGTTAAGTTTAGTTTTGTTCCTTGTCAAAGGAATCAAAACTTGGCTGAGTTCACACTGTAAATGGATGCAGTCATCGCACATACAAGATTCAAAGCCATATCTCAGGGTTGTCAGATGTCAAGGATTGTATCTGAGGTTCTAATCCATCTGGCAGGATGACCTTACAATAAAAACATGAGCTGAAGTTTTTCAATATGCATAAATGAGTTGATAAACTTGTCATGCAGTTTTAGCAAGGTCAGTAGAAATACCTGACCAGGTATGTCCACATTTTAGTTGAGGGTCCACGTACAGTCCAATTTCATCTCAAGTGGGCCAGACCAGTGCAATGGTTCCATAATAGCCTTTAAAATTAAACTTGGAGTGAGATGATAATGTCTCTGTTTTCACAAACCAAACAATCAATACAGAAAATGACTACAATCTCGGCATAAAGTCCATTTTAATGAAAACGTCTGATGCAAAGTACAGTGAAATACCCCCAAAACTTCTCCAATAGCTGTTGCATTATGCATGTTTTTACAAACTCGCCCTGACAGCACGGCTTTGAGGCTTGTTTGATAGCATTGATGTCGCTATTTAAAAAAAATTTAATAAAAAAGTGTCAAAATAAACCAACAATTTCTTTGAAATGTTTACCGTTTGCTTAATGGTTTGGCCAAATTGGAACCTCTTGCGGGTCGGTTTTGCCAACAGGCCTTGTGTTTGACACATCTACTGTTCTATCCGGTTGCTGTTTAGATCCACGCGGCAGAAAATGAATTCAACTCTCTCCTGCGGCTGGATCACCCCAACCTGGTGCACTATATGGCGATCAGCTCCACAGAGAAGGACGACTGCCTCACGGTCAACCTGCTGGTGGAGCACGTAGCCGGCGTCAACTTGAACCAAAGCCTCGTCGCCCAAACCCCGGTCCCCCTGGACAAACTCTGCCATTACACCGCCCAGCTGCTGGCCGCCCTCGACTACCTTCACTCCAACTCTGTGGTGCACAAACTGCTGGGGGCCTCCAGCGTGCTGCTGGACTCAGAGGGGAACATCCGTCTGACTGATTACAGTTTATCAAAGCGGTTCGCTGACATCTGCAAGGAGGATATTTTCGAGCAACCTCACGTGCGCTTCTCGGACGACACGGCGCTGCCCACCAAAACGGGCAAGAAGGGGGACGTGTGGAACCTGGGGCTGATGCTGCTGGCTTTGAGTCAGGGCAAAGAGGTGAAGGAGTATCCAGTGACGGTGCCGGCCAGCCTCCCTGCTGACTTCCAGGACTTCCTCCATAAGTACGTACAGACTTGATGCCTCTTCGGTTTCCGACAACATAAGCATAAGCTATCAAAAATATCTTGCAAAAAGCCAGTTTATCTCAGAGACGTTATTAGATATGAGCAAAGAATCATCAGTTCTTCTCAGCACATGTTTTTTTAAAAGAACTTGAACAGAGGTGGTTTTAAAAGGTTTGGATCAGGTCACTCTGTCTCTTTGAGAACTCCAGGATCACCTGTTCTTCTTTCTACCGAAGGTCATTTTTAATAAACACCGGCTGTTTGGGTGGAGTTATTTTTCAGAGTAAGTTTAAAGCTCATCAGTCACTTTCCTGTTGGTGTTAGAAGATGGATAATTAGGGATATATGATCAGGACATCCCCAGACAGCAGTTGAAAGTGTTCAGTCATGTCTACTGGTATTCATCTGTAATGTAGTACAGTTACTGTTTCATTGTGTAAATTGTGCTCAAATACAACTAATAGTACAGTTGTTTGAACAATAATAAATGTACAGTCCTTATGTCTTAGCTGAGTAACCAAAATGTTGAATTGTGTTGTCAACAGCAGGCATTTGATTACATTTACCTGTTTCTACATTCATGTTGCATTTCTTAAATATATAGTTATGATACGACAACGAATACATGGGTATAGAAGGCAATTTTATTTCTATTTAAATCAACTTCTTACAGAAATACAGATAACAATGTTTGATTATTGATTGAAATTGATGGAATATTTAGTTGTGATTTTATGAATAGGAGGCAGATTACGTGATGCAAGTTGTACCCAAGTAAAAAAATATGTATTTGAAAACACTATACATGAAAGAACCTGTGTATTTTGTAAAATTACGTCAGTGTTAGCTTTTTGGAGGAAAAACAATTCTTTTGCAGCCACAACCTATGAAACAGAGTTGTACATTGAAGCTCTTTATCAATAAATACAAAGTATATTAAAGTTTTGATATGTATAGCATAAATATATATCATAGTTCATAAGCTGCATTATTGTAATTTAATAGAATATTCATGTTTTCTGTCTCCAAAAAAAGCCTGATTTGGCGAAAATGGCTCACTTGATTGTTTTGTTTGACCACCGATCAAACTTCCCATATTTATCTTTATCCCAGTAGCATAGGAGAAATATGTAGAGGACCAGCTAATTCTTTATTTATTTAGGAGGTATGGTTCAGTGTTTGACTTTTTAGAAATGTCTGTAAATTATACAATTTCTGTCAAATTACTAGATTACACAAATCCTGTTCTCAGGAAATTCAATTTTAAGAGCCATGCTTCATACTTGTTCAGATCTGATTGGATGATAAACTTTGAAGGCCTCAAATGTGCGTTTGAGTCTGATGGGATCTCATAGTTACCTATAGATATAAATGACCTATAATTAATGACAAGTCACCCTCTTATCCTCATTCCAAAATGTGTTTTAGTTTAGAGGAACCTGGCAAATCGCATCAAGTTTTGTCACTGCTCCTAAAAGAAGTGTATCTTGTAGTCTGGAATCTAAATTCCAGTTTTTCTTCATTTAGTGGAACTTTTAATTCATAGATGAATCATTATAACTTTTTTTCATTTGGAAACTGCTTATTTGAATAACTATCGCATAAATCCATGTTTCTGCTAGATGATGTTTGTGATGCATAGACATGAATGAGGAAGCGTTGCTTGTTAGGGAGGTAAGATATACCTGAAAATGACTGCCAGGATGTATTGATGTGTCAAGGAGGAACTTTGAAGACTATATACTTGGTGAGAAGTTCCCACGATGAAAGTAGGATATCGTGAAGAGCTCATGTCAGGTCATACAACGCAACAGCATTTGAGTATCTAAAAAGAAGAAGCAGTATTTGCTAATTAATAATCCACTTTTTAATAAATAGCTCAAGAAAACTAACCAGACTTTAGTCGACTAGCATTAATTGGACTTCTACAGAAAACAACAGCCTTCCTGGATGTGTTAAAAGTGACTTTTATCAATAACAGACTTTTATTTCATCTGCATGTTTTCTCTTATAGGTGATAACATTGTTTGTTTCTTGTGTTTTTTGTTTGACAGGGTTGTTGAAATGTAAATGCACTGATGCAAACTAAACATGCAAAAACATGTGAACATGTTTTCTGTTCTTCCTTTGCTGTCTCGGAATTAGGAATAGTTTTCAGAATCAGCTGTCTTATCGTGGGCTTTTTGTTCCAGGTGCGTGTGCCTCAACGACGCTGATCGCTGGACCACTCAGCAGCTGTTGGACCACTCGTTCCTCAAACCCCCTTCACCTAAAACCCTGCCGCAGTACCAGGACAACAGCCCAGAAGGTAGTGTGTTGTAAATGGAGTCCACATTGTTTACCAACTGCAGCCGTGTGACCTTGAATTAGATTGCGCAGTATATTGATTAATACTGATCAATGGATAAATGGATCATATAGCTGTTCAAAACATACCAACACCTAGAAATGATGTGCAAAGTTTATGCAATGCCATGTTTGTACAGCAGGTGACAGCACTGATTCACAGCCCAATCTGCCCCTAATCCTCTGACCAGAGTTTTGTTTGATTGGCCATTATTATTATGTGGTGGCACATAATGCACCATCTTCTAGTACAAAGTTAAGATAGATTCAAACACTTTATGATAAATATATTTCCAGTTGCGTCTTTAAACGAAATGAGGTCACTTAAAAAACTACAAATATCTGTTTCCTGCTTTTGTGAACCATTAAGAGTTACCTTGCAGTTACCAACATTAAAGAAGCCCTTATCATTGAAATGGTTTTCACGTTGCTTGTTTTTTTCCCCCAGATCTTGCAGTGGACTTTGCATCATCAGTTATTCCACAGAGTCACATTCTCAACGCTCCTTTCAGTTCTGGGTTGCAGAGACAGTTTTCTCGCTATTTCGATGAATTTGAGGAGCTTCAGCTTCTTGGAAAAGGAGCCTTTGGTGCCGTCATTAAAGTGAGATGCAGTTTTTTTTTTTTTCATTATTTTGTCATTAAAAAAGAAAATGACATTCCAACAAATGCTCTCATCGGTTCTCTCTGCTGCTCCTTCAGGTTCAGAACAAACTGGATGGCTGTTACTACGCTGTGAAGCGCATCCAGGTCAATCCAGCCAGCAAGCAGTTCAGACGGATCAAGGGCGAGGTCACTCTGCTCTCGCGGCTGAACCACGAGAACATCGTCCGTTACTACAACGCGTGGATCGAGCGGCACGAGACGCCGTCGCTGGGCGCGCTGAGCAGCACCGACAGCTCGGAGCCTCAGAGCACGGCCGACAAGCCTCCTCAGGCCAGACAGCCGCCGCGGCGTCTCAACGCGCTCGGCCTCCCCGACAACGTGGAGGACGTGGCTCCGCCCCCGACCCTGTCCAGCTCTGTAGAGTGGTCCACCTCCATCGAGAGATCCTCCAGCGCCAAGTGCACCAGAAATCATTCCAGCGATGATGAAGACGATGATGAGGATGATGATGACGACGAGGAAGACGTATTCGGTGCCTCTTTTTTGTAAGTCACCTTTTCTTTTTTTTTTTCTATGTTACAGCTATGACGGAATCGGTGTTTATTATCATTGCTTGTTTTCATTGTAGGCCTTCAGATAGTGACTCTGGGAGTGGCATCATCTTTGATAACGGTGATGGAAGCACAGACGAGGTTGTGCAGGTAGGATTATTTTTTTGCTCGCACTCATTTGTAATTTTTTTCATGGTGGATAAAAACAAACTGCATTTCACTCCTGCAGGTCGAGCCGAGCAAAAGGCAGGCGACTGATGCCACGGAGAGCACTGACTCCGATCGACAGCATAACATAGCACATTATTTGTATATACAGGTAAGCATCTTGTTGCAGGCTTATATAAAGGCAGAAATACTTCTGTGTGCTTGTATCAATATTATTTTGACTAATGACATTTATTTGTATCAACATTTGCGTGTATTTGTTTTCATATATAATTCATGCTTTATTTTTATTTTTTTTATTCCTGACAGATGGAATACTGTGAAAAAAGCACTTTAAGAGACACAATTGATCACGGGCTGCACCACGATCACAATCGGTTATGGAGACTATTCAGAGAGATACTTGATGGCCTTACTTACATCCACGAGCAGGTACGGTTCAAATGCATCAATGCCATGAATAATATCTATAGAAGAAGCTGTGTTTTAGCTGATTGTGGCTTTCCCTTCTCTTAGGGCATGATACACAGGGACCTGAAGCCTGTCAACATCTTCCTCGACTCACAGGATCGGGTTAAAATTGGAGATTTTGGTCTGGCTACAGACCACCCAGCTAATGTGGTATGCTATATTTTACTGTGTCAAACAGTTTGCAGCTTCACCTCAACCACAAATCGAGTTTAACCTGTAGAAATGTTATCTCTCTCAGGCTGCTGGTAAATTTGAGATAGAGGACAGTGGCTCAGGAGCAATATCCAAACCAGACCCAACAGGTGTGTATAGTTTCCACATGGCTCAATGACTGTTTGATTTTTTATTTTTATTTTATAGCACTGTATTAATCCTCAGAGGGGAAATTGAACCATCGGTAGCAGCCACACAGAGCAGCACTCGGGGGCGGGGGGGGGGACACACAGGATTTTTTGGGATGTGGGAGGAAACTGGAATACCCGAAGCAAACCCACTCACACATGGGGAAAACAAGCACACTCCACACAGAAAGCCCCTGGGCCATATCTGAACCCATGACCTTGCAGCTTTTGCATGTGTGTTTCCAGGTAATATGACAGGCATGGTGGGCACTGCCCTGTATGTCAGTCCTGAGGTTCAAGGAAATACCAAAGCTACATACAACCAAGTAAGAATTTAACATTTATTAACATTATGAACGTTTCTTTTTTTTAACTTAATACTACATCGAGTGTTTATTTCCCTCCATTAGTTGTTTTTCTTCTTTTTTTTTTAATAGAAAGTTGACCTGTTCAGCCTGGGGATCATCCTGTTTGAGATGTCCTACCGGCCCATGACCACGGGGTCAGAGCGCATCACCGTCTTGAGCCAGCTACGTATGGTACGTCCTCCTTATGGAGGAGTTATTCTTTCACCTGTATTTCTTTTCTCTCAGTCGGATCATCTGTTTTCCCACCACAGGAGCCGATTCACTTCCCTGATGACTTTACTTCATATCAGCAAGGAACACAGGTGAGACTCTGCGCAGCCGCGTTGTTGGATGACAATGTTTTCCCCCCATAGGGAACTCTCACTATCATTTTCTATTTTACAGAAGAAAGTGATCGAGTGGCTGCTCAAGCACGACCCGGCCCTCCGTCCCACGGCTCAGGAGCTGCAGAAGAGCGAACTGCTGCCTCCTTCACAGATGATGGAGTCAGAGCTGCACGAAGTGCTGCACAACACCATGGCAAATGTCAACGCCAAGGCCTACCGCACCATGGTGGGACAGCTGTTTGCTCAGAACAACTCACCCGTCATGGATTACACTTATGACATCGACCTGCATAAGGTTAGTCTGCTCTCTGAGTGGATCTTACACAGTGGTCCGGGACAAA
Source organism: Blennius ocellaris (assembly GCF_963422515.1). Classification (NCBI taxonomy): domain Eukaryota; kingdom Metazoa; phylum Chordata; class Actinopteri; order Blenniiformes; family Blenniidae; genus Blennius; species Blennius ocellaris. Next base: position 16,587,390 of record NC_137666.1, on the reverse strand, counting down.
CTGGGTGGAGATGTGCCAGCTATCCATGAGGCCGAGACATTATCTGCTCTGAGGTTGTTGATATTAGATTTGCATGTCACATGTCTTGATCTGCATGTCAATACTTTTGGTAATTCCGGTGTAGCCCTTACAACCCTGAACTGTATTGAAAATAGATAATATTTCCGTTTTTATTTCTATTTTACATCATGCCCGGTGGCAACAGGCCATAGTTCAGCAAGGAAGAACATAATTCTTGAAAATGTCACAAAATTCAACAACCAGAGATGCATATCACACAAATCCCAAAGCAAAAAGACATCGTCACGTACTTAGGAATTTATTTATTGCAAGTCATATTACTATTGCAATACTCGATAATATCTTGTGTCTTAGGCTTAACATGTACTGTGTTGCTCTTGAAGACATGCTTTGTGTTTGAAAAATATATAATATCTGTCTCTGTGTATTTTAACTGGAGCTGGACTTGAGAATTTCTCCATACAACCAGCCAGCAAGCAAAATCAAGACTACATATTGTGTCAATGACTAAATATTTGAACATCGACACAGTCTTCAGCATTTGATCTCTGTTTATGGCTACAAGTCGTAAGAAGTGGAGACACTCAGCTTTAGTTTGAGAGTATTTGCATCCCAATCAGGTGGAATTTATATGATCCCTCCACCTTTTTAGGGGTGCAGTAGTAGATGGACATTTGCTTCATCTGTTTCATGGCCAGGTGTTTGTTGCCAAATAACTTCATTTTTAAGGAACCGATGCAATGTCCATAGCTGATTCCAGTAAACAGATTAATGTATGGAGTCTGATGAGCTATAAAGAGTTGACACAATCAGTGAAACAAGGTTGAAAATGTCTGTTGATGTACATTTATGTATAATCCTGACTTTAGAAGATGTATATAATAAGCTAAATTATTCTAATCAGACTTCGTGTGATTGATTCAGCATCCTTGTAATCCGAGTTGTCCTGCAAAAGAATCAGAATTTCCCTTCTCTGCCAGTAGATGGCACTGCAGATACAGGAATAGTCCACTCTTTGCCCCCCCTTGCTGCTGTGCTCATCTGGGGTGCAAATCAGAAGGCCTGTTGGTGCTTAATCAATGTCTGCTGGTGCCTAACAGAGGCTGTTTGTTTGCTCTCCCTCCAGGGCAGCTTCAGCTTCAGCGGCGCCAAATTGCAGCAGTATGTGTACGAAACGATTACCAGGATCTTCAAGAAGCACGGTGGGTACACTCCCGCTTGTTTAGCGTGTGTGTGCGTGTGAACATGAGCCTTTGTTGACTCGACGCAGCGAAACCCACTTTGGACTCCTGACCCGCCATGAGCCCGTTTCGCGGACCCACAACATCTGCTCCGACGAGGGGCGGCTAAACAATGAGCGCACTGTTGGGCAGGTCAGGTTCTGTGCAGGTGTCAGTGTTGTTTCTGTGCACATTCCTGACGATGTCCAGCTGTTCTTGTTTGCTGATGTTCAGCTTGTCTCCGCCGGCATGCATCACTTGGCTCCGGGTGAGGGTTAAGTTGTCTTATGCAGATGTGGCGGTGATACGTGATGTTTGTGTTCAGGTGCGGTGCGCCTGCAGACACCGCTGCTGCTCCCGAGGAACAGGAAGCTGTACGACGGCAGCGAGCTGGCCTGCTTCATGGATCACAGTGGAATGCTGGTTACACTGCCCTATGACCTCCGCGTGCGTTTCACACACTGGCGCGCACACATACACCATGCGCCCAGGTGTGCGTGCCTGCACACGCATCGACGCATGAATTATACAACTATTTGCATGAGCACACGCAGCGTGAGGCTGCAATCAGCAGCCGGCTTCAGATCCTGCTACCTCAGGAAACCCTGAGGTCTAAATAGTTGTTTCCATACTGTGATTGATTACAGCTTGGTATGCACCGGCTGACTCACTGTCATTACACACGGGCTCCTGATGTCTCCACTCTGTTTTCACTTTAGATGGCGTTTGCCAGATTTGTTGCCCGTAATAATGTCACACATCTGAAGAGGTAAAGTAACCTGCGGTTCATTTAATTATTTTAAGATTGTTTTTATAATGATTATCAGGTTTTATGAAGGTATTCACATTAATGCTGTGGTTTCCAACTCGGTGTCCTGGACCTCTGATCACTGAGGCGCTCTGAGCCTCTTTCAAGGTTGTCAAATTTAGATATAGAGACATTAGACAAAACTCTGATAAAGATAGTAAATACAATTTTCTTGAATCTGGAGCAAACCTGGGAGCCTGCTCAGCTTTTAATATAAAAACTCCTGTTTATGTGTGGGTATGTCCGTGTTTGTATTCACTGTGATGTTTTTGGCAAATCTCAGTGATGCCTCCAGTAGTCGTACTCACCAACAGATTGAAATAAATTGCAAAAACAGATGAGTTTCTGTCCGCTTCCACATGAACTGTAGCCGAACAGATGCTCTTAAGTATATTTTCTAACATAACTTCCACTATAGTGCTGTGATATTTTGGATCAGTGTGTTGAGATTTTCACCAGCCCAGATTCATTGACCGGCTATGAAATGTGTTGGTGTCAAAACGGCAACAGGAATTCCTTTGTGTGCAGATAAAATGCAATAATCTGCAAGGATTATCTTGTGCAGTCGATTACATTATGTTTGGTTACAGCTGTGTAAACACTTCCATGTGACTTGCAAGCGTACAGAAACTTTGTTGTAAAGCTGAATTGGTCAGTGTGAAGATGGTAGCATTTACTCTTCACAAATGAACCAAACCCATGTAGCAGTCTTACCAGGGTTTCTTTAATGTAGACCAGGGGTGTCAAAGACTTTTGAATTCAGGGGCCACATGCGCATTTAATCATGAGTGAACCGGACCAGGGCCATATTAACCTTAAACTCAAACTTTTCAGTTTTTTTTCTTGTAGCATAGAGTATACATAATAAAGATGTCTATATGTTCACAAAACAAAATAATTACTATTGAAAAATTACTATAATCTCAACATAAAACGAATTTTAATGAAATTTTCTGCTCCAAAATACAGTGAAATGTCCTAACAACTTCCCCGATAGCTGTTGCATTATGCATATTTTTACAAACGCACTGTCGTTTCCACTATTTAATAAAAACAGCTAACTGCAATCAAGGAATGGAAAAGTGCTTATCATGCTGGGAAAAATGTTAGAAATACATCACAACCAATTGGCCTGATCGTATTTCTTTACTTTATTGAACACTTGTATATAAAGGTTACTCCCTGTTGGTATATCATTTTATCATACTGCGTTTGACCTACAGGCCTAATGTTTAACGTCCTTGATGTTGGCCAAACCTACTTGTCGTGTGGGATCAGTTACTAAACCTCATTTTGTCGTCTGGATCAGCGGTGAAAACTGACAGGAAACCCCAGTGATGGAAAAGCATTTTCAAAAGAACCTGAATATCAAACACTGCATGTTTCAACCCTGACATGATTCGTTTTTTCTGTATCTGTAGAAAAAAACCTTGATGCAGATTAGTATAACAAAGAGGAGTGTGTGTGTGTTCATTCCATGTCATTCAAGGTATAGCATCGAGCGTGTGTTCCGGCCCAGGAAGCTGGACCGAGCGCACCCGAGGGAGCTTCTGGAGTGCGCCTTTGACATCATCACGCCGGTCACCAACAGTCTGCTGCCAGACGCAGAGACCATTTACACCATCTCGGAAATGATCCAAGAATTCCCTGCACTCCAGGTCTCTCTCTCTCTCTCTCTCTCTCTCTCTCGCTCTCTCTCGCTCTCAGTGTGGGATGCATCTATTATCCTAATGCATTTTCCCACAAACACCATCGCCTCATCCTGAACTCATGTTATTTCCTCTTCTTCCCACTCACATTCCTGACATACCGAAGTCTGCGTTCGCTTGACAGATTTACACAGTATTTATTGTTTACATAGTAAATCTGTTTTGCGCAGCACTACTCACTTCCTTCCCTCCCTTCCAGCACCGTCCATTTCCTGTCCACATCTTTCCCGGCGCTGCGTCAGTTTCCAATCGCAGCTCTGTGCATGTGCCTCGTGAACCCAGTCAACCTCGAATCGCGCCTGTAGTTCATCCTCTCAGATTCTGATCTGCCCCGACACCCGGCTCTTTGTGCTAAAGCTTTTAACGATATATGAGTCAGATAGAATGAAATGACAGCCGGAAACAGCTGTCATTATTCACCGAAGTGCTCATTGTGTTGTCGGGCTCCTGTTTTCTTGACTGTAATTGCAGCTGAGAGGGTTTTACAGTATGTTTGTGACTGCAGGAAAGGAACTATCACGTCTACCTGAACCACACCAACTTGTTGAAGGCCATCCTGCTCCACAGCGGGGTCCCCGAGGACAAACTGAGCCAGGCGTCTAACATACTGTGCGATGCTATGGTCAGTGCAACTCACACATGCTGCCCACATCTCGGGTCTGTTCCTCATCTGCTGGGATGAATGTTTGCATATGATAGCAGTGGGAACATTTTATTGCCCTTCTCAATGGGCGTCTGATAGTAGGACAATGAGTGTACATATGTTGTCCGTATGTATCTTGATGTGTAACTGCATTTGTATGTGGATGACAAGATTAATGTGTGCCTAAAGGAACCTGTAAATGTCTGTCTTCACCTGAAGCTTAGTTGGCCTTCTCAGTTACGACAGAGAAGTGGTGTCCATAACTCTGGGATTTGTTTGCTCACGATGCTGACTGGCAGGTGCCCTTCGATCTGCACCCTGATCAACATTCCTAACACTAAGTCAAAATTAAATTCAGTTTTATTTTAGTAGCACCAAATACAACACGGTCATTCCAAGACACTTTAACGGAGGAAAAACCCAACAATTCCATGTGAGCAAGCAGAGGAGACCGTGGAAAGGAAAAACTCCCTTTTCAAAGGAAGAAACCTGCAAAACCAGATTCAGAGGTAGAGACTTTCTGCAGAACCAGAGTTATGGACAAATCTATAACGTGGTAGAAGAGTGGTTAAATAAATACTTAGACCGAGAATCTTGCATGGGGCAAAAGTGAAGATGGAAACATTTACATGTTTATGTAGGGATGCTCAAATCTCAGTATGCACGTCAAAAAAAATGTTCACACAATGAAAGTGTATGACACACTTAAGCATTTTGCTTAATCTTTGTCCACACATACAAAACTGTACACAGAATCTTAAGTAGGTGCACACAAAAAAATAGTCAATATGAATACACAAGTGAGGTGCACATTTTAGCACACACAAATCTCATTGCAGAAACTCTCAGCACACATTTTGCTACTATAATATCCTCATACATTTCTCTTTGTTCTTAGAGTGAAAAGCTGACCAAACGTGAGGTGGAAGCAAAGTTCTGCAACTTTTCACTGTCGACCAACAGCGTGAGTGTCCACCCGGTTCCTGTCGCCTCCGTGAAAGTGCCCACTCACCAGAGCTGCGCATATCTCGTGCTTCCAGCTGCAGACGCTGTACAAGTATATCGAGCAGAAGGGGAGTCTGCAGGAGCTGGGGCCACTGCTGACGTCCCTCACCAAACAGAAGACCGCCGCCACCCAGCTGGCCAAGCAGGGTCTGAAGGACCTGGAGGAGCTCACTGTGCTTCTGCGCAGACTGGGAGTGAAATTAAAGGTGATTCAGCCTCTTGGGTAAATTATACGTACATTGTTTGTTTTTATCCCCCGCCGTGGCTGATAGGCCCCGAAGGAGGATCTTGAAACAGTCTCCGTACGTACGTACGTACGTACGTACGTCCGTACGTCCGTTCGAACGTTTCTACCTATATCTCGGCAACCCCTGGGCCCACAGTGACCAAACTTCACATGTGGATACATCTCAGAGGGGGAAGGGATACTATGGTGACCTTGACCTAATTTGCATATTAAGTAGGTCACAGGGTCACGAAGTGCTTAAAAACACATTTTGGGCTCTGGAGGCCTAGGTTTTTGAGCTAGGGCTCTGAAATGTTATACACCCATGATACACACTCCAGGGATAACCTCCAGTACACCAAGTGACCTGACCTTGACCTTGAAGATTGGTAGGGTCTGAAGTTTGCTCGTCATGGTTGCACAATACATGTATTTTCATATAAACATTTCTCCTCATTTCTTAGCAGGTCCTGGGCCCACAGTCACCAAACCTCACACATGGACACTCCACCTGGGGAGAAGGGGCACCATGGTGACCATGACCTAATTTGCACATCAGGTCACAGGGTCACTAAGTGCATAAAAAACACCTTTTGGGCTCTGGAGACGTATTTTGACATAGCTTATGAAGAAGACCTTTCAGATTCTACATAATTATCTACTAGGACCCATGGAACACCCTCTAGTGTACCAAGTGTGCTGCCTTAGAGCTGGCTTTGTGAGAAAATATAAAGCCCTCCGGCGGGGCATTAGCCGAGCAACGGCCTTCTTGTTTCTTTTTCTTTTTATTTGTTAATACTGATTTATATCTTCAACAGGTGGTGGTCAACTTAGGTTTAGTATACAAAGTGCAACATCACTCCGGAGTCATCTTCCAGTTCGTGGCTTTCATCAAGAAGCGTAAGCGCACCGTGCCAGATATCGTGGCGGCTGGAGGACGCTACGATCACTTGGTGGGTTTGACTGTCATCTATGCACATTCCACATATCTCCAACAATAAATATACTGGCACAGAGTCACAAAGTCTGTGGCTCTGTTCTGAAAAATGTTGGCAGACCAATTCCCCTCCTCATATTCATGTATGTCAACCATATTTTTCCATCTCAAAGCGCTCCTCTGTCTGTATTTCATTATTTCCATATGAAGCAGTGTTGGAGATGCAGCCTGCTCGGTGTCCTCATGTGAGTTGTCCTCTGTTCGACTAGATCCTGGAATTTCGGGGGCCGGCGTCCACCGTGCCTGTCCCCAGTGCGGTGGGGGCCAGCGTGGCCCTGGACAAAATCTGCGCTGCGATGGCCAGCATGGAGGAGCCGGTGAGACAGACAGACGGAGACAGACGCAGACCCGCCGGGATTCAACATTCTTAATCATTATAATGAAGGCGCGAGCAGCAGGCAGAGTTTCATATTTAATGATGCCTTATTACAGCAGTTGGCTGCCACACAGCCACTTTTAGAAACGCGTTGATAACTGTGATCACTGGGGCCCTCGACTCCACCGAGTTATTTTTGGAAAAGTATCATTAGGTGTACTTCACATTTCAATTTTTGTACGTTTCCAAAGAGCATCACACACCCGACTCAATCAATCTGACAACCTTTATAAACCACCTGTCATGCAGTCAGTCTTACGTGGTACGTTACCAATTTGTTTATTACACTTGACATTGTTTCTGCTCATGTGGTCGTGTCTTCTGTCGTGTCAGCCGCCGGTGAGCTCCTGTGATGCCCTGGTGGTCCCGGTGGGTCACTCCTCCATGCCCAGAGCCATCAGTGTTGTCCAGAAGCTGTGGAGCACCGGCGTCGCCGCTGACATCGCCTACGACGTCTCACAGGTCAGCAGCCTGACTCAATGCAGCTAATGATTCCAAAGTCTTCTCCCCACTTTACTCCTGTTTACTCTTACTTTTTATTGCCGACGGATCTCAACAGCTGTTACCAACTTAATCTTATTGAAAAAAGATTTGTAAGTCGAGCATTCAAACAGAAAATCCTATTTTTGTGAGGCAAAGCATGTGTGGTGTTAAACCTTGAGGGCTTTCAATTTAGTTGTTTCAGCTTTTCAAAAAGGAATAGAAAGAACGTTTTCATCTCAAAGTCTCGAGACTGTGGAGTCATATGAAGTTTGCGTGTGAGGAGGATATCTAATCCATTCATTACTTCGATATCAGATTTGTTTCTTTCTTCCTGAATGCTTGAAGCACATTGTTTTTATTTGTATTTTTTTATTGAATTTATGAGAAAGTATGCTGAAACATCTTTTTCTAGTATGTGGCCTCCAAAAGGGCCGACAGCAGTAATGTAACACTCATCTGGAACACGCAGTACTGTAGTGCAGAGCACATAGATACAGCGATATGTTGATGAATCATGATAGATGTACCAAATTATTATGAATTTTTTTAAAAATTATTATTAATTTATGTCATGAGGGCTCAAAAGTGAAAACAAAATGATAAATGGACTATAAATGAATCGAATTGAACTTTGGCCAGTTGTTTAAAATTGGCTACCTAAAATAAGAATAAAGTCTCATATATGTCAATGCATAAGCAGATTAAATACAAACGGATACCCAGACTAGCTCAATATATCAACATGCCAAGTGAAGAAGAGTGAAATCGAAGCAGTTAGTTAAAAAAATAATAAATGGCGAACAGATCAAAACTGTTCATAGCTTGTATGTGTCTGGAAACATAGAGCCTTGTTGGACACCAATAGAAATACTTTGATCATTTCATTATTTTGATTTCATCATATTTTACTTACTGTGTTCATCAGCGATGTGTTAAATTGACTTGTTCTGCTATTTTGATTACATAACAATCTAGTCCGTGTCTTTTGTGAATGCTTCCTTTAACAAGTGGCTCTTTGTTAGCTGCCAGAGATCAAAAGTCGGTTTTGCCTGATTCCAGGTTACTAAAAATAGATCTAAAATGCACATGACACAGAAAACCACAATGAGACATTAACTAGAATCCACAACAGATCGGGGGGATTTGCCTCTCGCTTTGAGAGTGGGTATTTTCAGCAGCACGTTGCAGAATCAGAATTTGCGAAAGGGGGTCTGCAACCTTTTATACAAGTTACCTAAAAAAAGTTCTAAATTACTCCCTTCGTTAAAATGCAAAGCATGTTGTTTTGTATTATAGTTTGAAACACTGATGTTTCAGATCAAGAATGCAGGGTTGAATTTTTGCTGAGTCACTCTCCGTCTTGTGACCTGTGGACTTGTGAAGAGAAAACGATCTGCACGGAGGATGTCGGTGAGACAGGACTGGACACGCAGGGGTTCAAACAGAACTCGCAGGGGACTTTTCTTCACCTACTGATAATTATGTAACTGAGCCCTCATGTTTGTGTAAACTCAGTCACATTTCTGGGCAAACAATGAGATCCTCCGTGGAAAATGGGTGATTTCCTGAGCGCCCCCACTGCTCACCTCCTGTCCTGCAGTAACCTCTGTCCTCCTACAGAGGGCAACGCCTGACTTCCGTCCTCCGGGAAATAACCCCTGTTGGACTTATCGTTTCAGTATCAGAAATTGTAAATATGCAAGAGTGGGTGCTGTCCTCTGTTGCTGCATTTGAGCAAGGCGTATCTGAGCCAGAAGAGCAAAGTCGTGTCCGTAATGACTGACCCCGTGTTGGTGTTATGTTAGAAACACTTCTGCTGGAGATCCAGGCTGAGATCAGTCCCTTCAAAGAGAAGCTGTTTATCCAAAGTGTTGATGCCACGCCTCGCTCCCATTCTTCATGATTATGTGACAAACTCATGGCACGACTGTTTTTGTAAACTGGGATTGCCTTTTGCACACATTTCCAACTCCTCCTGTTTTTTCCTCCTCGACCCATTATGACCTATTGTTGTCTTAACTTTCCAGTTTTGCACTTCTCAGTAAGTGTTTGCCTTGATGGCCGTCATTGTTCCTCGTCTTGGCACAGGACGTTGAGTGATCAGCCACCTTGCTTTATCCAAGAGTCTCGAGGGGCACTCTTTAGGGTGAAATCACTTTTAGTAGGATTATGCATGTAAAAGATGGTATATTTCTGAAGAAATCCATGTAGGATATTTTGTAAATGTTAAATAATTCTAGATTAAAATGTTGTCCTTTTACAGCTCAAATCTTAAGTTTTCAGAAAAAGCCAATGTTTCCTACTTTATTCTAAAGGGGGCCCATCACCCTAATTTACTAGTTAATGTGTTCCATTACATCTATAGAGGAATGGACTGTATCGCGAGCCAGTTTTGGCTCCATGTTGGACACCCTCTTCGAAGTAGCTGGCCTCCTAACAGAAAGAAATAGTTAGAAATGTACTCTTTATAAACTACGTCTCCTCCTTTAAAGGCCTGAGCTGCTCACCTGCCTGGAGGCACCAGCTTACATCTGATGTAATTTGACGTGTCAGTGAAAAAGTGGTGAGAAAAGAGGAAGTGTATAAAAAAAGCCTCCATGATGACAAGGCGAATTGACACGGATACGCGTACTCTTACGCGACACACTGCAGGGTTTGTTCTGCTCGTCTGGCGGAGAAGCCGAGCTGAAGTTCATGAGAATCAATTGGGCCGATGCAGACGTCGGCAAACATGTGCACCGTCATGGGTGAATGCATTACCTGAATGTGCCTCGGTCTCGGTCGTCAGTCCGTACGTGTTGCTATTGGGCCACAATCCACCCTGAGAAGATTTAAGCCAAACACGAGCTCATCCATGCCGTTTTTCTCAGCAACTGCTGCAGCAAGTAATACTGTTATTATGTAATTTGTGTAATGTTTCTAAGTCTGGGGCTTATGATCCTGAGGTTATTAATCAAAGAAAGCATCTGGACAATTTGTACAACCTTCCTGTGATTTATAATCCGTGATCCAAAACATCAGCACCGACCAGTTTTCTTCAGCAAGAGCGCGTGCATTAGATTTTCTCTGTAAAAATCCCTCAGCGTTTTCTGATTAAGTGCATCATTAGATATAATTAACTTGGAGGAAATCGGAGTACCTGGGAAAAAAAACAAGGCACTTTCATTTACCACTTTGTCGTACTGCCACACATCAACTTAGTCACCTTTCGTGGCTGAAGGATTTCATATAAAACCCCCTGGACATATTTTCCCCTTTGCACAGGCAGGTTTTATTTCATGTAATAATTTTTTCCTGTATTATTTTTGGGTAAATAAAGACGAACAAAAACAAAACTTGAAAACTTCATGCAGAAAGATGGAAATAAACCTGGGAAACTGTGAGGAAATGGTGCTAATCACTTCCTCACTGTGTGGCCTTTTACAATAATGGCGTTTAAAAAAAAGGGGGGGAAGGGGGAAACTGACGTATTTTTTTATGGCCGATCTGTCAATTTCTAACACGTTAGATTTGCAATTTTCCCCTGAGTTGCACCCGATAATAATTTAATTTAATATTTGATAATTGAGAAGAAATTATATAAAAACTTCAGGTTTGACTTTGCACAACTACATTTGCTCTCAGCGTGGTAGACAAAATGAATGAAATAAAATAAACTGAATTAGCCCTCGTGCAAACTTAAGTGGGACAGTTATAATAGTTGAACATAGTTTTATTGTCACATGCTGCATATAATGACATTGCAGATGCTGCTCCTTTTCTGCATTAATATAAAGTGTAAAAAGGAAGACATATTGTAAGGACAGAGTACAGCCCATGATTTTCTGATTATTTCAATATCAGCATGGAAGGCGCTATTCATTTATTGCAAACGGATCCAGCAGGAAATTCAAAATATCTAATCGACTAAATAACAAGAGGAAGTCCGGAATCCAACTGAAAGCTCCGACTTGTGGTGAGGCCAAGCTGGTGCCGTTTCTAAACTCGTTGTGAAACTCTTTCCAAATGGTCCTTGAGCAAGAATCTATCAGTACTGTCCCACAAGTTGTTGTGCGTTCAGCTGACTTTCCGTCGTCTGCATTCCATCTTCTGGTCTTGTCGTGTGTTTACAGTCTCAGGAGACGCTGCTGGAGCACTGCAGGCTGGCCGGCATCACATGCATGGCCCTCGTCTCTGACAAGGAGGGAAACTACGTTAAGGTAAACCAGCTTTTTAACCAAGGAAACTGCGGCGCGGCTTCCAGAGACATTCACTGACCTCCGACGGTTCATTCGCATAAACCTGGCACCGACACACTTGGCAGCCACATTTGAAGCGAGCCGTGTGCTTTTCACGATCAGAACCAGCCCGCAGCTCCGTGAGGCCGAGTGATGGAAAGGTCAGATATCGCAGCACATGCTAAAAGCGTTTTCTGTCCTTTAGGTGAAATCGTTCGAGAAGGACAGACAGTCTGAGAAACGCATTCCCGAGTCCGACTTGGTGGACCACATCATTCAGAAATGCAGGACCAAATTCTTTGATGAGAGAAACATCAGGTAAAGACATTATTGGTTTTAAGTGCCGCTCTCATGTCTGCAAACGATTTATTTATACGACGTTGTTCTTAATTCCTCTTTTCCTCGTGCCTCCACAGAGAAATCTCTGAAAGCATGACTCTTCAGAACCCCAAAGGCTCGCAGCTCGGCAGCACAGGTACTCAAACATCTCAGTTAGAACAGTCAGCTGTGTGTCTGTGATGTCTCAGACAGCGTAGTACAATCACACCTCTGTTTTCCCCCACACTCGCGCTTTGACTCCACTAATGTGTTGCACGCAATGAAACCGTTGGGCCTATTTTTTCTTTTTTTGTTTTTGTTTTTAAAATTGATGTGTTATTTGTAAAGTATCTTGAATTTTTTGGGGGACTTAGCTGATTTCCCAGTCTGACGAACGGTGTTAAGTTTCACACCAGCTCACAGGGAACTATTCTGATTTAACCGGGTGACGGTTTAACTCGGGCGCCTCTCGATGGCGTCGGATGGGAACGTGCGACTGTGAGACTTTGAGCCGTGATTAAATATTTTATTAAAAAAAAAGCTTGATGAATGCTCTTTTTCGTGTCCCCAGGCTCCTCAGAGCAGCACGGCGGCAGCAGCAGCACCAACGTGAATGTAAATGTCATCAGTCCGGAGAAAGTCTCGGGGAGTGCCAGGCGGCGCTATGAGACTCAGGTTAGTGACACAGGATTTATGTGTGCGTTTCTCTCTTCTTCTTTGTTTTCTCTCAGAGTTCCTCTCACTGTTTTATGTAGTTAAGATTTTTAACATAACCATTTTTTTTTTTTCCCCATCCAACTGACAATATGATTCTTTTTATACACAGACCTTCACATTGCAATGATAAACATTAAGTTCAGGCCTCTTATTGGCTGACATCTTTTGTCCTTTTTTCCAACAAATGAATAATTTCTCTATAGAGTTTCTTCTAAGTATTAAAGGCCTGTTAACCCTTTATAGTGCAAATGGCCATGTATATAGGATTTTATGGCCTGTTGACAACGTTTTCAAGTGACAATGGAAAAGTTTAGTTGCGTTGGGGGAATTCAGAGTCACTGAAAAATGCACAGATTCTGTCGAAACAGGGGAAAACACAACTTTGTTTAAATGCTCTTACTGCCCATGTGCACCATGACCGGCGTATATGGGCAATAACTTCCAGAGTGTCATGACTCCCAGTCCATATTTTCCTGGGACGTGAGTTTAATAGCAATCCAACTTCATCGTCTGTCCCTTACAGATGTCTGTGTACTCACCATTATTACCATTTATAGCATATGTTCACGAGTAATCCTATCTGGAAACATCATTTTTTGTATGTCTGCCACTTCCATGGAAATGGACATCGCTTTCTGAAACAAAAATGTAAAAACGATGCGTTTTCACTTGAAACTTTGTCGTGCAAACAGGGCCTTACTGTATTTAGAGGTTGATTTTTTAACTGTAGGTCAGAAATGCAATCAAATTTTGATGAATTTTAAACTTTTCAACTCATTTTTATTACATATGAACAACATTTGACTGGCTCATAAAAACATGAATGTTTAGATACTTTAATGAATGTCCTAGATGGATAGAGAGATAGATGGATGGTCTATTGTCTGCCCCAAGCGGTGGCAGAAATGTGTCTTTGACAAGGCCCCAAACAATAAAAAGGTCCTCTATAAAGGGTCAATACTTCCTCAAGTCAAATTCTATTCACTTTTATCTTGATAGTATCAAATACAACAACAAATCTGCACTGTTTTCTTATACTAGCAAAATGACTTGTGCATACATGTGGAGATTTGTGTTTGTGCCTCTCAATTTGTTCATTCCTCATCTTATTCGCACATCTGTAATGAATTATGAGAACATACTCATATTTGTTCATACAACGTTTTGTATGTCCTGAACAAAATGTGTGTCTCATGAGACTTGTGTGTGCGTAAAAGTTTTTGCACACGTTTAAACGTTTCGCTTGTGCACTTGTGAATGTGCACAGGTCCAACGAGGACTTCCAAAACGTCTCTGTCTTCGTCCCGGCTTCTCAGCCAGCTTTGCTGTCGCAAATGGATTTTGCCTGTAACTTGATGTAGAATCATTTTACTCCGGCTGCAGGCTTTTTGGGCTGCACCGAGTCTCCTCAGACATACAGCATTCATATCCCCAAGTATAATTGTAGTCGGGCTCAGTGATTTCAAACGTATCATTAAAGTACAAGGATAGGACAAAGGGGAGTCTGTGAGTCTGGACTGAGGGCAAACAAAACCCACAGTTCAGAGCAAAACCGATTTTGAAACACTGAGTTCTGTCTGAGGTAGAGGTGAAGATGGAGACAGTTACAGGCCTTTGTAGGCACACACAAACTAACGGAATTACACACACACATTTTGATACAGTCATACAGATATATGTACAGGCAAATCTGACTGCACAGTAATAAATATCATTATGGACACAGAAACAATACACTCTTTTCACTGGTTTATTTTGAGCATAAACATAAACCAGTGAAAAGAAACTTATTAACAGTTTTTGAGATAGTTTTAATGTGATCTCACGGAGCATGTACATCGTGCAGCTCTAGTTATCTAGAAATATTATTTGTGTGTCTGTCGCCTCTATCTTGTCAGGAAATCCCACTGAGGTCAAGATCTCTCTTGCAAGGGAGGCCTGGCCAAGGTAGCAGCAATCACAAAATCCACAAACTACATACAATGAACAAATACTCAGACACACAAAATTCATACAACATGCCTTTGATGGTGTTTTTGTTTATTCTTAAAGGGATATGAGTGTTTCTCTCAGGGATTTTGGGAATTTTCCTCGTATTGCTTGTAGAAGAAAACATCTCAGTGCTGTATTGTCGCCATGCTTGCTTATTTCTAATGAAGTATTAAAACTCACTTGCGTCGTGATCGGATGGAGGAAAGTGTGTGCAGAGGTAGAAAGAGTACTGTAATTGTAGCTAGTTAGAATTACTTCTATATTGCTTAAAGCAGGGGTGTCAAACACATTTTATTTCAGTGGCCACAAAGAGCCCAATGTCATCTTGAGTGGGACGGACCGGTAAATTAAAGCCATAATAACATTTAAATTTAAGGTTAGGAGCTAAAGACGACAAGAAACTTTATACTTCTTTACTTTATAATGGTGAAAGGCAAATTAAATTCGCCTTTTCATAATGTTGGTTTAAAATGTACAAGTTTTGATCTTTGAAAGGATTAACAGTAAATGTATATATTTTAAACACTAATGGCCCTAAACTGACCTAAAATGTAAAAAAAATAAAGGTATATTTCAAAATATTAGTGGTGGAAATCTCTGCACATTGAGACTATTTCTGCTCAGGTTTAAATTTTAGAGCCATTACTGTGAGTCAAATAGTGTGTCGCCTCATCCAAAATATTTATTTGTATGTTTTTCAACAAAAATGTGTTTCAAAACAAAAACATAACATTTTTATGCATCAAACGTTAAAATGTAATCAATGTAATTGTGTTAAACTTGCACCATCCCGTGACCTGTATTTAAATGTTAAAATAAATAACTAATCCTTAAAATCTCAAAAAAATTAAACCAGTTAAAATATATTCAACTGATTTCAATTCATTCAAAGAAATCAATGTCACTTAAAGTATAAAACAATAGATTTGATTAAATACAATAAGTGAGAAGCTCGGCCAACGAGATGAGTCTGCTATATGCTGTATATGTAAAATACGAGCTTATATATGAGCTAAATTCCTTGATAAATGTAAGATAATACACAGGGTGAAAAGTAAAAATATAAAAATTATCATGTGCCGTTAAGAAAATCCTGAACATTTAAAACCTGACACACCCTCCTGAATGTACAATAAGCTATGTTATCATGTATTATCTTGAAGCACTGAGCTATAGTAACTCACTTCCACCTATTATGAACTACTTATAGCCCCTCTATCACCATCCTCTCCCTCCCTGTGTGTCTGGATGTGTATGACTGAAACATTAAAGCAGTTTTCATTAATATTTGGGCGCCTGTATCTTGAAGCCACGCCAAGTTTTTGCTTGTAATAATACTGCGTGTGGAAATGTTTTCATTTTGATGGAGACAAATAATATTGGCTTCCGCTCATTTCTTTCATTTTTGCTTTGATTTTCTTCTTCTTTTTTTTTTGCAGATCACAAGCAGATTACAGAATCTTGGAAGCAATTTGCAGAACAAGAGCAATGACATTGAAGTTCTGGCAGTAAGTCGTGTGTTTGTTTACCCCTCTGCTTTATCCCTTCCATTCCTCGCCCCTTTGCTCTCCCGCCTTATCTTTTCAGTCCATGTGTGAAATCACCGAGCGATGAAGGGACTTCTGATAGCTGAAACAACAAACTTGCGAGCGAGCAGCCCCTTTAGTTATTTACCCTGCGCTTAACTCCCCTGCTGGAGGTGAGGCGACCGTGGATCTTTTCCATTTGCTCCAGAACGATGAACGCTAAACAGAAGGTACCCGGCGTGTCGCGTTGGGGGTCGTCGGGGGAGTTAATCGCTGCCACGTTGAGTTTATTTGTGGTCGGGTCGTAGATTTATGGCCAGATACTCTCAAAGTAAATGATCACTGCTTTTCGTATTTACCATATCACTGCATATCCCCCGATATGTTTATCGTCCCTGCGGGGATCTGGACTACATCAGTCAGCCTGAGCTATGGGAACAAAACACAATCACCTTGATGCCGGTAGGCAGTTACACAGGCACGCAAGTCTTGTCTATCAGGAACAAAGCGAACCCAAAAGTAAATTATTCTAATGCATTTTTAAGGGACACCGTTTGCTTTCAGGCCTGCTAATGGCTTTTTAATAGCCTTTCATACATTTTCTATCCTGCTTTAAACAAGTCAGGGTCGCGGGGGCCTCGTCCCAGCTGACTGTGGGTAATGGCAGGATGACACAGAGACGAGCGATCGCTCACATTAACACCCACAGACGACTTTGGGGCAACGGAGCCTCAAACTTAGGCACCAGGAAACATGCAAACTCCAAACAGAGAGGCTGGAACTGGGGACTTTCTCACTAAGGGGGCTTTTCCACCGAGAAGAACCAGGTGCTAGTTCAGGGCCTATTTTAGCACCCGTTCTTTGTATTTTCACTGTCAAAGTCCCGGCCTATCAGGAGCTAAATGGGTGCTAAGCTGGCCCCACATTGTTGCGGGATCTGACACGTCATCATCTGGGGGTGGAGTTATCACTACCAACAAGGCAGAAGAGATGCTCTACTGGCATTCTGAAATCAACAGCAAACTTTGCCAAATTACGGTGCCCCAGAGTGGTTATATAGAAAATATAATAATAACGCGTGGGAATAAGATATTAAGTCATTCCCTCAATTTGCGATGCAAAGGCTTTTTTTAAACTGAAAGAACTACGACATAAACCAAAGAAACAAACCAGAAAGTAAATAAATAAAATGTTGGGGGGAAAAAAAAACAAAAAAAACTCTTCTTCCTTGTACCTGGTGACCACTGTGGGTTTGTACTGCAGTTTTGAGCCGCTTTGTGTTTGGACATTGCCTGTAAAACTTTACAATAATGAAGAAAATCTGCTGAAACAACTAATTGCGCATTGTTGTGACCATCCAGCTCAGTTGAATCACCTGAAATCACTTTGTGCATTAACACATAATAAAAGACAACACAAGGTGTTCTTCAACTGGCATTTCCTCATCTTTACTATAACAACTCGATAAATCACACAACAAATAAAATTAATGTATTTGTGCGTCAGCAGGCTGCAGGCTCTTCGGCTGTGTCGACTAAATGAAGGAAACAAAACTCAAAAAGCTTAATGTGTTGTCTCCATTAATAAAGAGGCGAGCAGACTCCTTCTATACAGGTCGCGGTGTTGCACTAATTAGCGTCCCCCCCAGAAGCAAAAACAAAAATCCCTTCCTCATTCATCACCAACAGATAATCACTGTGTTCAGCATTCAGGCTAAATCACCAGTTTTAAATGGCTATTATTCCTAAATGAACCCCAAATACAAACCTGCTTCTGCAGGGAGATGAAAAAAAATTTATATGTGACGGCATAATGAACCTCCTGCAAACTGCTAAGACTCTCATAACGGGGTTGTGGGCAAACTGGAGAGGCTAAACCAACATAATGATTTGAGTCATTTGGCTGTTCGTAGCCTCACACGGCCCTTGAAAAGAGGGGATACAGGGAGGGGTTCCGAAATTAAAAGAACAAGCTTAGTTTTCAACTCTACTTTTGAAGTGGTTGATTCCTTTGGTTTGCTCGGCGATCCACACAGCATAGCCTTAACCTGCTACGTAGCCAGGGTAAACAAGGCTTCACACTCGCACGCCGTGTTGGACAGAAGGTGCAGTGGCTGATTATTTCTGTATGGCGAGCTTCCTGCCCCGAGTGCGTGAGCTATTGTTTTTGAAGCGCCGCATTGTTGCAGAGTGAGACTGGAGCCTTTTGTTTAAGCCCGCATGTTGTGTTTTTCCTTCTCAATTCCACAGGTGGACCTTCAGAAGGAAACGCTGATCAACTTCCTGGCTCTCGAGGTTTGTTCCCGACGAGCTTAATCAAAAACACGGCAGTTAATAAAAGGTTGCGTCCCGCCGACGGCTGGGTGGGAGTGGAAAGAACAGCCAGTGTGGGTCCATATCCGAGACAGGAAGAGGGGATCCCGTCTCCTTCCTCACAGTCCTGTTTGATGAGGACTTGAGCGAGGGAACACCCCTGTACTTTTTCCACCGAGGGAGACCTGGGAGAGTCCTTTAACAAGCCTCACATATGCAACAGACCTGCGGCGCAGTTAACAAACGCGCTGCGAGGAGGTGTTAATATTCACATTCCTCACTTTCACCCAAGACTTAAGCTCGTAAAAATCCCACATTCCCTTCAACCAAGGTTAAAAAAAAAGATGGAGTCTAATTAAACTATAAAGAAACATGACGAAAGTGAAAAAGTTTCTGTTAACACTACTGTTAAATAAGTGAAAGAATTCACAAAATAAGTGAAAGGGCCACATATACGGTCAGCACATGTGTGAAAGACAACACTTTGAGTAAAGCCCGTGATAATACAGCGTGTAGAGTCCGGCCGGCAGGAAGGGCCTGTTTTAAATACAGAAAATTACCCCAAGTCACACGAGAAACCAAAGAAATCCTCAAGCCACTGTTGCTTTGTGGCTTCGCTTCCCCGCGACTCCTGACATGTCAAAATATATGGAGAGGCTGCGCATGAAAAAGCCCATTCATTCCTGCAGAATAGCGTCTCAAGCATGTTGACAAACACGAGGAAAATGACACCCTGTGAGGCTGTTGGGGAGACGGTCTGTACAGTTTGATGCCATGTTCTCCATCACAAAAACCTCCACACCTCTCTCTTTTTGAGCTTATTGTTTTGAGCTATGTGGAGTCAAACAAATGGTGCACGAACAACTCAAAAAATCTGTTTTTATAACTTTTATGAACATTTTTGATGAAATCTTCATTATCGAGGTTATATCGTTAAAATTAATCCTTCCATCCGCTGACCAGTGTGCGGGGACTGTAGATGAAACAGAGGATCGTGTCAGCCTGTTCGACCATTTCTCAATTTACCTCATCTCTCTCATGAATAGGACACCTGGATTTACTTCATAACTTTCATTATCTTGCAGCTCTTCAATATTACAGTGTTTTTTCTGGAGGAGCTTGTGATTCTTGTGCACGGTCACACAGTAATGACAGTATATTAAAGCAAATTTCTTTTTTCTCCTCTTATTGGTTGTGTTTTGTAGCTTCGATCTCGTAGAAGGTCTCGGAGTTAACGTTATGAGAAGTACGACTGCCAATCCTATCAGTTTGAACCTTTTCGTCTTGTTTTCCAGTTTGAGAGTGAAGATCTGTTCAACAGCAGCGTGAAAACTCTGCTGTCTCGCCTCCCAAAGCAGCGATACCTGAAGTCCATCTGCGAGGAGATCCACCACTTCAAAATCACTAAAAGGTTTTCTTGCCTTTGTTATATGATGCATTCTTTTATTTATTTTTTTACCTAAATGGTGCATATTTGAGTTTCTTTTTTGATTATATAGCTGTCACAAAGACCCCTTCTTGAGCAGCCCTCACCGCGAAACATTTCACCCAATAGAAAATGCCAAGCGGTCAGTCAGTTACCGAGCGAAGGAGCTCCAAACCCAGAGGAAAGCTGCGGCTGACCACAGCTTCACTAAGAGAGCAGTCAGCCAGTTCTGGAAATATCCCAGAAAGACACCGACACAAAAGAGCCTGCTCTCAGTGGAGGGCCAAAGAAAAGCTTGAGAGAGGAAGATATAAAACTATATTGGGTTACTTCATGTTTTAAAACCACCGAATCATAGATTTTTCATTATGAAATTAAATCAAATGTGAAATATGGGACAGATCTCTGCTCAAAGAAATAAACATAAGCGTATCCATGTCGGCTTGTACTTTATTATAGTACAAAGAAGCTTTGTGAGCTGAGAATCATGTTGTTGCCAACCTGTTGATTTTTTTCAAGCTTCGTAACTGATTATTGAATGATTGATTGATGCTTTTGAATAAACGGCCCAAATGGTAACTTACAGACAGAATTTGCCTCAAAATGAACACACAATTTGATTTTCAAACCTTTCAAAAGATTTATTGTATAACAACGAAAGTTATTGCTTTATGTGTCATTTCATATTCCTTAGTTGTTTATCTAAAACATGCTTCTTCAGCCTTTTATGTCATGGAAGCTACGTTTCCGCTGTGAAACGGCCTGAGAGCTGCTCATCTATTCATGTCCCTAGTTCCCCTCAAGAAAAAGTAGATATGCTCGTTTTCACACAGAAACATTAAAGGGTTGCGAGCCCTGTTTACGCCACAATGTTTTCTAGCGAAAACGGAAAACGTTCATTGCGTCTTCTGTGTCCCTTTATATGACAACGGTGCTTAGAGCCACTGAAAATGCGGTATCATCCCAGTGAGATGCTATATATATATATATATATATATCAAGTAAATATGGGCTAGGTCTCATTCTGTTTCTCATCATATATAATAGCTGCTTCCCATATATATGTATGTGCATATATGTATGTGTATATTTCCCCTGGCCGTGATTTTAAACTAATAATGAGTTACTTTTTCAAAGGAACTATGTGTCTTTGTGTGTAAAAATACACTATTATTCATCCTAGGTCACTGAAATGTTACTCATAATTAACTTATCATAATAAGGTGTCTAAATGGGGAATGTCCATCTGCGATGAAACCGAAAATGCAGGCGCTGCTCTTTAGAAAGTCCAGATAGTAGATGGGAGCCATTGTGAGGGATGAAGCGCCGCTCCACAAACCCACCTCTCTTCCCTCTATTGACCTATTTCTCCTCAAACAATACCCAAGTTGAACAGTGAAATATGTTAATGATCACTTTTATAAAAAGGTGGACTTCCTTTTTCTCAGTCAGCTGCCATTCCAAAGCCCCGCCGAGCCCACCCAGCGCAGGTGGAGCAGTGACAGTCAGTCCTTCAAAGAGAGCCGTTAGACGGATAACTACCGCTTTGCACGCCGTCAAATCCTCAGCTGAGCCCGTTTCCTGAGGTGAAATTTAACCAAGGATTTGCCTTGTTTGGTCTTTTGATGTCTTGCGCTCGACTCCCCTCACGCTTGACACTGAGGAGGGGGGGGGGGGCATCATCGGCATGGCTGCAGTTCAGATTGGGCATTAAAGTTACACCAAACTCCACCGTTGTGGTTTTTCAGGTCCCGATTACACAACATTTCAAGTGAAAATGTAGCATTCTTGCATTGGAGCGTTCAAAATGTTTCGTTTCCAGTGGCTCCGAGCGCCGTTGTCACGCAAACGGACATCCAACAAAAGTTATGCGTTGTCTCTCCAAAATGTTAGAAATGGGGAGTTGAGATGATGCTCTGATACTGTCTTCCCCACAGCGAGTCGCTACAACAGCAGAACCGCCGCAACTTTTAAAATGACGAAATTTGACAGGCTTTTCACATTTTAAGCATTAAAGTTTTGTTCATTTCTGCAATGAGTTATGGAGCTTGGTTTCCATGGACACAAACTCCTGGCAGGATCGTCCTCTGTTATTTCTTTTACACAACTGGCCTTTTAATCCAGAGAGGTCCAAGTTCCAGGAAACCCCCTCGGCCGAACTGCATTGTTCCCGACTCTGAGATGTTCCATTTGGACGTTGACCCATTGATAATGTTTTTCATATTGTGACTTTTATACCGGGCCAATGTTTTCTTTCAGGGTGGCTGTGGTGGTCTTGTACAGCTACAGGGACGATTACTACAAGATCCTTCTGTGAATACTCCAGGGATTCCAGCGGGCCACTTCCCTTGGAGCTGTGCTGGCTCCCTCAGACGGCTTTAATCCTCGGACCTCCTCAATCCGCTTCATGACGGATTCGGAAAGCGTGAGCCCCAAAGACATGCGTTGATTTTCTGTCACCACAGCCAACGGTTCATCAGCGGGAAGACCCAAAGTACAGAACTTTTTCCAGAACTCTTTCCGTTATATGGGCCTACAACAAAAGTAGAGTAGCGGTTTACGGGACTTCGTTGCCTTAGCAGAACTATGACGTTTCAAAGCAAAAGGGCTTTTTTACTTACTTGACTTGAGTAGAAGAGTTTTACATTTCTAGTCGGTCGCTGTATGAAAAATAATAAATGATTTTTTTTGCCACATTCTGTGACTTTCTATGCGTCTATATTTTTGATGTACTAATAATGTGAAATTTTAAAAATTTTTCAGGACTATAAGTCACGCTTTTTTGAAAAATAGTTTGTATGGTACTGCCATTTATATCAAGAATCATCTGGGAATATGAGACGTTACTTTGACAACAGAACAACAGAAAAAACATTTACTACTGTTTTTGAACGAGAACACCACCAAAATATTGCTGTTAGAGACGATCTCCATAGCAACAGGATGAATTGTGCGTCAGAAAACAGAAATGGAGCAGCAGAAAGAGTTCAGAGTGAGAAACTTGAGGCACTGAACAAAAGCAGAGAAAGTGAAGAATAATGAATTGTTTATTTTTTTCTTGTTGACATTTTCTGACAGGTGATTGATGAAACTTGTCCTCAGGAAAATACAGTACCTCATATTCAACTTAATGGTAAAATATGTATTATTTAGCATTTCATTTTTTGGAATACTTTTGAAAGAAAGCAACACGTTATGCAATATTTGTTTTTAATGATGTTTATAGATATGATGTCACGTATGGCTATTTAAGTTGGCATGTTCGCCAGATAGTTGTCAATTTAGCATCGAGTCATCCAGACTGAACCGTAAAATTAACAAAGGCTGCAGGTTTGGGATAATTATGAATTCAAAAACTGCCAAAATTCCAAAAAAGTGACTCACTACTGCCACCTAATGCATAAAAGGAAGAATTACTTGATTTATGTGTACTATCCCTTCAAAACTGGTATTAAACACGTTTTAGTTTCATAAAACAGCCCAATTTTGAGTTGAGTGTCCTGAACTAGTAAAATTGAGCCATAATGACCTTTAGATTTAAAGTTGGCATGATAGTGTAGCCTACATGCAAAATATGTAATCAATGGACCAATCACAGCGTATGCAGCCTGGCTCCCGATACCTGTGGTTACAAAAGAGTTGTAGAGCTATCGTCAGATATCGAGAATTTTTTTTCTTTTTTTTTTTATGGTTTGAAATAGTGTAATCAAGATTTGTTGGGCCTCAGGCCCTTTCACATGATCAAATTCATCTCATTGACAACACTTTGGACCTGATCTAATCTGTACCCGGTCCAAAAAGGGAAAGAAATGCCAGATTGAATTGTAAACACAACAAAATGTTGGATCTCTTCGTGATTACTAACTAAAAACAAACCGCCAAAACTGCCTCACTGCAGGCACACTGTACTAAACAAAAGTGCTATCACTTTACATGCTTCACCTTTAAAAGTGCGTAAACTGATGCTTGTGTTTTTGTGACGGGAGAGGAGAATGTGTGAGCACTGGAGCAGCATTGCGACAATATTCACATCCTGGGAAACTGAACCTGCTGTTTGCTTTATTGATCCTTCCGGTGAAGCTTCCTCACCTTGAAGTTTATGAGCCAGCTTTTTGCCGGACAAGTCAAAACAACAGCGCAGTCTGCTCTCAGGATTATCCAGGTTTCCAGGTCTGGCTTGTATGTCTTTTGTGTTTTCCGGGGTTTTATTAGCCCGCCGGTTAGATTGAGGGGTCTCGGTGTACTTCGCCAGGACTCAGATCTCAGAGGAAGCAAAAACCACCTCCGTGGGACACATCTGCTTGTGCTACTGCGATAAGAGAACACCCGTGGAAAGCCAGAGAAAATGATCAGATTTTAGGGGAACTAAAAAGGACTAATTCCCATATATCCAGGACCAGATGTGCATGAGCATGCAAAGCGAAGCAGCGGCTGCTAACCGTTACCATCTTGGGTGATCTCACTTTTCTTCCAATGCAATTCACTTATCAGTGCAGGATACCTTTGGTTCACACATTTATTTCTCAAAAAAGGTGTAAATGTTACAGTTCATCATCTAGGAAAACATATTTACAGGATTTGCAACAGTGAAATAAATAAGGCTGTATAGAATAAAGCAGATAGAAATGGTAAATGGTCTACAATGTACAGCAGCTTTGGCTACTAAAAGTTCATTTTTTTCCCAACAAAGAAATCTCAAACTATAGTTTAGTATTAATAAATAAAGCTATGTGAAAAAATAAATAAGGTACTCTTCTGTCCTACTCATTTAAACTACTTTTTTTTTTTGTACACATAGAACAAAGAATTGCGTAAGCCTTTACAGTCGCCTCTTCATTTTTAAAGCACAGTCATGATTCAAACAGATACAAACTTACTGAGTCACTATAACACTTCAATAGAAATTGGTCTCAAACCAATTTTGGCATGAAAATCTTTGTATTTGACATATTGGCAATTAACCTTTTTATTTTTCTTCTTCTTTTTTACTTTGAAACCCCGAATGTTTCCTAAAGCCTCGGCGGCTGGTACGGAGCCTCGAGCTGCAACAACATGTTCGCTTGAGTGGTTTAACATCTCTGTGCGCTTAATATGCCTATCAAAGCCCTGATTAAGGCCTTTATCCCCCCAAGAATTCTGCGGGGTGCTTTCGACAACACTGGCTCCAAAGAAAAGTGCTACATCTCCTAACACGCTCTGATGTTGTAATGCGCACCAGAATGTACAGATGCTAGCGAGCTCCCCTTAAACTCATGTGTCAACACGTCGCTTGATTCACTTGTGTAAGGCGCCCGTTTACACGACCATGTTTCAGAAAGGCTTCATGTATACACAGTTTTTGAAAATGATGTCCTTTGATGCAGAAACTGCAAAAATTATGAAAAATGATGTCGTTTTCTTGGCAGTTAGATTGTTATTACGTACGAAGTCCCAGGAAAATATCGATTGGGAATCGTGATGCGAAGCGTTCTCAGCAAGTTGCCTATTCGCCTGTTCCCATGGGAACTGAGTCGGAGCGATTTGGAAATGTTTCACCTTGAGTTTCAGCATTTTCAAAAAGTTCCATTTTCACCCATTTCCATGGAGATGGAGCATTTTGAAAAACTTGCCTTTTTGCCCATGTCCATGGAGACGGGGTGTTTTCAAATGTCCCCCCCCCCCCCCCCCCCCCCCTTCTATTTCCATGGAGACGGAGTGAAAGCATTTTGAAAAATGTCTCCCAAAAGTTTTGTTTTCCTCCATTTCCACGGAGACGGGGCGTTTCTCAAAAAGTTCCATCTTGGGAGCCGTTTTCAAAGAGTTGTGTTTTCAGCGGCTCCCAGCACCGTTGCTGTGTAAACAAACACTCAAAACACAGCAGAAGTTTTGCGCTTCCAGTTGAAAACATTGTCGTGTAAACGGGGGCCTAAGGAAACCTTGTGGGAACCACAACAGCACAATCTCTTCACCTCGATAACAGATGAAGACGTTCAACTGTTCAACAAGATTGAACAGTGAAAATCTATTAAGGCTTTGAAAGGACTCATTTCATGCATGTATGAGCTTCCTGCTCACACACACACGTACACACACATCTGTGAATGGAGATATGAAGTGACCCATGCTATCAAGGACATTCCTCACAAGTCCAGATGAAGTGTCTGGCACCATAAATGTCAATAAAATAACACTTTTCCACACTATCACTCCACATTAGATTTTTTTTTGGGGGGGGATAATCGGCCGACTCCCTTTAAAACAGGGATCTGGGAACTTTTTGGAAAAGGGGCGACCATGCGTTGCCAGTTTTGAGGTTGTAAAAATTATTTCCAGAATCTAGAAATCGAAGAAAAGATTTGCAGCCTGTTAATCTGGGAGAGCTTCGGAGGTTAACAAAAAAAAAGAGAAAAAAAAAAAAAAAGGTTGAGAACCACCGATACAAGAAATGCAGTTTATCATCTGGGATTTCTGAATGGAATGACTCAGGTCACCTAAAACTAGAAACAACAGGATTATTTGGGAAGTTTGTCCTTCCTGTACTGGTTTAGGGGGGGAATGTTTAGACTGGCATTTCAAAACGGCTCAATCTGGCCCCACAGAGACACCCATAATAAAAACACGAGATGGCCAAGAACAACACTACATCTATTACAAATACTGTAGAAATATACAAAAACTAAGCTGGAAACCACACATTCTAACGCAGGGATTTGGATCCGAGGTCTATATAAAGCCTGCCGACCCGTTATGATTTTGGCTGCGGAACCACTTTGACCCGACTGGATTAATGGATCCTTTGGGCTCCCTGCTAATGACGAAGATTACATCCACGGCCGCACTTAAGGAGAAGTGGGGGTGTAGGGGGTGGGGGGGGGGGGGGGGGGGGTAAGCAGCATCTTCTGTGTCTGCCTTTTAACTGCAGCTCCGTCCCCTGTCCTAAAGCTTTTTATGCTCCTCTTATTGCCACAAAGTTCCAGTTTCAAAGGGAGCAATAATAAGCGGCATTAAGACGGCGTTCACAGTCGCTCTGGCTGCAGCCTCCCCCAGTTCAAAGCCCAGAGTCACTGTGTCTCTTTTCTTTTTTAATCGAGTTTTCCCCTCAACATGTCCATCTGTCCATCCAAACGTCCAAATGCAGAGAAACGTGGACACATAATGAAAGAAACAGTGGTCACCA
Organism: Blennius ocellaris; assembly: GCF_963422515.1. NCBI lineage: Eukaryota > Metazoa > Chordata > Actinopteri > Blenniiformes > Blenniidae > Blennius > Blennius ocellaris. The sequence continues at coordinate 16,560,238 of NC_137666.1, read as the reverse complement.
GTGGTGCCTCTTCGACAGAGCGTCCGTAGTTTTACTGTCACACAAAAGAGAAGGATTGGGAGGAAGGCGGCGCCCGCGGTGCGTGTTGTCACATGGAGCACCCTGGAGACGGCGGGGGAGAGCGCGGGGGGGGGGGGGGGGGGGGGGGAGGGGCCTAGCGTGGCGTCCAGTCGGTGCCATTGCTCAGCTTCGCTCTGGGGATGGTCATCTTGTCCATGCAGTGGGACGACATATCCGGAGAGAAGTGGATGATGCCGCAGTCGTTCTTCACGTTCTGGAACTTGTTCTCCTTGGACGGCTCCATGTAGACCACCGAGTTCTTGTTGACGTGCTTCTTCAGGATCACCGTCTGCGGAAGGCGAGGAGACAAAAAAACGTCAACGACGGCTCGTTAATGTATACGAGCGCGCGTTTGTGCTTCTCAGATTTGCCTCTTTCATGGAAAAGATTTTATGACTGACATGACCTTGTTCCAGTTTAAAGCGCGGAGCAACAGGAATCTCCATTAATCCTACAGTAATGACAGCTTTAGCACTGGTTAAAGCAGAAAGTGGAAGATCAAGGCGAATACCTCCTGACTGATGTACAGTTTAACGCGGCACATACAGCTATCTATATGAGGCAGTCCGTGCGATTTAGCACCTTTTTAAGCCGGCGCTTCAGAAATAATAAGCCTGATTTATGAAGGCTTCTCACCTTCTTTGGTGCGCTGTAGCAGGACATCTGCACCCACTTCTTCTTCTTGTTGACGAGCAACGCCACGATGAGGAAGATGATGATGGCCAAGAGGAGACCTGCCAGGATCCAGGCGGCTGATTGGTAGATGAGGGCCATCTCTGTTTGGCTGGGGTAGTTCTCACCCAATCCTGGCTCATCTGGTGGACACGGACAACATTTAGTTTGGAAATCTATCCTGTTTAATAATGACTCTTTAATTATTCATAAAATGCAGCTACTTCCTCTGCTTTTGTAATTTCCTTGGTATATATTTTAAGCTTAATCTAACACCCTTCAGCAGGTCTCAGCACTCATAATTAACAATGACATATAATACATTCTGTCCCCCCTTTACTCTGAAATATTTTCATCTCAAGAGAGATCAAATCATTTTACCCTCTAATGATTAAATCAAAAGGCTGTGTCCAACATATTTTAGTTCAGGAGCCACAAATAGTCCAATTTCATCACGAGTGGGTTGCACAGGTAGAGTAGTTCTATCATAACCTTTACATTTAAACAAAGTATTTCTTTGTTGTGGTGCAGAGAATATTTAATAAAAATGTCTATATTTACACAAAACCAAACAATTACCTAAAAAAATAACAACAATCTCAACATAAAGCCACTTTTAATGATATAAGAATAAAGTGAAATGTACAATAAACATCTCTAGCTGCAGCAATTTGTATTTGTTTACAAACTCACCTCTACAGCAGGGCTTATGTTTGGCACCCCTGCCTTAAAATATATATTGAATACATTTAATAATAGAAGATATTTTATAGAAGAATACATTTCTTCTATAAAATCGTAGTAAAAAGAGTATGTTCACTGTGTTTAGGAGACATTACCGCTCAGTTTTTCTAAAAAGAATTGCACCCATTTCAAGTATTGCCATTTGTTGGATTTTATAACAAGGATACCAAAAGATTCATTACACTGGTACCTGTTTCAGCAATGATGGGCGGTACGGTGACGGTGGTGATCCACACTGTGCTCTGCACTGTGGTGGCGACTGTTGTCTCAGGGGCACCGGTAGAAACCATCACCGGCACTGACGTCGTCACTTCTATTGAGGGAGAAATAAAAGTCATTACCAACACGACAGGCATTATGGAAAACCATGCCAGGCCTAAAAATAACTGTGCAACTGGCGCACAAACTCCCCAGTGTATTAACTGATAAGCTGTGTTTATGGGGTCGGACGTCTTTGCTTCCACTGTACCGCTTTGTGCAGGCATTACGTAAAGAGACGTGTTTTCCACTCGGCAAATAACAAAAACAAAAGGCCCGGCGAAATGGCCACATATCAGGGTGAACAATAGAAGCCTATGGCGAGGTTTTCCTCCAAAGGAAAAGCTGACATGGAGCTTTGCCTTCCTGTGCCGTTGCAGAGAGAGAGTGTCGCGGGCCGTTTCAGCCGGGGACAGGAAACACGTGTGAATGTGCGGATGCTCAAGGAATGTTTTCGCTCTGAGCGGACCAAGTGAGTATGTCACATGGAATGCTTAGCGAGTGATGGTGTTTGCCCGTGTAGCGCCAGAGTGGCTAGGCCTAATGAACAAACACACACATTCAGTCTGGACACTGGCATTCCCTCAACTACTCCCTAATTTTGACATGAAGCAATATAAATTATGACTTTCCCCATCGGGAGGCTGCGTCTTGCTCCAGTGGCACCACCGTTTATGGCATTACATAAACAACATTTCAGTATAGGACATAAACTGACTTTAATGCGTGAACAGATTATCATAATTTTAGCGCAATATGATACTTTGTACAAAATGTGCCATTAAACAGAAACTAGCCGCAGTTTGTCTCGACTTGCAATACCAGTTTGTAACACAAGATGGTGAAGTGAGTTGGTGCAGTGACTGACTGAAGCTTTCAGTAACTTCTGACAAACAGCGACAATGAAAGCAGACAAGACAATGTCAGTGAGTGTTGGCATCCAGAGTTTTGGCTTATTGTGTTTTTCCTGGTAGTTGCATATCGAGACATGAATCTGTGTCCATTTCTAAATTAGTTTGGTCATAAAGGCAAAATCAAGTATCTCATGTGAAACATACAAGTCTGGCAACACTGCAGATATTTTTGAAAGTCAGTTCAAATGTGTCAGAACACATGTTTATGCCTCTGCTGCAATGTCTTGTGGGAAAACATAAACTCATTACATAGACTACACCACCTAAGAGATTTGAAGAACTTCAGTCATTTTTGTGTTCTCTATTCATAAGTATGTCTTACAATGGCAGATGTAAGATGAAATGAAGAGGGATTAATTGGTTGACTTGCTGATTTTGCTCAAGAGATGTGACATTACAAAAGATCGAAAGGAGGAAGAAAATGTTGAATTGTTCCAAAATGCTTCATAAAAGCAGCTTTCTGTGTACGCACCCAGACAGTGTGGGCAGCACTGGCCCTTGCGTAAAACGGGGACCCTGCAGTTGGCGGCGGGACAGCGCTGAGAGAAACACTGAATGGTGCCATTGTTGCAGGTGCAGCTGGTGCAGGCGTTGGCCTTCCAGGAGTCCCCAGCGAGCAGCACGTCTCCATCGCTGGTTATGCAGTACTCCTGCTGGCTGTTGTTCACTGGGAGCAAGGGGCTCAGCGTCTCTTCTGCGGGCACACACAGGTGGGTATTTGGTTAGTGGTTGAGGTGAAACTCAGGACTTTGTGTCTCTTTCCTTACTTAAGAAGACAATGCAGGGTCAAGAACATCTGTATGTGTTGTACAGAAAACTACTTCTAAATGACTAATGCATTTCGGCCTGATCTATAACATCTCAATCTACAAAGGTTATCGGGTCTTTAGGGCTGTGTTTGAGATAAGATGCTTTATTCAATGTTAAACACAACCCAAGTGACTCCATATGGCAGATGGCAGCTCGCCCTTATCTCTCTCATCGGACCCCCACAGGCCTGAGATCTATAGCCTTTTTCATGACCAAAGACATAGTTAGCATGAACATGCTGCGCTATTCGACTGTACACATACATCATAGGACCTGTCAGTGCGATGTGTATTATTCCCACATTCCTGGTGACCAGGCCCATACATATATCAAAGACTGGCCTCTGACAGTCTGCTTTTGTGAGGGGAGATGCAGCGATAAGGCGGGCCGGCATTCTCAAGGAGAGCAGCTCTCAGGCGCAGTCATGCATTGCTGATTTGTGGGCCTCATGCTTGGAAGTGCCTGGAATATGTTGTTTATAAGGTTTATAAGTGTATGAGAGGCTCGAGTGTTTAGACGCAGTCGCTAATAAAATATGCATGCGGCTGGGCATTTGTCTGGACATTTGTGTCAAAGCATATTCCCATAACCAAGTGAAATAGCACAGATTGAGTCAGATTAGTTACATTCTTCCGCCTCCGAGCTACAAGAGTTAGATGAAGCTCCGCTGTGAGCCGCTGGGTAAAAGCAGTCCACATGTGCTGTGGCCTGCCTCGAGGATATCTATGTAAACCCAACCGGTCTTGGCTGGTTTCTTTATGAGCCTGTGTGGCTGACATAAAACTACCCGACAGAGGTAGTTAGGGTTAGTAACATACAAGACCTGCCAACACCACATGCTGATAACACATCCAAAACAGCTTTCAACTTTTCTCCCTGCGACCTCCACGTCCGAAGGGTTCCTGCTTGGCTTTTACAGCCAGTCTTTTATTTGTGCAGTCTGGCCTTTTCTTTCCATTACCTGGGCACACATGGCAACAGGTGTCCTTGTTTCTGATAGGGGTCTGGCAGAGAGCCGGGGGACACACTTCAGTGTCGCACAGGACGCGTCCCTTTCTGCAGGTGCAACGTGTGCACTCGTCCAGGTTCCAGGTCTCTCCCTCCACGTAGAACTCTCCCCCGGGGGCTCTGCACACCACCATGTCCATCCCCTCTGGCTGACCGCTGCCTGACTCGTCTGGAGCACAACGGGGGGAGAAGAAAAGAAACTTCAGCATCAGATTCTGGCTCGCTTTCACTGCCAGACATCGTTTCATTCAGCCCTGCTAATAACTGCTACATGATGGAGCGAAAACAGTGAAAGGTTAAGGATGTTCAGGAGACTGTAGTCCATTATTAGACGTGAGCCTCAGGGAGTGCAAGTAAGCATGGAACAGGCTTTTGAGACTAATTTAGCTAAAACACATTTATCTGTCGAGCAGGGTAGCGGACATCTGCAAATAGTTACCCTGTTGTCCCCTGACTGCCGAGTGCACATAGCTTCTGAAAGTAGTAGACATTCTTTCACTCCTAAATATTTGAACAGCCAACTGAGTCACTCCTCCATAAATATCCCTCATGACTCGGACATTTGTGGATAAAAAAAAGTGTGGGTGTGGATCACTGTGCTTGCCATCTTGAGTGAAACAGATAGAGACTGTGTTTGCAAGTTCAAAAGGCCATCGAGTCGATTCTGAAAGCTGGATAATAACCCGAAGCTCTCAGATGAAAGAGTGCCGTCGGACATGTGCGCACAAGCATGCCTCCAAACCGCAGCTTTACAGTGATTCCAAACCAGAGGTCCTGAAGCATTTTTTGTGTGTTGAACAGAAAACCATGTTTAACAGGAGACGTCTCAACCACGGAGACCGAGGTCAACATGTACAAATTCACCTTTCACAGTTTAATGTGACCAAAATTACAGCAGGTCTGATCACAACTACTTGTAAAGAGAAAAGCACATGTACTAAAAACTAGCAGGCCCTTTAGATCAGTGGTGTCAAATACATTTTAGTTCAGAGGCCACATACAGCAGAATTGCATCTTGAGTGGGTCAGACTGGTGAAATGCAGGCATTATGATCTTTAAATTTATACTTTAACATGTTTATTTGATGTGGCACAAACTATATGATAGAAGAAAAGTACCAAAAAGTACTGCAATATCAACGTAAAGCCAATTTTAATCATGCAAAATACAATCAAGCATCTGGAAATGTCAATATCAGTTGCATTTTGAGGCCTTTTGCATGCATACTTTAATAGAAGCATCCTGACAGCATGGCTTCGAGGCGAGTTTGGTCGTAATAAGGTGGCAATCAGAGATCTCAGCTCAGATCTTAGTGTTGTGTTATGTCTGCTATTCTTGAATCTTAAAAAAAAATTATGTAATGCTTTCTTTGCATTTTTTGCAATTTGCTTGGTGGTTTAATTGTGATGTACCAAAATCCGCCAGTTATCCAACTTTTTACAACCCGTTTGACCTTGCAAGACAAGTTTCCATCACAAAGCTCACACTACACAGGCTGAGGGTCTTAGTTACTGTCCAGGGATGTAACCTGTGTAATCTGCAGGCTTATATAAGTTCCCCAGCAAATAATATTCCAAAGCAATAAGAAAAGCAAAGCCTTTTTATTAAACTTCCACATCTACACTACTTCCATAACCATAACTGTGCCCCTTGAAAGCAGAACAGACGCTGTTAATGATTACTTTGATCATTCTCTCCTATTATTTCCCTCCGAATAACTATAATTCACACTTTTAAAACCCGTCTGCGTGTGCGTCTCGCCCCACCCGCCTTCCGTTGAGCAAACCAGGTGAGTACAGAGTGACGTCTGATGTGAGACTCACCCTCGCAGGTAGGACAGCACTGGTCAAGCTTGACCACAGGATTCGTGCAGCTGGGCACCGGGCAGGATATGAGCACGCACATCTCCCGTCCGGAGTGGCAGTAGCAGTCCCGGCAGCCATCGTGCCAGCCGTCGCCTTCCTCATACCGGTGTCCGTTGGAGGTCAGGCAGTAGCTGGGTGTCGGGGCCGGGGCCACGGTGCTCGGGGCATGGACGCTTTCTAGAGAGGCAGACATTCGCCAGGCGGTCAGTTACAGCTGGAACAGCTGAGCCAAATGTCAACAAAACACCCCAGCCTGCAATGGAAAAGCCGCTTATAAATTCGCTGTGGAAATTTCATTAAGCTCATTTATGATTCACAGTGAAAAGAGTTATGTGGTTATGGTTTGACATTATCAGGGTGCAATTTATGAAGAAACCAGAGTGCGATGGAGAGAGGGGGCAAGTTAGGGTGAGGGAAGAAATTCTGATGAAAAAAGGGAATAAATGGTGTTTAAAAAAAACTTTTTAGAACTAAATATAATGCAAATATAATGAATTACAAGGAGGAAAATAGATCTAATGAAGGACTAAAGTGTAAAAGTTCCTGTGGTTTCAATGTATTATATTAAAAAGGATCTAATAGGCTAGTTAAAGTATTTTTTAGGTTTAGGGTTAGAGTTACAGCACACACAAAACACATTTAAAAATACTTATGTTGATGATGTTAAAGGCTTTGAGGTTTTCCATTTTTCTACAAACAACAGTGCGCTTGCTCTTGCTCTTAATTTATACCCGCTGTGACTGGGCCCTCTTTTATTAGCCTTGAGACCCACTTTACCTTGTGGGTGGGCATCTAATATGCCACGATTTGATTGGTCCAGTATGTTGACATGCAGAGCGTGAATGCAATAAAACAATATTTATTGATTACAGTTACAATATGAAACGAAGGAGCCTAAAGCCAAATTTAAAAAAATGCTCCAACTTTGTCACTGTGTAAATAGGTAAAAACAAGACTTTCAGGGCCCGAATTGGAAATCTATATTAGTCAACTCACTGGAACACCGAGATTTCAAATGGACAACAGAGTGTTTATTAAGAAAAGAACAACAACAAACAACAGTAAGCTGGATCATTTGTTTCTCAGTGCTCATCTGAATGAGACTTGAAGGACATTGTTTAGTGGAAGATGTGGAACATATTTGCTTGTGTCAATAAAGATTTTTGCTAATTAGGTTGTCATGTAACCGGGCACCCAAAACGGCCAAAATCTATGCGATTGCGCTTGAAACACAGAAGTATCCAATACTGAGACAATTTTGACATGATCTTTAGATGTTTCTTCTTCTATTTAAATGGTAGGATACACCCAAAAAAGCCTCTGCCATACACTGTGTGTGAATACTTCAGCCCTCCACACAGAGGCCAATTCAAAATCAAGTAAACAGCGGTTTGTTTGGAGTGACGACTGGCCTGGTCTGAGAGGGTTCTCCTGTTTGAGGAGGTGAGGAGCCAGGTGCAGTAATCGCCTCGCCATAAAACAAAACTGTGGGCATATTTTTCCGCTCAAATATTTATAACGCAGCTCGATTGGCAAAAATAAACTTGTCGCATAAAATGTGGTGGAGCGTAAATTTGGCGGTTCCCTTCAGACTTTTACAGGTTTAATTAGAGATGCACACACATCGCTCGAGATGAGGTGAGACAGAGAGGAGGACCAAAACAAGTGGACGTAAACGTCTCAGTCTTGCAGCGGAGCGGCAAAAGTTCACAGGAAATCAAAGCTGCAGCTTAGTGTCCCAGAGTCAGCTGTCCGCTCCGTGCAACTGTGGCTGCACATCAGGAGGTCAAATATCAAAACAATTTATGAGTGGCTTCAGAGAAATACAGCAATCAGCTCAAGCTGCCGCACAAATGAACGCTGCTTCTCAGAAGCATGAGTAACCAAAAAGGTATTATTATTATTAATGTTATGAACAGTTACGAGCGCAGCACTGCTTCTGGCAGCCTGTATCCCAGCGGTAGTGTGTTAAACTCCCGACACTGACCTTTACACATGCAGACGGAGCAGCCTTTCCTGTTCTGACGATAGCCGTGGCTGCAGTGCTTGTCGCAGGTGAAAGGAGGACACTTGACACAGCGGCACATCTCACAGCCGTGCTTGTTCCTCCTGTACGATTCACAAAAGACAGTAAACACAAGCACATGAAGAGAAACCATACTTTTAAGATCAGGCTTAAAACATTCCTATTAAATAAAGCTCATATTTAGTACTTTTAGTGCATTTTTCAGATAAGCTGCTGTCGGTTTAGAAGCCTCTACAAGCCATGTACAGCCCAAGTACATCTTCAGTGGGCCAGACCGATAAAATAGTGCCAAAATAACCTTTAAATTTAAACTATAAGTTAAAATGGTGCAGAGTACAAGTCATGAAAATACTTTTTTTTCCCCCCCTCAAAAACATCTCCTATAGCTGTTTCATTATGCATGTTTTTACATACTCGTCTCAACAGCATGGCTTTGAGGCTTGTTTGGTGTTATAAAATCCTAATTGTATCAAATAAAATTACTACAGAGTTCCATCAAGTGAACAGTGTGTCAGGAGGCAAGCACTCATGATTCCTGTACAGCTCGCACCCATTTTCAAATTGCTGCATGCTGAAGTTTTCCCCAAGTGCTGTGGAGCAACGTAGTGTTGTGATACAGAGCGACCCAGATGCTGGAGTCAAGAATAATCAACATCTGGACCTGCTTTTCCTTCTCCATATTAGCTTCCTTTGAAGAAGGGCAAATAAAAGGCCAACATGTGAGATCCCTGCGGTTCACATCAGACCCACCATAAGACCCTGAAAGAAGCAGTCTAAAGCCAGTTCAGATGCTTTGGGTTCACCCTTAAAGCTCCACAAGCCTCTGGCGGACATAGACGAGCAACAGTGGCTCGAGAGAAGTGAGAAAGGATAATGAGGCTTGGTTGATGGTCCATAGAAAGGAGAAAAGGATGGACGATTGCTGGTTAGCGGCTTGGATGAAGTCAGGGCAGCCGAGTGATGCTCAGATGCTGCAAATAGACCAGTTGGATCCAATTATCTACCTAATAAAACATAGATGAGTTGACAGTAGATAAATCGTCCGAACTCAGATGAAAGCACGGCCTGTGACGACACCTCTCTAATTGCCAACTGGATATCCATCTTTCACCCCCTCATTCACTCACACCGTGCCCCACTGTACCAATACAGAGACACAGAGTGCTGCGACCTTAGAGCAAGGCTTTGTTTAAAGATGGTGTGTGGAATGCCAAGCAGTGCTTTAGGCTCCGGGGGGATCGAGGGGCTCGGGGAGACGATGGGGGCCCCTGGTATGGGACTGCTGTCTCGGCAGAATTTTCCAGCGTACCGCGACGGTGATGACCAGAAGAATGCCATTCATGACCTTTTTGGTCACAGTGATGATTTCAAGCTATGGAGGATGGAAGGAAAAAAAAAGCCTCTTCAGATGGAAGACCTGCTCCAAGAAGATTCATCATCTCAACTGCTAACGGAAGCCTGGAAATTCATTCTCTGAGACAAAGACGGTTCCACTGGTGAAATGGTCGACAAAAAGAAGAGTACTCTTCTCAAAAACTACGCCAAGTGGTCAGTACTTTTTAATCGCATTAAACTGTATAAGTCAGGCTTTTCATTCAATTGAATTAATTCCTAAAGCAAATTTCTAAGAAGAAAAATGAAAAAATGTGTGTGTGTGTGTGTGTGTGTGGGTGCATACGTGCGTGTGTGTGTGTAATCAACAATGTCAATTTACTAGCACAATTTAATAAAAGAACCCAAAATCTAATTTAATTACAGTGATATGAGTAGAATTTGTTCCTTTCACATGAATGGTTTATACCAATTCTGTTTCAGGGACTTTAGGGATTATGTACATTCATGATATTGTGTAGATTTATTGCTATTGCGAAAATGGACTAAAATGTTTAATGTTTCCTTACATTATGCATTCATATTTTGTATGTCGACACATTAAGATGGAGCCTACCACCTTGACAAGGGTTCATTTGTTTTGCATCTGATATCACAGGCCAGAAGTGAGAAGCACAAAGATCAATTAAAAAGACAAAAGTCACCAAACATCTTAGATATTTCTGAGACACTGCCTGTAGGAAATGTATGTGATGATTTAATTAAAACCAAACAAATGCACTTAAAATTTGCCCCCTCTCCCCCCCAAAAAATTCCTTCAATCTTCATTTATTGCAAGCCATATCACGACTGCAACATCATCACATATTGAATTCATACTGTGCATCCCACTGGTCGCTCATAAGATGCCATCAATACATCCCGTGTGCACACACAAAGCTCCTTTGTGCATTGTGTTTCTTTGTGGTGGCTCCACGCAGCAGACCTGTATGAGCAGACAGGTCTGGATTGTGTGGCTGGCAAGCTCTCAGAGGATTTCAGACTTCTGAAGCTCGGCCTAAACTACTGCTTATGAAGGCTAAAGCCGGGACTTCCTGCCTCTTTTCCCCCCACGGTATCCTCCTCTCCAGACCCGTCATGTGAGGTGGCTCCAAAGCTATCACAGCATATGTTTCATACTGGACACTTTTGTCCCGATGCGTTTTTGATGGCCGCTTCCAGACGGGATGATGATTTATGAAATGAGAATGGTGCCTGGGGACCGTGCGTCCCGGTAGAGAGCACTTCCAGATGTTTGATTCGGCTAAATGGGATTAAGGAGGAGAAGAGTTGGAGGGACGGCGTAGACCTCACAGCAAATTACACTACACACACACACACACACACACACACACACACACACACACACACACACACACACACACACACACACACACACACACACACACACACACACACACACACACACACACACACACACACACACTGGTATATGTCTTAAGACGCTTGTTTTAAATTTGCAAGCTGGAAAAAATCATATTAATCCAATTCATTGACACCCATCTCTTCTCAGTGTTGCATAAGTTATGAGACAATCAGCGAGTGATAGGATGGGATGAATCCTGCTTTCTGTTTAATCGTTTCAATTAATGGATGAACTGTATCTTCCCCTGCATATTGAACAGTCATTTTACAAGCAGACCAGACAGAACACGTATGTGAGCTGTCACCTCTCTTGTTGAAAGCGACTCGTGAATGACTTTGATCTGAGGAGGCCGGCTAACAATAGCGAACGCTAAAGCAAACGACAGAGAGAACAGAAGATCTACTGTCTCTCTCTGTAAAGGCATCATTACGTTAATAATAGTAATCAGTTACAAACACATCTCTGCCAATACTCTTGGTGTTATGGTAACAAGTTAGTTTACACTGCAGTCTTCCCAACGGTGTTTCTCAGAGATACTTTCTTTCAACTGGAGTCTTTCCCTCCTGACTATAAATAATCGGAGAAGCATGCTCACTGACAGGCACAGATGCCTTTTAAACCTGCTGAAAACACGGATGAAAAATGACACGGGAGGTTTAAAAAAAAAAAAAAGAATGTACTTACACATAACCATAGGGGCAGGTCTTGGTGCAGGTCAGAGGTCGACACTTGGGCGTGGGGATGCTGCACTCGCACACCTCGCAGCCGAAGTCGTCCCTCTCGTATCCCATGGGGCATTGCAGCGAGCAGTATTTTTCCAGGTCGGGGCAGGAGTCGTCTGCAAGAGGTGAGATGGAGGTCATCAGATCACGGGCACAGCGATTCGTCAAAAGGCTGGAGTCCCTACGGGGGCCGCTCACGGGGACAGAGACGCAAAATAAGCTGTGATGAATATCAACACGCCTGTGCTGCTGTGAAAACCCCGACTGCTGGATACAGCGTCGTGTGTCAGGGCTGCATGCCGCTGCATGTCGAGAGAAAAAGATCGATTGTCCGTGGAAACGTACTCACGCATCAGGTTGGAGGTAAAGTGTGAGCAGGAGACTTACTGTTGAGACACTGGCAGAGGAGGCATCCATTTTTGTCTTGCAGGAAGCCAAATGGGCAGTCGTTCACTGACAGGGAGCAGTTCTCCAGTGGGGGACACAGCAGGGGGCTAACGGTCTCATAAGAAGGCTCTGGGGAATAAAAGACATGATGGAGAAGTTTGCGTGAGGAAACGGTTATGAGGCTTTTCACGTGTGTGTGCGAAGTCCCTCAGGTGTGAGACTTCATCTATGCTTTTTGGGCCAACTGTAATAGCTACTTATTCACACTTCTCCACTTACAAACAGTAATTACAGATAAATGTGGAGCAATTACACCAGGGTGGGTCACACTGCGAAGGGGGGCGGGTTCATACTTCTGTCTTATCATGCCGAGCTCTCTCCCATTAATAAGTTGACTGTGTCTGGAGGGTGTTTTAGCTCCTGGATGACGAATGAAGATAACAGAGTATCTTCCAGCCTGAAGTCAGACCCACCATGGCCAAGATCCTCTTCAATCCGAGCCAACTTTATTGTAAAGCCCCAATAAATGAGAGTGGAACAAGACACATACATGCATGCACGCGTGTGCACACACACACACACACACACACACACACACACACACACACACACACACACACACACACACACACACACACACACACACACACACACACACACACACTCTTGTGCCCATCAAGTGCCTCGTGCCTCGTGCCACGTTTGGTGGGAGGAGCAGCCCAATGAACTGTAACTAATTTCACTGAAAAAGAAAGAAAGAAAGAAAAAAAAACTCTACTTCAATTATGCAGCCCTCTGTGCTAAAAGCACGCCGTAGCCCGGCACACAGGTGGGTCTCATTTTGGCGGGCAGGGGTAATAAAGGAACACAAAGAACCCTGCAGCTCCAAGAATGCTCAGTGGCCTCCCCTTTAATGAGCCCATGCAGATATGGCCTCTGGAGCCAAGTTGCCAGGCCGCAGCAGCCTCCTGCATGTGGTATTTGGACCAACGTGTGGCTCACTGACATTAAAAATATTTTCAGATTGATGAATTGAAGGAATCTTGAAGGGTGTAATTGCCTTGTTTCCTGTAATTCCAAGTAATCACGATGAAAAAGAATACGTTTAAAACAAAAAAATTATTTTGGTAAATTTTAGCATGATGTAAATGTTATGAGGATAAAATTTGTGAACGACCACGAAGGTTGTAGGTCACAGCTGCATGGCAATAGTAAATGGATTTCACTCATACACTAGTACTTTTCCACTGTTTAAGCAGTTTCCAAAGCAGTTTACATTGCTGATCACATTCACACATTCACTCACACACCAATGGAGGCGGCTGCCAAGCAAGGCGCTTAAGCCATCTATTGGGAGCAGTTTGGGGTTCAGCGCCTTGGAATCGTTTCAGTGTTTTTCTTCTCTCTCTGTTTATGAAGTAGCTTTAACCACTTTGAAGGATCGATATTATCTGTAATAAAATTCAGCATGAGAGCGAAGTGTCACCGTCCACCACGTTCTCTCTTTCCAAGCCGCATTGCCCTGTACCTTCACAGAAGGGGCAGCACTCTCCGGGGATCTTCACGGGGTTCTGGCAGCTCTGTTTGCAGGCCATGGCAGTGCAGTGCGGCTCTCCGTCCACGCACTGGCAGAACGTGCAGTCGTCCTCCTTCCACTGCTCCTCGTGGGCCCGCAGCTTGTTGTTCACCCAGCAGCTGGCCTTCGTGCTGTCCATCGACAGCAGCTCCACATCTGGGAGGGAAAAGGAGACGTGAAGTAGAAGAAGAAGAGGGAAATATCTGATCCTCGGCAAAGTCACACGAATAGTTTGGTTTGGCTACCATGAATGAAAACCGTTAAAATTGAATCCAAGGTTGCAGACCGTCACGTCTTGGACTACATCCTCCGCTGTGATGGGAGTAACAGGAGGAAGAGTGAGAGCAGAGCTGCAGGGAGCTGGATACTCCACGAGGGAGCCTACAAGATATGGAAACTGGCCTTTGACCAGAGGATATGCACAAAACCCTGTTGAATTTGGGGGACTTATTTACATTTGAAATTGGGGAGTGACCCCTGGCTTTGTGACAGCATATGTAGGGATTTAAGTTCAAATGAGAGCGCTGACGTCGGAGGCATTGCTGCGCGCTCCTGGGAGAGATGTGGTAATTGGAAACACGGCGAGGCTGATGACATTCATAACGGCTGGTCCCCACACCGTCCACTCAAAGGCTTGAACTCATCCATTTCAGCTGTGCCCCCGAGGTCAAAGACCATGCCGGCATTTTATACCATAAATTTTGCTTCACAGCAATGAAGGCTCTTTAAAAATTTCCGATCTGTAGTCATTAGGGCTAAGAAGAAGCCATAAAGCTCGGGACAGTTTAAAAGCCAATCTGCGAAGTGTTGCTGCTCAGCTTGAGGTGATGTATGAAGCCCGAGTGTAGCTTTGAGCTGTTTTTTTCATCCACTATAAACAGTGTAAATTGTAGTCCACAAAAAGCAAGCTCACCAACAACAAAACGCGTGTAAATATCTCTTCTGTTTATATGTTGCGTGCATCCTAGTAAATGTTTGCTGTGTACCGTGCACAGGAGTTCTATTTACCCTGTCTGATCCCAGGTTTGAGTTTTGGCTGCTGATGTTGTATCCATCTGGCTGCGATTAACCTGAAGAGGATCTATTTTTTCACCTCACGTATCCTCTGCCATGGCGGCTCTCATAAAACTTTACAAAGAGGTCATTACAGGATTTTGCCATTCCATTTCCATGAAGCAGAAGTAGTTGTGATAAAACAGAAAGATCCAAAGTGATGCAGCAGATCAAGCTGGAAAACGCCGTGGCCTACATTTTCAAACTAACCCAACAGTTAAACCCAAATGCTGCATCGACAATACTGAGGAGACAACAACTTCCTGTCTTGGTTTCTCCTCATGGGTTGCAGATAAAAATGTTTGTGATGGAGGTACCCATAGTACAGACGACACAATGGGAGGCAGAGTGTTCAGATATCACTCTCCTCTTGTGAAGAACCGGTTCGCACAGTCAGCTCAGGCTAAGAAATTCTCTACTTTTAAGTTTCCTGTTTGGTAAAGCTTACAGTTCAAGCTGGCTCGGGTCACGCTGGACCATCTTCTAGTGAAGCTGCTATAGGTTTAGACTGCTGGGGGATGTTCTTCAATGCAGAGAGTCCTGCTGAGTTATAGGTTTGTAACCTGGCCACAGGTTGGTTCGCTTTTTGTCTGACGTCAACTTGTTTGTTTGAGGTTCTCTGCTCTGTCTTTTTCTGATTGTACTATTGCCTAATCTCAGGCCGGCTTACATGACAACATTTTCATGTGAAAACACAAACTTTCACAGCGTTTTGAGGTTCTGTTTACACATCAACAGTGCTTGGAGCTGCCTGAAAACCCCTTCCAAGGTGGAACTTTTGGCAATGCTTTCACTCCGCCGTCGTGTAAACGCTACATCATTTTCAACTTCTGCCATTCCCATGAAAACAGACATTGTTTTGAAAACATTGCGGCGTAAACCTGAAACTCTGAAATGAAAACATACAAACAATGTGATTTCACTGAAAATGTTGTTGCGTAAAAGATGCCTAAAACTCCACTTCTGAGTTTGAAGGTCATTATCAGGTAAAAGAGTGTTTTTTTCTTTCCACTCATGACTGAGCTTGCTCATGTGGGATAGTTTTATTTATTTCTTTGCATTTTATTTGAATTTAAAGTACTATGTTGTAATGGGCGCTACATATTATAATCTGATTCAATGTAATTCAATTTCTTCTTTGCTGATACAACATTATGTCATGTCGTGTCATCCATACTCTTCTACTCTTTACCAGACATATATGTTGTGTTTTCAGCCCTTTGGAATGGTCACTTTTATTTCTGCTCCTTTTTCGTGAGGGAATCATTGATCTTCTCAGTTGCTAAAAGTGTCGCCCTTATCAATAACCTGTCTCTGAGACTTGATGTTTGCCAGGCAGAAGTCAAAACTATAATGGTTTGAAAATAGGCCATGCTGATAAGAGTGGCTGAAACTGAAAAAGTTGTGAAATTTAAGACAAAAACCACAAACAGCAAAGCTGAAGGAAACCAGTGTGGTTTATCATTTCAGGCAATCCATTTCTCATTAGTGATGTTTATTCAACCCATTAAAAAGCAATTACATCTATCTCGTAGTACAATCACCTTCAAGGAAAATTACGTTCAATGTACCTTTTAATCCTGAATACGTTACATATCCAATGTTCCCCATGGTGAGTCATGCAGTAAGAGAGAGCGGCTATCTATAAGCAAAAGATGAAAGCATACCATCCCGCCGAAATTCCTGCATATTCCAGGTGTACCTCTGACACTGACCCAACATGATCTTCTCTACACTCCTGGCTCTTTTACCTCTTTGCTCCCGTACGTCTGATCGGGTGAAGCCACGCAGGCAGAGCCCTGAGCTGGCTACCGTCTCCGTCCGCAGGCTCCCGGCTCTCTGTAATGTGGTTGCCATATGCGCCGCAAGCGGCTTCTTTTAACAGGCCTAAATACACATATCAGCACTCCCTACCTGGCTGTGAGCACATGTGTTTTGTGCAGGTACTTCCCCCTACTCTTCAACATGAAGACAGAGCCTGATCTTACAAAGACACACTGAAAGAGGGTTTTTATGTTGTGAAGTCTCCCTCCTGGAAATCAATCCCCGGCTGGCGCTTTGGAGCGCCTCTTATATGTTAACAACAGTGGAAGCTGGTTAATGTGAAGGAGCCGTTTCTGTAGGGTCACTGGAGGTAAGACTGTGATATTTGCCTCTGCTTGGCCAACTTTCCACTGTTGTCAGCAGGCCTCACAGACTTTCACCTTTAAGACTCATCACGTCTGTTTCTTAAATCTATAAGAGTTTCCACGACAAATGGTGCAATGTTTAAGTAAAAACAGTGTACCTATGCAGACGGGGCAACACTCGCCCTCGGGGATGTAGAAGTTCTCGCAGTCCAGCTCAGCACATTCTGCCTTGGAGCAGAAGGAGATTCCTCCTCTGCACTGACACAACCAGCAGGGATCCATGCGGTACACCTCTCCCTCAGAGAACTCCTTCCCATTGTGGACGCACTTGGGAGAAACTAAGGAGAAGAAGAAGAAGAAGAATATGAATCAGATGGATGTTAAACTGAACTCGTGACATCAAAAGAGAGGGAGATATTCAGAACAACAGCACTCCCTTCATGTGGTAAGGCTTTTACACAACAGTTACACTCTTCACCGGCTGACAGGATTGCAATAAAAACTCTGATTAAGGTTTTGAATTTTTTTTTTTTTTGTCCCCACCAACAAAAATAGTGCCACCACTAAACCACCATGTGATTGATGCTAAACAAAGGTTTTTATACGCTCCTTTGAATCGTACACTCATTTGTACAGTTTTAATTGAATGCACAACCACAGGAAAACAAGATCACCCACGTCAGTTCACGTTATGCAGATGCAATCAAGGAAATGATGCATGAAAACAATATTTTCTCATGACTGTGCAATCAAGTGAAATTTGCGGATGTAATTTTAACATTTTAAACCAAGCAGCCGGCAGAACAAGAAAGCTTTTACCAGGAAGGACGTAGGTTTATCCAAAAATAGTTATTTGAAGGACATTTGACCTTTATATGTATTTACATGTGAGCTGTTGTTGGGCACATCATTAACCACATGCCACACAGTAATTGCCCTTCTTAATGCTTAAGATTAATAGCAGGACTCTCTTGTCATTACTATATGTTTAGAAAAATTTTAAAAGAAAAAAGAAAACTGTATTTACCAGAAATGTTAAGACTGATCAGTGAGCAGTTATCACAACCATGTACATTCAGCTATAAACTAATAAATATCTGCCCAGTCTCTACTACTATTGGTGGAAATATTCATTCGAACCAAATGGCGCTGTGCTTGATGGCTGAAGTTTGGCCTGTGGGGTGGAAATGGCATTTATCAGATAATGAAACTGAGTCGATAGGGAGGAATTTCACAGGGATATGTGAAGTCCCGAGTGGGTCTCCTGACTCCCGCAGGACCGAGTGAAAGGAAACAGCAGCAGTTCTGAGGTTTTGGCAGAATCTGGGCTCAGTGTGCCGGTGGCAGGTGGAATGAATCAATACTCCTGACTGTCTTTCTCTAAAGCATCCAAGCATTGAAAGTCCCTCTTTAGGCTGCGTTCTCTCTGACGAGGAAATAAAATGAGCTGAGTTACGGGAATGTTTGGGAAAAAAAACAAGTAAACCTGCTCATTCAACACTTTAACCTTTCATATTTATACATTAATAACTTGTGCATTTACATTGATCAGCCATAACTTAAAAAAACCCAATAAGAGGTGAATCTAATAACAATAAGGTTATCATGACACCCGTTAGTGGTGCTCAAAGATTGAGTACATGAATAATCACAGGGGTTTAAGAAGGTTTGACAGGCACTACCAACCTAAGCAGGGTATTATTGTATGTATGTAGCAGAAATAGGAACCCTGCTCAGAGCAGGAATGGTTCAAGGATGGTTTGAGGAAAACAAAAGTGTTGACTTTGCCTTGAAGTTCCCCAGATCTCAATCCAATTGAACATCTAAACCAGATCGAGTGGGAGGTGTAGTGGAGTCCATATCTAAATGGATAATGGTTATTAAGGCAGAAGAAGTAAAGATTATAATGTAAGAAATTACAGCATCTGAAATTTCATATATTTAATGATACAAACCTGATCAAGTATTTCAAATTGATTTAAGCAGTTCAGAGGCCAAAACAACTGCGTAACAGCCCAATGGTAAGATAAGATTTTTCTTTCAAATGTAAAACAGTGGCTTGGGCAGCTCAACACTGTCAGATCTTAACTGGATGCACATTGGCTTTTTATCGGATAGGCCTCAAAATGTGGGAACGGCGCACTCTGGTTATGTAAGAGCGTCTCGGAGAGGAGTAAGTGAATGTGTTACATGGATGCAAGCAGATGTGGAGGTCATGTTTTATATAAATGAGAGTGGAGAGAATGGCGGCATCTGTACACCATATCTCCGAGTGTCGACTTAAGGTGTCCGTGCCAGTGACCCCACACCTCCCAACTACCCACATTGCACTCTGATACAAAGCAGGTGCGCCGGTTGAGTTGAAAGCAGAGCCTAGATTTTGTTGATCTTTTATTCTCCCACTTGCCATTATTCAGACTTTCTTGTCCCTTACTCACTACTCTGTCATCCCTCTTTGTGTGCATCAAAAATAACTAAGCAGAGAAAATGCAATCGGTGCTTTCGCTGCCCGAAATGAAAACGGGATTTTAACATTCACAGAAGCAGTAGGAAGTCACATGAAGGGAGGCGCACGTGTGATTTCTGCAAAGTTTGTTCATGGTAATTACCAAAACAACAGCAGAGTTTAAATTCCAGCCATGCTCTGTGATGTTCGGCTGTCTTTAAAGATGAAAAGATGGGTCATGTAATAATGTCCTGAAGCATGTATGAATCATCCATAATGGACTGTCATTCAAATAGAGGCCTGTAAAGAAGAGTATTTTTTTTCCCTCTGAAAGACTAATAGCAACCAACTTTACAGTGATGACTTCAGAAAGAGGGTGTCAAACTTCATGAGCCACCTTGTGTCGTGAGATTTTTTGACCATTGGGGACGGTGGCCCTCAGGTTAGAGAAGTGAATTTGAGATCGGAACATTTGCAGGTTTGGATCCCACTGTGGCTCCGTGAACAGGACACCATGGCAATCCAATTCTCCTCATGTATACTTAAGGTTAGCTATGGCTAAGATGGGTAAAATGTGGAGAGGCAATTTTCACCAGGGGATCAATAAAATATGCTTTCTTAATATTACCCCAGAAAAATAGATTAGATCTCAAAGTTTCTCTGGAAAGAAATGTTAGTTAAAGCCTGTCACTTTATCGAACATACAGAACTCTTTTCAGAACCCATCAGCACATTTTCTCAAAGTCATCACAATAATGCAGCTTTTTTGACAATGCTATTTCACAAGTCACCTTTTACAGTTTGGTTCTGGGTCTCAGTGTTGCAGTATGCTGCTCAACCAGTGAACAAAATAGGCAAACCAATTACTTATATGAAGCATTTGTACCGGTAGTTAAATAATTTTCTGAAATTATGACATTATACAAAATGAGTGGCTCTTCTGGTGGAGTGGTTTTGGCCCCTGTGTCTTGTGTTTGACACAATCAACAAAGTAGACATAAACCCTAAAAGCCCTGCTTTATCTCAACCTCTGAGAATAGGGCTGCACGGTTCTAACAAAGCCAAGCTGAGTTCCATGTGATCCATTACCGTGGTGACTTCACTCTTATTGCTTAACACCAGTGTAAATCTCAGCAGAACGCATAAAGTACCAAACTTGGCCTGCATCCACGGCTCACTGCAGGGGATGATATCGATAAACAGCCAAATAAGATCATCTATGACATCAGGTCAGGACGGTCCTGCCATGTCTGCTCTAACGTGCAGATGCAGCTGCTGGACAGCCAATCGTGGAGTGGAGACCATTGTTGATACAGGCCAAAACACACAGGTGGAGCTTATTGTCAAAGCAGAGTGTGCAGTGGAAACAAGTTCATCAGTCCAAGCCTCACAGAGGATGCAATGCGGGGGTTTTAATTTAATGTGTTCCATTAGAGGAAAGGTATGGCATCTGAAAGCAATTCAGACTTTTTAAAATGTTTCATCTGCAGCCAGTGCATCTGAGGCCTGCGGGACAATGGTACCACGGGGCCTGTGCGTGTCCTTGTCGCTGTCTGTGGAGCTTTCTGACACGGCGAGCAGTCATGCAGGCCTAACGGACAGTAGGAGCAGCACAAAAGGCATCAAGCCCCGGGCCCAAAGAGCAGCAGACACTTGTTATCAAAACACTGATCCCATGGCCCCCACGGCTGCCATTCAGCTCCCGCCGGCCTGCCGGACTCGATTACCCTCCCCACTGACAGACTGGAGCACATAAAAAGCATTCCCATCAATGAACTGTTGAACCTTTTCCCTTTGGACGTGTGACCAGACAGGAACCCTTTGACACTGCACTTCTGTTGAGCAAATTCATAGCCTAAGCACTTTTCTGGTCACTGGGCCTGTTAAGTCCATTAATTCCGGGACATAGCACTCATTTATACATGTGGAGGGGCCAGAATGGGAATTTGTTCTGTTGGTAAAACAGGGAATATTTGTTGAGAGGGCAGAGTAAACACACCAATACCACAAGTCCCCTCCCTGCCTTCCTGACTCTCCTGGCTGCTTCCGTGCCACGGCACAGGCACAGTCAATTCCCTTCAATATACTTTTAAAATCTGCCCGATTTCATCTCTCTCATTCAGAATTTGAGAAAACGTTGCACAAGCACATTTCACAGCAGGCATTGACTCTTCAAGACCCATTACATGAGGCATTCCTTCAGGCGGTATAAATATTTATGAGGAACGACCTTGAAAAAAACCTTTTTTTAACAATAGTTTTTAACTCTGGGAGGCCTTGGCACCACCTGATAAAAAAGCCAAGCAGTAATTATCCAATCAGCAACTTTGCCTTTTGTTCTGGACATTTGGTCAGCAGGTTGAAAAGCCTTAGTCAGAGGAAAATAATTGCCTCCCCAGAAGCAATGATTCTCACACCAACTGTGCAAATTGCTGTTGCCAGTGAGGGAGCAACCAAAGTGTGTAGCGAGCAGTTTAGTGAAATCACCTTTCTGGCACTCGAAGACGTCACAGCAATCTCCTGGCTGCCCACTGGCCTGATTGAGTGTAACCGGGTGCTGTCCGCTCGGGCACTGGGGCTTGTGGCAGGCACGGACATCACAAGTGCACTGCGGCGGTATGGAGGGGCAGCAACCGGCAGGGGGGGTGTAACTCTTGGTCAGGACTGAGCCCTTGGGGCAGGCGGGTACCTGCAGAGCTGGACACGTGACCCCTGCACACCTCAGCTCCACTGTTTGAGAGAAAAACAGAGACATGCATGCGTTGTAAGATGTGTGCAAAACACAGGTATTTCAAGTATAATAATTAAACATGTCAGTATAATCTAATTATTCTTCCGGTAATACCAGCAGGAAAGTGTCAGATATTGAAGGACAAAGGATTTTAAGCAATTACGCAACGTTTTTAAGTAAAAACGACTTACGACCAACGATACTGCGCATACATACCATGGATGTAACAAATAGTTGTTCTGCACACTCGCAAGTAGATGGACACTAACAACAATGGCGTCCTCAATATCGACTCTCAGTCCAAATTCTCCTGGGGTTTGGTAGTTTTATAGTTGGGAGTCACCTAGAATAACAATCCTACTTGGCCGTCTGTCCATTATGAACGTCCGTGTACTCGCCTTTGTTAATGTTTATAGCATATTGTTCTCTGCACGCATGTGTGTTGTTTGATTTAATTCATCGAAGGATGGTCACATCAAATACATATTGATTTCCTGCGAATCCACTTGTCTTAAACTATCAACAACTATTTTTTCAGTTCAAATCTTCCAAGAGTCCGATAAAAGCTGTGCAAACTTTTCATTCTTAATTTTTGCTTTGACGAGATCCAACAGCATTCTTCTGGAGAGAGAAAGGTTTCTTTTCTCTTCTTGCATTTCTATATGCATGTCAGTGCAAGAACTGCTTCCTTACAGTGTCAGTCGAGCCTCTTAAGAACAACGCTACTCGTGTTACGGACTAAAGGCCGAGTCCGCACAGTTACCCAACACAAACTTTGTGCGCAGTCATCAGATCCCCACTTCAGCGAGTGACAGCTTTACAGCACCGTCAGTTAAGTGAGAGTGCAGCTCTCTCCTGACACGACAAGTCTCTCTCCGTGTCCCGTCTACGGGGGCCTCAGATCCCACCCAGGGTGCCTTTACTGGCTCACAATTCAAAGCACCCATCAATGCTCTTAAACCCGTCATTAATTGCAGCCAATCTTCCAACAGAGCTCTCCTTCTTGCCAGCTTGGAATCTCCCCTTCAGTTAGCATACCAGGAGCTGTTTTGTCTATTCATCTGCAGAGCCAACATAATAGCTCTGATACCCCTTGTTAGGGCAGGGTGGGGTGGGGGTTGGAGGAGGAGGTGCAGGGATACTGGTAATCTGGGCAAAGGGGCTCAGAGGCTCAGGCGTGTATTTTGGAGCCGGTTCAGGAAAAGAAAAGTGGAGCGCCCCTCTTTATAGGCACTGTATGAGAACAGTAGCGACCTTACAAAGGTTGGATTACTCATACCAATAGGACGTGTTTATTTTGGTTCTCAGTGTTGCTGTAATGTATACAGGACAGACAGAAGAGAGGATTTGTGGGAAGCAGATTCAGATCCTGAACTATAATTGTCAATCACTAAGTAATTTTCCAGATCCTCTGATTGAGTCACTTTAAACTTTGACGGAAAGAAAATTTGTAAAAGTACATGGCACTGTTACCTCGTTGCAATTTAGTTTAAGTGGTCAACCATATCTAAAGAAGAACAGATACAACCTTACAAGAAAGTTAACCTGAAGTTATTTACTTTAGAGAAATACTCGACAAATTTTTAATACATCTGTTTTTTGAGGAGAGGAGAGAGATGCAGGCAGCGGTTGCGTAACAGTGCTCAGGGGTTTTGGTAATGTTTTCAGAGGCTGGGTTCAGTTGATGGTCTTCCCAGACTGGCGCTGGCTCCATGCTGCAACACGAGTCTCTCAGAGGATGTGCCTCATCTCCGAGATTTGAAAACCAGTAAATAGATCCTTCTGAGTTTTGTCCCCAGATGGAGAAACTCAAAGAGCGAGCAGTTGAGACTTCAAACTCTGATAATGGCTCCACTATGCCAGTCCTCAAATCCAGATCCAGACCCATGAATGAATCACTGGGTAGACTCTCTGTTCTGACCTGATGCTCTGCTGGCATCGTAGTTCAGACACCGTTTGATGTCTGTTGCCCCTGAATAAACACGTAGGAAAGGCGAAGACTGTGACTGCTGTCTTCTGGAGGGAGGAGGTAACATAACCGACAGATGAAATTGAGGATAAGGGAAATAGTGATTTTTTTTTTCTGGCTCTGGATAAATAGAGCAGGAGTGTGAGGTATCTGTACTGTACTGTTTACTCTAGCAACCTGGGAACAGTGAGGACCGCCACAAAGCACTCATTGATAAACTTCGTAGCTGAATAGTGTCGTAGAAAACGAGGGAAAACCCCCGAATTAAGCGAGGCTACAATCCTTTTAACGGTTTTTGGCCTAAACCCTATGCTGGAGTTAAATAAACTTCTGTTGGGAGTGCTGATTGGTGAATGTTTTACTTCCAATAAAGTCTCGCACAGTCTGCTGCTGCTCAGTTGAAGACTGGTTTGCATATGAAAACCTCAAGCTCTTTAGAGGCGCAGAAAATGCCCTGGGACAATCTTGCACAAGGTTCTGCACTGAAAAACACTTTCTGTGCATTGTGTGTCCCCACGAGAAGGCTGATTACTCTTTCAGTTGTGATAATGGCTGGGGTTAGAGTGCGCTGGGAAAAGCAGCTGGCAGACACACCATTGTCATTCAAATGATTAGAATTGTATCCATCCGTGGAAACACTCCAACCCTTGCAGGTCCAATTAATGTAATTTTTTGAGCTGGCAAAATTAGGAGCACAATAGGCAGACAGAGGAGGGAAAGAGTCAGCGGTAAATGGATTTTATCCTGCGCTGTTTGTGTTCTCTTAGCATAAATGACTGTAATTAGTGAGTCATCGACCGCAGAATCAATCTTCGTATCACAATGGTGGCCATACTCCAGCTTGCACAAACACAAAAGCCCCGATTTAGTATGCTTGATAAATTCTCTCTGCAGAATAGACAACATGTACTCTTTTATGACTGCAAGAGAGCAAAGAATAGAAAACCTCTGACCTCAATGTACAGCCTGGGACAATATGTCACACAGGATTACACACCCACACCCACACCCACACCCACACACACACACACACACACACACACACACACACACACACACACACACACACACACACACACACACATACACCAGTGGAGGCGGCTGCCATGCAAGGTGCTCAAGTCCATCCATTGAGAACAGTTTGGTGTTCAGTGTCTTGCTCAAGAACACACACTCAAATCCATACACACACACACACACACACACACACACACACACACACACACACACACACACACACACACACACACACACACACACACACACACACACACACACACACATACACACACCTGATCTGGTCTGGAAAAGGTGAGATGTGGAAATTGCCTCATTACCACAGAATGACCTCTTTTGTAAACAATACATATTTCTGGCGTTTGTGTGACTCATTGAAGAGAGAAGGATCCTCCATTCTGAATGGGTTTTTTCTTCCCTTCAAACCTTGGTACAAGGAGGGCAGTCTTTCCCCAAACCAAAGCGGCTCGACCAGGCAGAGGAGGCTGTGTTGACAGCCTGAGTTTACTCATGGAAAAAGCGCACAATGTGAGTTCTGTTCGCCGACTGACTTTGGAAACAAGTCAGCGGAGAACAAAGCTGTCTCAGTCCGGCTGCCCTCCGTGGGTTTCTGGTCTGTCCTCAGGTTTTGTAAAGTTGCTCCGCGATGGGACACATCAGGGCCGTCTCTTCCAGAAAGCTGTGGGGGCCTGGCCCTGTGCCCACCAGCAGTTACCAGCTGAGAAAGTCTACATTGTGTATCGTGCGCACGGGTGTATATATGTGTGAGTGCCAAGGAGCAGGCCGTGGAGGGGGGGGGGGTTACCAGGTAGAAAAAACATGGTGGGAACTTCACACCGTGGTCAGAAGCAGGAGGTGGCTGGGCGTCGGCGCGCAGCAGGCCGGCAGCGCCGCGTCTGCTGGCCTGCACGCTTCGTCTTCTCGCTCTATGGCTAAATATTTGCAGATGAAAAATGTGATCTCAGTGTCCCGGGTAACACCGCCACAGCTGGGAGTGAATATGTTTGGGTGAGGTCATGAGAACATCCACGTGTAGGTGAACATTTGCTCAGCAATATATGCATGCGTGTTTGTGTGCACATAGTAAATGTACATAGCATGTGTACATTCCATTGAAAAGGGTTGAGGGACTTCGAGCAGGCTGAAGGAGCTGTCCCTCTACTGCATATGTTCTATAGCTATGTCTGGCACATTGTATTGCACATAAAATAACGTTGTCACGTGTACTGCCCCACACTGAAGTGCAGGAACACATCTATGGGGGAACTGGAGTGTCGACAGCTGTTGAATAAATTGTGGAAATGGCTGTTTAAGTTATGTATGGATTTTGGCCACTGGGACCTTTTTCATTCAGGGGAAAAAAAAAAAGAAAACAATTGAAGAAGCAATGAGCCTGAGAACATCACAAGTTGGCTTTGAGGAGCAGCTGTGGTTCTTTGATTTATTAATGGTTGTGATTGAACTGAGGTCGCAGGGCTGGAGTGTGTCAATGAAGTGACTCAGATCTAGATATACAGGATGGACCTTTGTGTGTGTGTGTGTGTGTGTGCGTGTGTGTGTGTGTGTGTGTGTGTGTGTGTGTGTGTGTGTGTGTGTGTGTGTGTGTGTGTGTGTGTGTGTGTGTGTGGCTTGGCATTTCCTGCTGCCTGTTTTGGTTAGTGACTGACCAATAGGAGAGAGTGTGTTGACAGCAAGCCCAACATGCCTTCAAGGGAAGTTCTTTGTCTCAATAGCCACACAGGAGTTTTGTGTTCTCTTTGAAATCACCGTCTACACACATAAATGAAAGCGCACTGGGGAAGCGAGGAGCTTGCAGGGTGCAGCCTCGGGGCTGCAGCTTCCGCAGACGGTCCAGAAACACTCGGCTCTGAGACGTCTCGCACCCCTGCCAGCCGGTGGCGGTCTGACTCGGCCGGTAATAGGCCTGCCACAAAGAGGCTGCAGCCAAGCAGAACAGACTGACCTTTCACAGGGGCACAGAGAGGCAGGACGGAGGTGGCACAGGTGGGTGAACAGATCTATCAAAGCCAATGTAAATTTGTGCCACAGTATTGTACTGGCAAAATATGTCCAGCATCTTGCTATCGGTGAGCAACAGCAGGGGAATTCTTTCATAATGGCAGTTATGGGCCTTATCGTGAAAGAAATATGTAAACTATCCTGGACTGTAAAATTACCAAACACCACCCTACTAAGACCCAAGGGTCTGGACACAAATACCTCAACAAAATGGTTGGCCACTGTTGTGATTTCCCATCTTCCTGTGTCTGCCTCCCCCCCTCCCCTCCCACACTTATCACATCCTCTTTCCTCTCTGACATGTGGGTAATATGTCTAGCGCACCATGTTGCTCCTAATTGAACGTATGCAGCCAAATGACATCAGCCATAGTCGCAGCAGGAACAGACACCTACAAGATGTGTCATTAAGCAGTCAGACATCAGCGGCGGATGAGACGTTGAGGTATCGCAGAGCACAGTGAGTCACGGAGGAGAGACGAAGCGGCGAGCTCCCCGAGTGACTCAGGGAGAAAGTGAAACAAGACAAAACCACTTCCATGTGTGAATTCACAGGTCTGTGTTCGGACTTGTACCAGAAATGCTGGGAGACAAAGCCAGCTTTATTGTTCTGATGTGAAGGCAGGAGCAATTAGTGGAGCTCTCATGACGTAAGAGTTCAGGAAAGGTTCGAGTCAGTGGTTGAAAACCTTTATTTTTACTAGATTTGCCAGAATGCCTCCAGGAAAGGCTGCAGATCTCTTCTACAAGATCTCATTTACCAGAAAATGACAAGGGACTTAAGAGTGTTCCCACGCATCAACATACAAAATCTGTCTTCTAAATTTAAAGCGAAGGCTTTAAATAAGCTTACAGGTCTTATCACGATTTGCTTTGATAAATGAAAATCTAAAGTTTTCAAGAGAAAACCCAATTTCATTGTGTTTTTGGTGTCCGTTTCCATGACAACTGTGCTGTGAGCCACTCGAAATTAAACTTTTTTAAAACAGCTCTCAAGTCAGAACTTTTTGAAAATGCTCTGACTCGGAGAAAAAAGGGAAAACGCAACTTTTCTGAAATGCTGCTACTGTGCATGTCCACCACAGCCATGGTAAATATTTCTTTTGCAGATGTGCTAGTAGATGGACAATAACTACAATGTTTGCCTTTAGTGTATCATGACTCCCAGTCCATATTCTCCTGGGACTTAGTTTTCTAGTTGACACGTCAACGTAGTAACGCTCATACTTGGCCGTCTGTCCATACAAATGTCTGTGTACTCGCCATTGTTAAGATCATAGCATATTGTTCTCGGCAACCACTGTTCTACAGACAACCAGAAGCTGATGATGCACTCCAACAGGATGGAACAAATTGAATCCTCACCACAGAGTCCTGATCTGTGTGCAGAGGAAGCTCCTGATGACAGACAAAGGAAAAAATCTCTGCAGAGACATCTATACAAACAAGATAATCATCACATGCACAAACGCAGACACGCAGGCTCAGTTGTGTACATATGCATGCTCACTACATTGCATGTGACGATGTGACGCATCAGAACATGCTGGCATGCACGTGCGTGCGTCGCTCGTCATGCACATGCACATTCCTTAAGATGTAACAGATGCACGCGCTATGAGCTCTTACTTAATGAGTAAGGCCATCACTGGGGCGGCTGTGTGTTGTGGTGAGAACTCATAAGCTGCTCAAAAATGTTGTTTACAGTTTTCACTGGTGTAACTTTAAACTGTCATCCACCGCACTCTTTGAGGTGAAGGAGTAATAAAACATGGAGGAGCAGTTGTCTCTTTCTCTGTAACACTGCACTTGATGATACGTCTAAACAGCATGTTTGACGCGTACCCTTCCTGTGGGATTTACTGCAAAAAGACAAACACGCATAGAGCCGTACAACTGAGATTCTGTAATGACCCCACATTCACTCGCAGACTAAATAAACTCTAATATGTCTCCATGGAATGAAGCCAGTTCCACTGTTGACTTTCGCAAAATCAGTTCTTCATCTCGAAATGTCAGCAAATTGCAATGAGAGCTCGAACCAAGATTGTCAAAGGATGAAACACAGAGCAGTCAGTCACATGGTTTGGGCTTAATCTTTTCATTATTGTACCAATTTGGTTTTTTGTTGTTCTTTTTTTACCCATCTTCCAATAAGATTTTCCAATTTTCTGGCTTCAAAAGACAATTCATGATCCATTTAGGTTCATCAAGTTCATTCAGTGGCGAGCAGAAGGGCAAAAGCTCGCTTGAGTTTGATTATCAGTATGAATACAGACCGTGAAAACGGGGCCTCACAATCCCTCTGACTTTTTGGGCTTAAAGCAGGAGGTGTCAGAAACGTTACCACAGGGATAACTGGCTTGTGGCGAGCATTCATAGTAAAGTTTCTTTTTGATCCTTCATATCATTGTGAAGCAAGCGTTGGATCCTTTATCTACTTGCATTCATCTCATTGATTCAAAGATTCTTTTTTTCTCCTATCACGCGCTCAAATCATTTACTTCCTGCACCTGTAAACTGCACTTTATCATGTTTTTTTTTTCTTCTTAATTTGGTACTTTTGAAAGCCACAATATTAGCCCCATTCACACGACAACGTTTCAAGTGAAAACGCATCGTTTTTGCGTTTTCATTTAAGAAAGGTTTCACATGGAAACATCAGAAATGTTGAAAACTTTGTAGTTGGCATGCCGGGCCACAAGCTGGTACTGTTGTTTGTTTTTGAAAACCACACACACAAATAGCAATAAGCTATAAACATTAATGATGGCGAGTACACGGACATTTGTATGGACAGACAACAGAGTTGGGCTGTTATTACACTGGCTCTCTAACTATCAATCGGGAGTCATGACACTCTGGAAGCAAACATTGTTGTTATTGTCCATCTACTAGCACATGTGCAGGAGAACTATTTACTACGCTCGTTGTGCACATGCACAGTAGCAGCGTTTCCGCCGTCTCCATGAAAAGCATTTTCAGAAATTAGCACCCCCCCTCGATTACACAACGGAATCAAACCATTTTCAAAAAGTTCCACCAATGATTCCACTGTATTTAAAAAGTTGTATGTTTAGTGGCTCCAAGCACCATTGTCTTGTAAATGGACTTCCAAAATGCGACGGAAGTTTTGAACTTTCACTCGAAAGACGTAGACTCCTGGAAGAGCTTATGCAATGCTAAGTTTTTCTTCTCTCGATATACATTCATATTAATGAATACTGAAGTCTGCAATGTTTGGATTAACTTGCTGTCCAATATCAACTTGTTGTTCGTCTCTTCCCTGTTTATTACTCGTCCCTAAAAGCAAGCTGATAGGTCTGGCTCTGTTCTTTCTGGTAAAAGAGAGTTTTCTTTTCCACTCTCGCCTTTGCTTGCTGATGCTAATTGCTGGGTTGTTTCCCTGCATTTTAGTTGTTGTAATTGTTGCTATATAAATAGAACTGAATTGAGCAAGTGTTTTCTTAGAAAGCAGTAATTATCCACTTTGGCTCTCATTGTCAGTTTTACACCTTTTCTTCTCTTACTCATAGCTTTTCTTTTCATAATATATGCTGTTGATTAGATTCTTTTATGTTTTCCACTCTGTGCATGGCATCCAATGTACTATGTGAAGCTTGTGACACATTCCCTGGCAGACTGTGACATAAAGCAGAGTATAAAAGGGGTACACTTGACTTCTCCTTGTGGGCGACTGTCTTTTTTCTCCCACCTCTGGGTACTCGGGTTTCCTCCCACTATCCAAAAACATGTATTTGAGGTAATTACTGACTATAAGGTGTGAGTGTGTGTGATTGTTTGCCTCGCACTGTGATGGACAACTGCTGTTTCCCTTTAGCCAACAGAGATTGTCTTCAGCCTCCTATAACCACAGTGGGATAGCTGAAGATGCACAACCACTCACACAAATCTTCATCTTTGTAAAATAAAACACAATCAAGACAAAACACATTTAGAGTAACAATGTTCTTGTTGATCATCATATATAATAAACTGCAGTTTGAGGAATGTCGTTTCTGTCTTTTAAGTAAATGTGACAGGTCCAGGAAAAGAGTTAAACTTCTGCATTTCACTCAATGTGAATGTTCCTCATTAAAAACTGCACCATAATTGTAATCATGTGGTGTTTTTTTTTTTTTTCATACATGGCTGCATTGTGGTTGTCATTTCCAGTTGCAGGTCGTTCGAAGGTTACCTGTGGCTTCCTGGCACTGGCTGCGGTTGATGTAGGCGAAGTGGTGGTGGCAGCTCTGAGACTCGCACACGCAGCCCTCGGCGGTCAGGTTACAGCCGGAGAACATGCACGCCGGGTTGGACGGCCCCACATACTTCTCCCTGTGCCGGTCCCGGTGCTCGTGCCGCCGACCATCTGAAACCCAGCCGCCAACACACAGACCACAGTCGTCAGTGAGTCACAGACAATGGCACCACTGAAGAGTGAGTAAAGAACCACTACAGAGGTCTTCGCATGTGTGTCATCACTATGATATGTAAGTAGCATTAGTCACCTCAGAGCCACATCTGTTATGGATTAGCTCCTCTCAATGGACAGCATTATTCCCCTGAATTTGGTGCTTCCATGTGCAAGGATTTCTGCTTTCTGTAAATCAAAAGAAAAGCAATGTGAGGACTCACCTGACTTGCTGGACTTCATGCAGGTTTCCTGGTCCGGGTAGGTGAACGAGCCCAGGCAGGAGTGACGGGCATCGCATACGCACTGTCCTCCGGCTCTGTCGCAGCCCGTCAGCAGCGGGCAGCGCTCATCCTCGAGGCCCGCCTCTGGATGGCCCGGAAGTACTGAGGGAGAACACATGTCAAAACAGGATTCCTCACATGTTTGCCCATTTTAAATGTGAATCAACGAAGACCGGACGACTTTGGTTGCAAGCGAGTCGGCTTACAACCTCTGCCGTGACGCGTCATGTTGACACGGCCAAAGCCGAAGTGACCAGTCTATTTCGAGGCTGCCATTCCTCCTCCCTCCTTGTTGTGCCACACCATTTGAGCTACTGAGCCCATTTGTTTGCTTTTGTTCCACAGCATGGGGCCCTCCCAGGGTTTCAATCACCACAGGCTCCTGCAACGCCTCTTCTGAACTAAGGCCATTTGCACCATACCCACATATTGTTCATTGTCCTAGTGAGCCTCACCCCCTGAGATGGCATCTCCAGCTTAGCCCAACTTGGATGAAACTTTACGGCTAGCAAGGAATGTGCGTCACATTAGAGCCGTGTGAGCCGAACATCCACCAAGACGCCGGGATTAACGGGCCCCAACGTACACATTACCCATAGTGTTCGCTTCACATTCATGCGTGAATAAACACATATCTATTCCCCCAAAATGACCCTGCTCCATAGTCGTCCAAGAGTGGCAGCAGAGTAAACAGGATGAGACAAACTGTTACATGGAGTAAACCATTCCCAAGCTTTTAGCTCCCAGGTCCCACATCAACAACATGCAACTGTGATTGGAGCTTATGATAATACTGTGGCTTTCTCCTCCTAACAGCAGCAGAACATGGCACAAGAGCAAAAGGTGCTAAACTTTTAACTGTTCCAACATAGACAGGAGAACTTAAGGTAGTATCGACCCGACGAAAGCCGATAAAAATAAGTCCTCGACTCACTCAGTGAGGGGTCGGAGAAACAGTAAAGGGCTGAGTCAGAATGATTGGAAAGAAATGGAACTCCCTGGCTTTTCTTTTAAATGCAGCTGATAGTAATAAAGGGGAAATGCTGATTCGCAGTAACTCAAAACAGACAGTCAACAAGAGAGGGGAAACATCTCTTACGACATAGTGGTTTTCAAAGTGTGGGGCGAGCCTCCCATGGAAGATGCTGGAGAGATTCAAGCAGGAGCAGAAAACGAAATTTGGACGTCAGAGATATGCCTTTTCCAGAGCAAGATTTTGTTTTTTGTTTTTTAACTTTTGAGATAAAAACTAAATTAAAAGAATCAATTATTTTATTACAACACATATTCTTAGAATAGTATTTATCGTAAGGGTAATTTAGGCCTGTTTACATGACAACGTTTCAGGAGAAAACGTATCATTTTTTTTGTTTTCATTTCAGAAAAGATTCCTGTTTACACTGTAATGTTTTGAAAATTATGTCAATTTATATGTAAATGGAAGAAACCCAAAAAGTAATGTTTTCATGTTGGGCTATGAATGGGTGCTGTATTTTTTATCTTTGTTACAGAACCACAAACCCATGCACAAAGAGCAATACACTATAAACATTCATAATGGTGAGCACACAGGTATTCGTACAGACAGACGACCAAGTTGTATTGCTATGTGTACTATAACTATAAAACTACCAAGTCACAGGGGAATATGAACTGGGAGTTATGACGCTCTGGAGGCCGCCATCGTTATCATTGTCCATCGACTCGTGCATGTGCAGAAGAACTATTCACCATAGTATGAATGCAAAATAGCAGCATTTCCACCCTCTACAAGGAGACGGAGCCTCAATGGTTTCAGAATTGTGCATTTTGAACATGTCTTTTCTTTTGAAAACGTGTAAACAGGGCTTTTCATGGCTATAGTCACAAAATAAGCTTTAGTGCAAAGCTATTGACAGTTGCAGACTACGGTATATGTAATATCTGGCATTCAACTAAAAATGTTGATCGCTAGACAATGAAGCATATTCAGTGAGGCCACTGTGTGCAATGAGGTTGAAACACTCCTACAGTGATGACATTCACAGTCCAAATGAATCAATGCGGTTGCAAAACAAAGCATTAACATGAAAGATTGCTTAAAGCTCTTTACCCTTCTTAAACACTGCCAGTGGAAGCATTGAAGGTAACATTACCTTTAACCCATGCAAAACTGTGCTCTTAATAGCACTCCCAGACGGCCTTTGAGCCGGCAATGCACAAGCAACCTTTTCAATAACCCACACCAAAACTTTCCCTGCGATTTCCTTTCACCTTAAAGTGATCCTCACCTCCACATTTTTTCCATCTTGAGGCTTTCCTGTGCCTGGGAGGGTATTTTCATTTGAGATGGTGGTAGTGCCTGTCTGTGTGGGGTGCTAAATTTGGCTTGTAGTAAAGGAGGTAGGAGTCAAAACAATCAATGGAAGCTGGACACTGGAAGCATTGTTTCATTGGCTAACTTTACTCGACCCCAGTGAGACGCAGTCTGTTTTGTAACCTCTAGCCTCCTCATAGAGTCTAGCCTGGTTATCAGCTATCTGGCCCGGCATGACTCGACTAAGGTCTGTGCCTTCATCCTGGGGGGATTCCTCGCTGAGCCACTGAGACTGCTTGTCTTGGCATCCAGAGTCTGGATGGGAAAGCTGACCTCTAGAGGCCCTATGGCTGATAGCGAGCTAAAAAGGAAGTCTTTGAAACGTTAGATAATACCAGAGGAAGGGAGAAGTAGAAGGCATGTGAAGGAGTGCATTGGACATAGCGTCCTTGTATGACAGGCATTCTGTTACATGGTATGCTAAGTGTCTCGGGGGCTTGAAGAAACTTGGCGTGGGAGGGCAGACACAAGAGTACAATAAGGAAAATTAAAAACAAATCGTTTCATTAAGAACGGCTGATTTGACATGACTGTGGCAGGTTGAGCGCTGAAGCAGGCGAGATGAGGTGAACGGGCCGCATCACATCTTCGCCGAGCAGGTGCCTTCATGCCTGAAAAGCTGTCACTTTTTCTTCATGTTTTACTGAGTTTTTTTGTCAGCCTCACTGCTTCAACGTCAAATTCCCTCATGAGACCAATTCATTCTAAAAGCTAATTGTGCTTTTGGCAAGCTGTACTCATGGCAATTATTTTTGGTTATCAGACCTTCAAAATTAGGGAAATTTACAGTCAACTTAGCTTGAAATTAGATTTTAAAAAAGGAAAATCAATGAATGATGATCAGAAACATTTTATTTAGGTGTATATCTTAACTTGTATTGTGTCACCTTGTATTGTGATGTGTTTGCGTCCCCTAACACACAGAACCTGACCACCCAGAAAATCATACTGTGAGCAGAAAAGGAGGGGATCAGAAAAGCGGAAACATTTACCCCCTACTCCTGATTGCCAGTCTAATCACTTTAAGACCCTTCCAGCTTGAGGAGGGAAATCAGGGATCAGCCTGCAGCAGCCTGCCTACTGTGGCCCCTGAAAACACACTGGGAGGTGTTGATTTACCCCCACCTAGACCCCTCTGGGATATTGTGCCTGTGTGTGTACGTGTGCCTGATTTACGGGTCAGGAGCATGCTCGGAGGCGCCTCGAGCCGCAAGACCAGAGGCATGACTCAATCAGAGAAGCCATTAGATCTCCCGCTCCATCCAAAGCTGTTAATTTGCAGAGGAGATGTCCTCCAGATGCCAGCCTAACCTGTGGATGAGGTTCAATCATCAGCGGTGTCTCCTGGGATGGCTCGGGGGGCTAGAGACCCCTGGAAAAACCTTGTGGAGATGTGGCTGGACCACCCCCACTGAGAGATGATGGAAGGGTTGGGTCAAGAGATCCAGATGCCCACTGAGAGCTGCTTAGGCTTTACAGTCCTGTCAGTCCTCTTCAATCATCCCGAAACAGGCTGGACGAAGTGCAGGTGGAGGAGCTCGGGGGGCACTTCCACTGGTTATTTGTTCCTCCGGGGGGGGAAACCGTTGCTACCTATTGCAGTCTCACCGAGGAACCTGACACCGTACACAAGTCTTTGAAGTTCAGAAAGCTGTGTGCAGAATGAGCACGTCTACTGTAAAACAGCCCAGCTCTGCTTGGCAGCGACTGAACCATGCAGCAAGGTGAATACACATGGTCACAAATGAAAATCTGCAGTTGACTTTTGCAATTATACTGTCAAATTCAGAACTGAGGCTGACTCTGAAGCTGCTCAATACACACACAATAAAAAAAAAAACATCTTGTCCATAAGATGACTCATGACTCAGAAGAATGTGTCCCAGGCTTAAAAATACAATCAACCACATGACAATTCACCCTTATACAGATTCACACAAGACCTCCATTTCTTTTTTCTTTGAGGGGGTTTTGAAGTAAAAGGAACAGCACTCACTAGAAGACTGACACCTCGTGCCAAGTCACTGCTGCCAGACAGCATTGTCACGCGTCTGAGCTGAGAGTGAATGAAGCTTTGAGGAGGAGAAAGAGCAGTTGAACACGACTCCTCTGCTGGCAGTCAAGAGCCCCTCAGACCTGGGGAGCAGCTCCAGACAGCCAGAGACAAGGTAAACACTGACACAGCCACTGCAGCAGACCTAACTGAAGTCTGAATGGTGATGCCTTCAAGCACCTTCTCACAGCACTGGAGGGCTGCCTCACTGAGGAACTGGCACATCCAGGTTGTTGGGTGTGGGCGACATGGTGGCGTTTTAGCACCTCACAGTGAGAAACTCTTGGATTAATTCTTCACATCCTGTAGAGTCTACATGTTCTCCCTGTGCATAAGTGTTTCTGTTTTTTTTTCAGGCAAAAAAAAAAAAAAAGATTCATTGGTGAGTCTGAATTGTGTCAATGTGAGTGTCTGTGATATAGATTGTACAACCTCTCCTTCCATGACCCTGAATTGGTATGGATAGATGGTGTCTCTAAATTGGCTGTAGGTAAAGATGGATGGATGGATGGATGCATGGATGCATGGATGGATGGAGGGACTGAAAACAGCATGGCACGTTCAAAGTATAGTTTATGGACGCTTGCCCAGTATCCCATACACAATAAGCTGTACTCACCTTTACATACTCCGATCTCAGGGATCGCCGCAGCTCCGGTTTTGTTGACAGACGCGCAGGTCAGCCCCAGGGCGCAGTAGCCGAGCGTCCAGTCCTGTCCGCCGCAGGGCTCCCACTCCAGGCGGGCGCACTGATCGCAGCATCCGCACGGATCCTTGGCCAAGGTCCGGCCGCCCTCACAGGAGTGCGGGGCTTTGACGGGACAAGCCCGGAGGTTACACGGCGTGCACTCATGCGCTGAGAGCGCACGCACCAGAAAGATGACATTCAACAAGACCGCGGAGAATTTGCTGAACATTTTCCCCTTTAAAAAAAAACAAACAAACAAACCCTCCTTCTGTAAGTTTTTTTTCTTCTTCTTTTTTCCCCTTCGTTCAGACGACAAACCACATGGACACGCTGAGACGCACACGGCTGGATGTATCTCCAAAGTTGTCTTCTTAAAGTTTGGAGCAGAGCCTGTCCTCGGGCGCGCAGCTCATTACACAGCAGCTCACTTCAGCACAACTACCATGGGACACAAGTGTGCGGATGCGTGTTCAAGTGGCAGCAATATCCTCACACAAAGGTTCAGTGTGCGCAGGTAGACGCGCGTCCCACACGTCTCATCTGCGTTAAAAAAAAAAAAGAAAGAAAGAAAGAAAGAAAGAAGGAAGGAAATCCAGAAGCGTCGCTGTGGACTCCGGCTCGGGTTCGCAGTAGCTGACTGCCACACGCAAAATCGCGATCTGAGACCCAAATTGACATGCAGGCATATAGAAATTAGCGGTGCACCCCTCCCCCTGACTGACACAGGCACCAACCAGTCACAAGGAACCAAAGGAGGGAGGATTTCAAACTGATTTATCGCCACTCGGCAACTCGTCTCACTGTGTTGCGCAATTACGCAACTTTGAATGTGGATGTAAGTTTCCTTTTATACACTGTAGTTAGGACTTGTTTTTCTTCTTCTTACTGATTATGTGGTTGTTTGTGGTTTGTTCTAAAGATAAATTAGTCAATTTGCGATTCCATGAATTGCATTATTTGGTGAGATGAACTGTGAAGCTAAATTACACGCATAATAATGAATAATTACATGATAATAACACATTTTAAACCAATTTTTAGTGGATCCAGAGAACTCTTAAGTGGTAGGGGGAACACAAACAATTAATGCTGACACTCTCTCGTCAATATTGAGACTAAATATAAATGACGTATTCCGTTAGTCAGCTGCATTCCGACTGCAGGAACTTTCCCCAAGTTCTAGGAACTATCACGGGGACTTTATGTATTTCAGCTGTTGGACATTTATTCCAGGGATAACAACATTGAGGGTCTGTAAGTCCTGAATGTTATCTGACAGGATGACTTCTCACCGTTTTGTTTTATTTAATCCACCACCACTGACCACCACCTCCTCAATTCATTTAGTGTGCTTTGATCAGATAAAGTTTTATTTTATTATGCATGTTGCTCCCGTTGCTCAGCCCATCTCGTTTTGATGAAACTTTTTTCAATACAGTCATGCACTTGCATGTACTTTTGGCTTTATGAACGTTTCATTGTATCAATTAGCTGTGATTATTTGTAAATAGGGTACATGTGACTTCTTTAAATATTTTGAATATCGAATAAGTTACTACTTGTGTATTTGCTGTGTCTCACCTCATTATTTCTTTTAAATGCTGTCGTCAAGTCTGTCACAGCCTCATAAGTCAACACACTTGGTCTTATCAAGGCTTATATGTTGTTCCACAGCTTTACCTTCTGTGTGTGTGGTGCTTCCTGGTGTCTGTAGGTGTCTGATTGTGTATGCAGATGGCTTTCGGAAGGCAAAAGGTCATTGGATGTTTGTTGAAACAGTGTTTGTGTGCTTACATTGCCAGATGGACAACGTGTGTGTGCATGCGTGCGTGTGTGCGTGTGTGCGTGTGTGCGTGTGTGTGTGTGTGTGCAGGCACAGCTGGCGGATAATTGTAACATTGTCGTGGGCACAAGAGGCCCAGAGAAAGTGATTCTGTTGTTTCTGTTATCTCGGTTTTCAGAACCAGTCACATGTAATAATTGATCATGCCAAGCCAATGTGTGAAAATGACCCCACTATTTCAGATGTATACCGTCATCAGACGCATTTGTTCTTGAGACATCAATCAGATCTCATTGGCTGTGATACCCCCCCAACACACACACACACACACACACACACACACACACACACACACACACACACACACACACACACACACACACACACACACACACACACACACACACACACCACACACACACACACACACACACACACACACACACACACACACACACACACACACACACACACACACACACACACACACACACACACACACAATGTCAACACACAACAACACCTCCTTCATTTGCAACATCTGCCTGGAGCCACCGGCTCCAACACAAACACAACATCCAGGAAACCAGCCCCGTAGCGCGCATAATCAGGCCTTGCAACACAACTCGGCTCTTGTCCTCTGCCCCCACCCCCCCCTCACTCCATCCCCTCCTTAAAGCTCTCGTCAAACGGTTCGACCCGCTGACCGCTGGCCGGACACCCGCGCTGGCGAATGACAGATCAGACCAGGACTCTGGAGAGCCACAGTTTCCATGCACTTGCAGATATTGTGGCTCACTGGCACTGACCTATTTGCCTCCGCGATGTGCTTTCAAATGGAGCCAGAATGCTGCTCTCACAGGACTCTCAATCTGCTATCAGGGACTTGGGGGTGTTTGTTTTTGGCTGGCTGAAAGGTCACCACAACACCTCCTGGTTCTCCTCATACCTTTTGAACATGTGTCAAGATCCTGGTGGATCATTGGACGGGTTTTTCTCTCTCAGAGGAGCAGCAATCAACAGCACAAACTGGAATATTCCCTCATTAGGCTCACTTTAAGAATGTGCACTGCATCAGATGCTGCATGAATGTGGCATTTCCAATTGTTAAGTTCTGCTTCGAACACGGCAGTCAGATTATTAATCATTTCGTTTGTATTTTTACTGTCACAAATGTACCAAATCAGGGTCCAACTCGGTTGGGTAGGCCTTCGCACAGTGCTGTAATCTTCTTAGCCAGAGTACATTTTGTGACAGCATGTCCTTGGATGGTGGTAGTTTGCATGCAAGTTCCTAAATGGAGCAAACACAGGGTAAAGGTGGGGCAGTGGAAAGGCGTTTTTGTAGGAAGTGAATAACTGCAGTGTGTTTGTGCAAATGTAGTTCTGAGTCACAGAAAATACAGCTTCTCTCCCCTCCGATGACGTCCCAAGTGTGATGATTGTGCTGCAGGCTGCATGGAGTTTGCTTTAAGTAGCCTAATCACAATCATCCGTATCCAGTGAGAGGTCTGATCAGCACCCCCGTTCCCACTGCGGGACAGCTGATTTACACTTTGTTGTCGTGCAGGCGTCATGGCTGGTGGTGACGAAGTGTTTCTGAGTTTGCAGAAGACAAATCCGACGCCATGGACGTGTGATGTGGAGTGTTGAATGTTTGTTGAGTGGACAGCGTGCGGCTCACCTGATTACGAGTGCCCAGGATGTGTGCCGGGGTTTTTTTCCACCCTGAGTATCAGTGTACAGTGCTGGCTATCGCTCTGGTTTAGTTTATCTCCAAGCACAAGACTGAACCAGGCCCAGCAGGTAGGGGTGGGGGTCAAGAGAGAGGGGCAATTCGCAACGTTGCAATGCATTCTGGCATTTCAAGGAGATTCAAAGCAATTCAGAAATCTATGAAATAGCTCAAATATGGAGTGTTTTGTATGGAGGCTAATTCAGAGCTTGTTTCAAACGCAGACGGATGAGAGTTGTCTGTTGTTTAGCTCAAGAGCCAAAATAAAAACAATAAAAAGAAACTTTGAGATGCATCAAAAAAAGGGGTGCGAAGAAACAAAAAAAAACCTTTTGGAAAACTGGACCAAAAAGAGAGGGATAGTTGTAACACCATATTTTATTTTTACACAAACAGCTGCACAACATATTGAGGCAACATTCAACAGAGACGATTACTTCTCTTTTCCATTACTGCCAGGAAAAGGGACCCAAAGCGCTTTTACTTCTCCAAATTTCTCTGGACCTTGACATATTAAGTTTGGAAACAGCTGGATGAACCCAGCAAACAAAAGTAATTTCTCTAATTCTCTTCAACACTGATTCAGATCAAGTAAAAAAAAAAAAATCTATAACAAAACACACACACACACACACAAAATGATTTCCATGATCCATGTTGTCCTCCTCAACCTCTGTAGCAAAGCTAATGTGGGAGAACTGAAAGGATTCTCTTAAATTTCAGACGAATTGGGTAAAATTTAATAAAGAAAGACACTCAGTGTGACTTCTCTTGAAGGTGGATTATGTTTAATGCAATTAATGCCTCTGTTGTACATTAGCTGTTTATGTTAAGTCAGTTTCGTGTCCGTCTGTCTTTCACCCGGCCTTCAGAGTTGGTATTGGTCGCAGATTGAAGTGGGTTCAATGGGAAAACGCTCATATCTGCTTGTCGCCACTTCACACTGTTGTAATAACTCTTCTCTTTGTATGACTCAATACACCATCTTGTGGTGCAAATCTTGTTTTTCGGAACAAAACTGACTAGTGTACTTATGGACTCTGATAGGTAGAGCAGCAGACATTGTTTGGGTGTTGAAATTATTAGGGTTTTCTGTGTTCACATTCATTGTCATTATTGGAGGTACAGTACATATTGTACATATTGTACTAAGGCCATCTAAGACCTTGTTTACTTGACAAGGTTTTCAAGTGAAAATGGAAAAACTTTCATTGTGTTTTGGGGGAAGTGTTTACAAGACAACAGTGCTCGGAGCCAATGAAAATACAAGTTCTTAAAAAGCTATTGCAACTGGAACTTTTTCAAAATGCTGTGACTCCATCTCTGTGAAAATGGGGGAAACTGGGAAAATGGGAACTAAAATAACCTCTCCCCACACTTGTTTAACTTTGGT
The DNA here is from genome assembly GCF_963422515.1 of Blennius ocellaris. Taxonomy (NCBI): domain Eukaryota; kingdom Metazoa; phylum Chordata; class Actinopteri; order Blenniiformes; family Blenniidae; genus Blennius; species Blennius ocellaris. Next base: position 16,518,370 of record NC_137666.1, on the reverse strand, counting down.
TTGTTTCTTATACACGGCCTGTGGAGACATACAGCTTAGATCAGCCATACATCTTATGGCTGGAGCCGGCCCCAGCAGAGGGGTAAAGGCAGAGTATACCCTGAACAGGTCACCAGTCCATCACAGGGCAAACAAACACAGAGTGTCAGCTAACCACACACACTCACATTCAGACCTACAGGCAGTTTAGAGACACCGATTGACCTCGAATGGAAGTAAAACCGGAGTTCCCAGAGAAAACTCACGCACACGCTTGGAAAACATACAAACTCCTCACAGAAAACTGAAACCCTCAGAGGATTATTAGACTTATTTTGCTCATCCTCAAGAGTCACATTTGCACTTTTTTCAATTGCTTTACTCATCCGCCCATAAGCCAACAGTTACTTGCTATTTTTTTTTCACAACAAGCATGGCAATACTGTCAAAGTTTGTTCATCTCCTGGGTCAGAAAGTGGCCCCAGCCACCCCACTGAGGCCCTTCTCTGTGGGTTTTTTTCCTTCTCATTGTGCCTTTCTATAGTCACCTCCCTGCTCCCTCCCTCTGCCTCTCTGTTTTCTCTCTCTCTCTGTGAGGTCTGGTCCAGTTGCTGTTTTTCTTACGGGGTCTATAATAATGGCTTTTGACACTGTCAGGTCTCCTGCAGCCATCATCTCTTTGACACTCCCTGAGTCATCACAGGAGTGGAGCAGTGAAAAACAGTCAGGAGTCTCCAGAGCCGTTCACTTGAAGTCCTGAAGGTATCTGCTCCAACTCTAAAGGGTTCAGTGGGTTTCAATGGGCTTGAGGGTCAGGTATGCCACTTTTGCTTTGTACTCTGTGAAACGGCAGCTTTCTGTGAAAAAGATGTACATTTAAGCATCAGTTAATGGTACGTCATAAATATTGACATGCAAGTCACTGTTGTGTGAAGTAACAAAAGTGTCTCCTCATTTATTTTTAAAGGGAGATTTAATTGAGCTGATGCTCATCATGAACTCTTAACCCATTTTGAAGACAAAGAAATAATAAACTATGTTCATTCTTTTCTATGGTGGCATTAACTATACCAGTTGTAAGGGGGTCATGGAGAGCAGGTCTATTTAATTCTGTAGAGGAAAACTAATGATGATAAAACTGGAATAGGTGAAGTGTACTGACATTGATTGTATTATAATAAAACTGATGTTTGGAAAGTTAATCAAAAGAAAGACAAAGTACAATTATTAAAGAAGTACACAACCAGAACTGGTCCAACAGTTGCAGGGGTTTAAATGAAGACATATCCTTTTTTTATAATAAAACATTTGCAGTATTCTCAATGGGTAACAGCAGTGCTCACCTTTCTGCTAAAAAATGACATCTAAACTTGTGTTCAATGGTATGATCAGAGTTTGTAGTTGGCTTAGTTTTTTCTTTTTGGGTTCCGCTGGTGGAGGAGCTTTAATCACCATGAAAGGGAGATAAATGTCATCTTCCTTGCAGTAACAATAACTTAGCAGGGGAAGGAATACCGAGACAAGACGAAATATACGTCCACCCAATAATCAGACCACAGCTGATGATGGGCAAAAGGCAGCGTGCAACCCAAAGAGGTCACCAGTCCATCACAGAAAAAGCACACACATAGTCACAAATCAACGAATCACATATGTATTTCAATTATAGGGAAAACAAACACAAGGATGCTCTAAAACAACATGCAAACTCCACACAGAAAGACCAGAATTAAGTCCAGAATTAGTGTTCTTGATATTTTATCTCATCTTGCCATGTCTTCGCTTGATTGCTCTCCATATTGCCACAGCAGCAATATGTTGATCTTCAGGAAAGAATATGGATGACTATTTATGCTGTTTGCCATTAATTCGTTCATATTTCAAATTATTTTATACAACTCGACTGGAATTGATCCCAGCTGGCTGTGTGAGAGTCAAACAAAGAGTCAGATAGTCGCACACACTGAAGTTGTGAGCAGTTTTCACCAGTTGATGTTTTTAAATTGAATCCAGAGTAAAGCACAAAAAGAAGCACATGGAGAGATTGCACACTGCACAACGAAAGGCCAACATGATGAATTTCTGCGATCTCCTATTCTTCTTGTCTCACCCTCTGGATACCTCTGCCTCGCTGATTGACCTCCTGTGTACCGAACTTTGCCTTAATAAAACCCGTGAACTGTCCTCCTGCCTCGAGTCTTGCATCTGGGTCTTCCTCTGTCTGAGCCAAGTCCTTGGCACTTGGACAACCAGCAGATCAGGGTTATTTCTCATATTGTAAAATATCTCCAGATTGACCGACCAGCACTAACAGAGATGTTTGTGGACTCTCATTGACTGCAGTCATACCCCTGTTTTTCATTTTATGTGAAATGTCACAATACTTTGGGTGGATTAGGACAGAATTAGGTGCAAGCTCTCATACAGCAATGTAATCCCTCAAGTTGTTATGTAATCCTGTCATCAAGCCTTCATTTGTCCCTTGTTTTATTAACAATCAAACATCTGAAATTCTAAGAGTAGAAGCACCAAGAAACACTGACTGATACTGTCAACAAAGACAAATGGTGAACAGCTCTTTGGCATTAAGAGTCTCTGTCAGATGTCTGTGTCACCCAAGTCTTAAGTCACAGAGCTTACGAACACATCAGCCACGCAGAGAAAAGTCCAGACCGGTTATTAACTTTAGACTGCACACACGCAGCAGTTTCTGTTCCCCACCAGATCAACACTCGGCGAAAGAGCTGTAGTGACACAACAAGGTTTCTGGGTTCGATTGGCACAGTGTGGCATTATGACTCAGCTCCAGACCCTTCGTACAGCCACGGCTCAAATCCTCTGGCTCCAGATTATGCCCAGCGCTGGGCCTCTCACTTTCCCCCTCCAACACTTTTACCAGGAGACCCTGTGACCTCGCAGAGCAAATGGCCACTGGCTTGTTTGACAATTACAAGTGGCATACTTGCTCACCTCTGCTCTAGAGGAACGTTAAGTGGCTTTCTCAGAAGTTTTAATCTGCAAATCTATGTGATGATGGTGAATTCCTCAGTGGATTGGAACTTTGAAAGAATCCCCCCCCTCCAACACCTGTCTGGTGTAATCTTCCCTTTCATACATGAGATCATTGACACAGCCTCAGTTACAGTAAATGAGTGGAGGGCGAGGCTCTAACCCAGATATTCTCCCTACTCATAAACCACTTTGAGTGGAAGTAATTGAAGCCGTTTGTTGTGTGAATGATCAAACACTGTCTTGTGGCTGCGCTTGTGTAAAACTTGTTTGAATAGGCTTGAAGTGCAGGTTTTATGGCATCATATCATTATAACACATGTTGAGTTATGTCCACATTAAACAGAGCCAGTGTTGTTTTTGTCATCCCCATTGAGAAACTATGAGTTTGAGATATCTTTATTCCCACCTTTAGTTTCAGATGTTTGTGGCATGTTTAGCATAAGGATGAAGGTGGAGGTTGTGTTGGTAGAGGTAAGTTGTAGTTTTAGAGACTCATTCATGTCTATAGTGGTGGCATAGAATTGCTTTACATCTCCTTTATGAGAAAATTATCAATTCATTTCACTTACTGTGTGTAGTCTTTGGTTCTACACTGCTTCAGCTGTATCATAGCTTTTCAAAGTAAAAAACACATTCATGTATTGAGTCCTAATAGTGACAGCTGCCATGTAAGGCACTTGACCTCCATTGGGAGAAGCTTGGGGATAGATCCGCCTGACGCTTTGACACATGAACAGTTGAATTGAGATCACAGGGGTGTATAGGCTGACTAAATCTATCAGCTTATCCATGGTCACCTAAAACTGTGTAAGATGTAGCTGAGGGAGAGAAATATGCATTGATGCTCTGGAGTTTTCCCTCATTTTTCTGGAATTTAAGAGTCTGGCTTTGTCCCTGAATTTTCATAACTAGTTATACAAACATACAGCTGTCAGATGTGGTAAGTACGATAAACCTCACATTGTGTTTTACCCCGTTTCGAATTCAAAAGAGTTTAATGAGCCCACAAAATGGAATATTTTACCCAGGTCCCAATAAATATGAATATATTGTCCTAAAGTAGATCTGCATATGTCCATCTCTCTATCTAACCGCTTTATCTAGCTTATAGGCTGGAGCTGATCCCAGTTTACACTTGAATGAATGCAGGGTACACCCTGTACAGTCCATCACAGTGAAAACACAGACAGCCAGCACACACAACTGTGGATCAGTGCAACGGAGGTCAAGCACTTTGCATGTGAGCTGTCACCATTGAATGTGTGTGAATGGGTGTGTTTGTGGATTCATGTGATGGATGAGATTACTGAGTCAATGCAATATGCCAAATGTAAAGACCATTTGCACTGAATTCTTCTGCATTTTAGAAAACTGACAAAAAAGGAAAAACATGGATGCACAAGGAGAAACTGCAAATTCCACCCAAAGCAGCCCTAGAATCAAATATTATTGCTTTGAGGCCAGTGCTAACCCCTAACCCACCATTCAAGCCGTTGCATATGTCATAAGGTATAAAATAATCAAGGCAATCAAGCTTCTGATAAATCTCTAAAATGTAATTCGTGTCCTTGCAGTCATTTGTGATGTAAGCATGATTATAAACAAGCATACAACCGTGTTGACAGCTGCAGACAGTCTCAGTGGCTTCTGTGGGATTTAAGGAGGGGAGGATCCTCAGGTAAAGGTGCCAGATTTACAGGCAGACCTCCAGCTGGCAGAGGAATGTCCTAACCTGTGTTTCAGCTGTAAATTCTCATAATTACAGTGCCACTAACTCAAACAGTGGGGTGAAACAACCACCTTGCTGGGCGAAAATGATCACTGCTTAATGTTATGTCTGGGACACAGATTTACTCCTGTCTTTGTGGGGGGAAGGACAGGCGGCACCAGCAAGAATGTGAGAAATGTGTGAGTTCTCTGACCTTTATGAAGGTGAAGCAACAAGTTGACATCATTACCATAGCCGGCATGTGCATACTTGAAGTCACATGGGCGAAAGGAAAGCAGAAGCAGGTCAAATGAGGGGGAGAGGGAAAGGCATGTGCTATATAAATACTTCTGTGAATCCATAAACTTTACCTTTACTTGACATATAAAACACAACTGGGTCATGCAGTTGTTTTGACTGTCACCTTTTAGCATGGGTGGGAGGAAAATGATGACGTGAATTACAATAGGGAAACTACTTAACAAAAAGGTTTTACAGTTTGGGTAATATATTCATATAACGTTCAAGTTCAATGCCACGCTGATATCTCTCCATTCAAGATGAAGATATAGATGATAGTGAGGACGGCTATCAGTATCTCTGTGTTTTAGCATGGATGGATAGATGGATTTATTATGCCACTAATTAGCATAACGTTCCCACAGAATACTAATTTGAGGCCACAAAATATTACTTTGTGGCTACAATTTGAAGTTTCATTTCTTGAGGACATGTCTGTGGCTCCCCTATACTGCAGTAGGCTGATCAGTTCTCAATGTCAGTGGTGTATATTGTCTGCTCACCTTATCAAAACATTTACGTCAAACTGTTTCTTTTGTGATTTTTTCCATTGTGCGATGTCATACAATGGGCCACATTATAGATGCTCTGATGAGCTGCTTCTCGCCTGTGGGCCATATGTTTGACACTCCGGCTCTGAAATTGTCTGTGAGTGAATGATTGCCTTTGTGGGGAGTTGCTGATGATGTGCTTTGCACAATTTTATAGGCTATTGAAAACGAAAGAATGAAAATGCTGATGGGTGGATTGTATGATTTTAGTTTTCTAAGGAAGGACTGAGCAAAATGCTCTCTCCAAGCTCAAGTCATTAAAGGTACTTAAAATGACATTAAGGTTATGTTGCTTTTGAGCTGAATGTGCTGATGGGAACTGTTTAAAACCGACCCTCATTTTGGCTTCCAAAGCCTTGTCGCGTCTTTAGTTTGCAATAAAAGAAAATTTTATCTTTCAGGGTGTGCATATACTACATTTTCTTTCCATCAAGAGTAAGTAAGTTGACTTGTCACCTTAGATATTAGGAGATATTTCTGCATGGAGGTGTAGCGGTTGACACTGTTGACCCATAAAAAGAAGGTTCAGAGTTCAAAGTTCAGAGTTCAGGCTTTTCTGTGTAGAGTTTGCATGTTCTTCCTTTGCATGTGTCTCCTCTGCGTTGTCCAAGAACGTGCCTTTGAGAACATTTGATGACCACAGTTTGCCAGTTGTGAATATGAGTATTTGTCGTCGCCTGTCTACTTTTTTCAGCTGTAACTTGGCTCTAGAACGCGCAGCCACCCTGGAATTGATTACTCAGTTTGGAAGATGGACGCATGGTTCAAATGGTACACTACACGAGCAGAAAAGACATTTTTTTTCCCATCAAACTCAATTCATAGAGAACGTTGTAATCAAACAGCAATAGAAAGAGAAGGAGTACAAGTGAGGGAGTTCTTTCTCATTATATTGCTGCCCCTCTGTGGTTGAACACCACTAGTACAGTGTAGGTAGAGAAAAAAAGACTTGCATGACACCCCAGACTGTTTTTGTCCACCACAACTTCAGCTCTTGAGCAAATACTCTTGCCGCCTGTCTGGCAGTCGGCTCATGTCAAAAGAAACATCTTGAAAGAGGAAGCCTTTTATTCCTCTGGGGTCCAGGTTTTTACTGGCATGCTCACACACTCTTCCTGTTTTTCTCCCACCATGAACCACCAACAAACAATACTAGGAAGGGGTCTGCTCTGTGTCTAGACGGTGGTCCGTCAGCTGCGTCTGATCTGATTCAATGTGCAGTTATGAGGCAGCTGACCTGCCTGACTGAGAACAGCAAGGCCACTGAAGTGAAACTTGGTGCATTGTGGTGCATTATGCTCTCTGTGACTTGCCCTTTTGGAGCAATATCCAACATGCTGACTATCTCCACGCCTTGGTAGTTGGTGAGATGCAATAAACACCACTTTGACCTTACTTGAACCTTTGAAAGGTTTGAATCTTGCAAAGTAAACACAAATTCACAGGAATCATTTAACATGTAAACTCTGCTCTAAAATTGATATTTCACTGTACTTGCGCTGTAATGACATCAGTTCATCAATAGAGGGCAGAATGACACAACTATCCAGCAGTCAGGGTTTCTTAAGGTCACAGCTGCAGAGAGGTAAAGATTGCGTTTCATGGCTCTCCTTAACAATCGCTTATCTGCTAAATAAAGATAAAAAATAACAAACATGACCTGCTGAAAGATAACGAAAGAAGAAGAGGGATGTAAAATTATGAATGGCCTTAAAGTCAACTGTGACACTCGCTGTTACCTGGTATGGTAAAAAACAATTCTGTCAATAATCTCTTATCTAATGGCTTGCAAGAGGTCCTACAAAGTGAGAAGTTTAGAGATGTGCAGATATCCATCTTTGATGTGCTATATTTTGTAGACAATTAATGCTGGTAAGAATTTCCACAGTTTCTCCTCCACTCACGCATATCTGCAGCGAGTAGATGTTCAGTAGTTCAATGACTTTCCCCTTTGACCCCCGTCTCATGGTGGATGCTGTTACATTAGCAGAAGCACAAACGGTGGGTTTGCTCACATCAAGCACGAACTGTAAATGTCAACACTGAGGCCTTGAAAGGTGTTGTAAAAAAAAAGGATGACTAAGGTGATGTCGTGTTTGGCTGGATAGATATTAGCATTACCTCGCTCTCTTTGAACCCTCCAGACTCCTTTGAGTAATTTGTTAGCTGACATTTGACATGACTGGTCCACCATGCAGGCAGCTGATGACTTTGTGTGTGTGTGTGTGTGTGTGTGTGTGTGTGTGTGTGTGTGTGTGTGTGTGTGTGTGTGTGTGTGTGTGTGTGTGTGTGTGTGTGTGTGTGTGTGTGTGTGTGTGTGTGTGTGTGTGTGTGTGTGTGTGTGTGTGTGTGTGTGTGTGTGTGTGTGTGTGTGAGAATCAGAGAAAGACTCAAAGTAGGTATAGGGGCAGACTTTCTGGAGCCGGCTCCCACATGCCCTCTCACTACCTGTCAGTGGTCAAACCAACTTCGTCTCCGCGAGCAGATGATAAGAGTGGCAGGGAGCAAGAGAGAGACAGAGAGATGTGAGCAAGCGAGGAAAAATAGATAAGAGAGGAGGCAGGTAAGGGGGTGCAAGAGTCTGAGCAAAGCAGCTAAAAGCAGAGGACAAAGAAGAGGAAGAGATGGCAGGAGAGACTGGGAGAGGGAGCGGGAAATCTCGCCCCGAGGCATCGTTTCTCTGTCTGCGCTCAGTGCAGCGAGGCCAACAACAGTGTCATACACAGCTGAAGACATTCACTGGCAGCCAAGAAGCACATCTGGATTTCCCATAATGAAATGCAGTAGGCTGCAAAAGTTTTCCTGTGCAAAAGTACAGTAAAGAGAGCAGACACTGAATGTCAGTTGTTAAGTGTGTTTTTCTGGAAAAACCTGGCACAGGCGCTTGTGACTTCATGCATGTGTGTGTGTGTGTAGATACAAACAGCATACAAAGACAGCACTTATTGACATGCTTGCATTTTTTCTTTTACATTTACACTGTTGGGAGATGCTGAATTGGATGGATTATCAGCTAACTTGGCAAGAGACCATGCCATTGACCATGTCCTCAAGTATGAGGATAGAAATCTGCTATTTCATTATTTCATTTACTGCTTCCAAAATATACTGACAAACACACACACGCACGCACGCCCGCTCGCACATACATACATTCACTGACTTCCTCAAAACACTGACATAACCACTAATTGGTCAACCCTAACCATAACACTAATCACTGCCATACCCCAAAACAGAGGAGTCCGGAGCCATTTGTCGCCCAATGTTGTTTCTAATTTGCCCACAGCAAGTTGTTAACATATCATAAATAAGTTATATCACAGACCAAACTTGAATCTTGACACCAGGTAAAGATTGAATACTTTGAAGGTACCGATTCATATGAAAGGCTACTTAACTACTACAAAGGTCCCCAATAATCTGAAGAGTTTCAGATCATGTTGTATGTCATGAACACGGTTTTTCCAACATGCAAAACAGGAAGTGAGTGCAGAACATTGTAGCCAATATCAACATTCTATCAAATGGTTCTGCCATTCCTAATTTTCTGCATGTTGCCCTCAAACATGTTTGTCCACATGGTTAATGTTTCAGGTTAAGGTTCCCATAAGAGCAGGCAACATACACAGACGCACCCACATGGTGTGTTTCACATTACATTGACTTGTAATGATTTCCTTTAGGTTTAATCTAAACTCAGCCATAATCACTCCTTGCATAACCCTGGCTCCATAATGCAGTAATACCCTAAAACATGTTTGCACATAATCCCTGCGGATTAGTGGCAAGTCAGGTTTAAGTTCCCAAACAGAAGAAGAAAGCCACATGCAAATGATGTTACTGTGGACATTAAACTAGGCCTAAATTTGTACTTGTCCAACCACATCAACAGGACCTGAAAGCGTCCATCCATCTTTAGAGACTACTTTAAAGTTCAAGTCCCAGGGCAGTGGAGCCAGTCCCAGGTGGCTAAGGCCTAGTTTACATGACAACACATCATTTTGTGTTTTCTTTTCAGCGATGTTTCACTTTTATGCAGTAACATTTTGAAATGTATCTGTTAACACGGGAATGGTCGACAAACAGAGAATGTTGTCGTTAGCATGCCAGGCCATGAGTTGGTGCTGATGGTTGTTTTTGTGAAGAAGCCACACACAGATATGCACGCACAGAACAATAAGTTATGAACATTAACAATGGACAAAGTACAAAGGCCTTCGTGTGGACAGACAACCAAGTTGTATTGCTGTTACAGGTGACTCAACAATACGACCAAGTCCCAGGAGAATATAGACAGGAAGTCATGACACTCAGGAGACAAACTGTTAAATTGTTATTATTGTCCATCTACTTCTGTGTGTGCGGAAGTAGCATTCTCTCAGAAGCGTTGTCAAAAAGCTCCACTTGGGAGCCATTCTAATCAGTTGCGTTTTCAAAGCCGTTGTTGTGTAAACAAACACCTGAACTTCAACAAAAGTTTTGTATTTTCACTTGAAAATGTTACTGTTTAAGGGCAGCGAGACAATCACACACATACATTTACACAACAATTTAGGGTAATCAGGGATTGTGCTAAGAAACCGGAGGAGAACGTTGAAGCTGAAAGAGCACCAATGTCATCACCTAAACATTTATTAATTTCCTTAATGGGGACGGGGGACCTGTATTTTCTGCCTCTACTGTGACACGAGTCCTCAGGGGCTATATTGTGCCGTCAGGTTCAAGTCCCGACTTGTATGAAAGAACAAGGCTCCACACACACACACACACACACACACACACACACACACACACACACACACACACACACACACACACACACACACACACACACACACACACACACACACACACACACACACACACACACACACACACACACACACACACACACACACACACAAAATGGGCTGCCAGACCACTCTATGTGCAACATATCCTCTTTTCCCCTCCTCTTTTCAACATCCTTGCACAATACAGAAGAATTGCACTCAGGTTACACGTTCAGGTTGGACCTCTCGATTGCTCCCCGGGGCGCTTGGGAAGAGAAGAGCTGGAAGGAGTTGGCAAAAATAAAAAGCACACACACACACAAAAAGAGAGGAGATGATGGAAGGAAGGTCCACAATAACAGTCTGTTTCCTCCCATGCTGGGGCCTGCTGTCCAACCTACTGCACCTGTTGTGGGGGCTCACACTCGCCAGAGAGCGATACGTGTGGGGGGGTTGGGGGGGTCTGGGAGAGTGTGTGCGGTGGAGGGGTCGAGGGTTGTGATCTAGTGTGGCACCTGTAACATGGCTGAGAGCCAGCTGGGAGGAGGCCAGGTCCGTACACTACTCAGCACACTCTGTCACTATCCATTCACACTCTCTGTGCACTTGACGACCCCTGTAGCCTCCTGTTAACCCTGTGTGCTGGCACTGATACTGTACGTGTGTGTGCGTGTGTGCGTGTGTGCGTGTGTATGTGTGTGTGTGTGTGTGTGTGTGTGTGTGTGTGTGTGTGTGTGTGTGTGTGTGTGTGTGTGTGTGTGTGTGTGTGTGTGTGTGTGTGGAGTGTGCCTCCCCCACCTGCTCCGACTCGCAGGGTAATTGGGTAAGTGTGTAATATGGTTGGTCATGGGTATCAGCAGCGACCGGATTGGGGTGAATGTGACCCAGGCAGCAGCACCGCACTTTGTGAAATAAGTGAGGATCTGTTTATGATTTGTGTGGTGGTGGAGGGAGGACGGGAGCGAGGCCGCGGTAGCAGTCACATCTCAGTTTGGACCAAGCAGCAGGATTGTAATATGAATCGCTCACATCCCCCATTTTTTATTGGCTTCTCTTATACTCGCGTCTTTTATTTTCCAGCCTCAGCAGTATTTTACATGTCACAGCTTGTCGTAATTTTTTGTAAAAAAAGAAAGAAAAAAAAGCTAAAATTGAACGAGTGTGACTTTACGGGACATGAGGCTTAACGACTTGGTGCACAGTGTGGCTCATCTCTCCTCCAGACCGGCAACATGATCCTTTCAAGTTTCCGTCTCGAACAGCCTGTCTTGCCAGTATCCCTCGGGGTGGGGTGGGATGGGGTGGGGGGTTCCGCAGCTTTTCTATCAAACTGTCTGTCTATGCCACACACTCGATTAGTGTTTCACTCCAGCCATCATTTCAGACGAGAGGATGAGCAATCTCCTTTCGGTTGCATCACATTTTGCAGTCTTAATGACATGTTTTCAACACAGTCTTCCTCGGCCCCTCTGAGGAAAAACTTCTATATCCGTGACATCCATCACAGAACAAACGGGGGGGGGGGGGGGGGGGGGATTGACTGAGACAGCTCTCTGTCTCGCTGCTTTCTCACTAACTCTTCTGACTGCCATATTAGAGAAGCTGCGTGACCACATCACTAAGGGCAGCGAGCGTAGCGTAGAGCTTATTATCCTTCGATGCCTCCGCCAGGAACAGGAAATGAACTAAGCGGGGCTCGAGGCTGTTCCAGGGCATGAGCTCTCCGAGGGGTTCACACCAGTGTGATTACGCAACTTTTTCTACCAACTAATCCCTCAACTGCATGTTACATTTAGATGTGAGGTTGCAGTTGGATTTGAATGTTTAGAAGAATTTGTAGTATTGAAGTTTCAATTCATTTTTATTTACCGTATACTCTCAGTACTTAACTGTTGAAGAAAATACAGCGAAAAACCCACTGTTTTGCCAAGATTGGTTTCTTCCTTTTAAGCTTCAGCACAACCAGACGCCAAGGTGGAAATACTCTGCATTGCATTGCTTGAGGTTTGGGAAAAATAAAACTGAAAAAGCAACAAAGAGCAACAAACCAGCTAATTAACAAAACGCAGAGTTTATGAACTTCCAGTTTCCTACGACAACAGATTCAAGGGAAGACGGAAAACTTTCATTGCTTTTCGGGGTCGCTTTACGCAACAGCGGAGTCACTGAAAACAAACTTTTTTGAAAATGACCTCCAAGGTGGAAGTTTTTGACAATGCTCAGATTCCGTTGTCGTGTAAATGGGGTGAAAACACAACTTTTTGAAAGTGCTGTTGCTTACATGTGCACCACGACTAGTTAGTTTTGCTGTTGAGAGTCCCCAGAATAACAATCCAACTTGGTCATCTGCCTATAAAAATGTCTGTGAACTCCCATTGTTAATGTTTATAGCATATTATTTTCTGCAAGCATGTGTGTGTTGTTTCTTTACGAAGAACAGCAGCTGCTGGTGGCCCAACATGAAAATGACATCGTTTTCAGCATTTCTGCAGACATTCTTTTCAAAATGTTGCTGTGTAAACACAAAACGTTTCTTTACCAAAAACACAAAAACGATGCATTTCTACTCGAAACATTTTCACTTTGACCTTTGCCCATGAGACTCTAAAACATTCAAGGTATTGTTGATATCTTTATTTCTTATGTAATACAATGAAATAGGGGAACCTGGCACCCATCTACACGCTAAAGATGATTGACACTCATCGATCAGTGCCTGAAGATTTACAACAAGCTGGCAGGAAGGCACTGCCACAACTCAACATTTAAACATGTTTTCATGCTGTTTCCTCACTCTGACAGGGCTGTCATGGGACATTACTGCCTACTACAACCCGGCGCCCTTTTTCTTCCATTCACTGATTCTCTCACACCAAAACAACCTCTTTCAAGTCCCATCATCCAGGATGTCGCTTTCTATTAAATGCCTTCTCCTTCAGTTCATCCATTTACTTTATAGTATACCTCTCAGTGTCCCTTTCAACTCTTTTTCTGGCACTCCTCCTCCTCCCCCTCCTCCTCCTCCTCCTCCTCCTCCTCCTCCTCCTCCTCCCTCTGTTCCAAGTCTGTAGCTGTTGTCAGACAAGGCGGACTCTGTCTGAGCGCTGCACTTGTGTGAATACGCGCATGTCAATGTGTGTAACTGTTGATATCTACGTGCACGATCCTGCTGTGTGTGTGTGTGTGTGTGTGTGTGTGTGTGTGTGTGTGTGTGTGTGTGTGTGTGTGTGTGTGTGTGTGTGTGTGTGTGTGTGTGTGTGTGTGTGTGTGTGTGCGTGTGTGTGTGTGTGTGTTTAAACACGGCTGGGGCCGAGCCTTTTGGGGCAGTCGTCTTTTGTCCTCCCAACCATCTCCCAGAGATGGATGTGTCTCCAGGGAATTGGCCCCAGAAGAAAAGCACCTCCAGCTCGCTCATATTAAATTCTGCTGAGCAAATACAATCTACCAGCATGTTTTTCCCTCCTCCTCTGCTTTTCTTTTTCAGGGAGACGCTAATTTGATGTGAGTGCATGTGTGTGCGCACTTGAGCGGCAAGAGAAAAACCAGTTCAAATAAGTTAGGAGTTAAAGTACAATGATGTTTCTCGTCTTATTTTAAAGCAGTTTGATGTTGAGAGTGGAGCCTGCTTCTGTCATGCACTCTCTGTAAAAAGCTTGTGTTTTGATGCATTTGAGTAGAACAGGGGTCTGCAAACAGAGGCTCTGTCGATGCATGTCAGCCCTCCGTAGATGTTTCCTGCCCCTTTCAGCCATCATTTCTAATGTCTATCTTTAATTGTAACACTGTCCAAATGATAGCTCTTCTAATTCATAAATACAACACCGGATGTATATATATATAAAAAACAACAACACTTTATCTAAAGGTTTAGATATTTAGGTGTTTTGGGTGGCTGTTTACATCACAACGGTGCTTGGAGCCACTGAAAATGCAACTTTTTCAAAAAATGGCTCCCAAGGTGGAACTTTTTGAAAATGTTCCATCTCTTTTCTGAAACACTGCTGCATGCCAGTTCTGTGGAAACGCACACACAATGTGTTTACATTTGAAATGTCAATTAATGAAGGATGAAATTATAAGTCTTCAAAAAAGTAAAATACTGGAACATATCTTCATTCTCCAAGTATACTGAACTTTCTGCCTGTACATGAATGGTACAAGGCCAATTTCTTGAATCATGGTTTGCTTTTTATTTCTTCCGCCAGCAGACAGATTACATTACGGTTAACATTATTATTCTTACCTATCGAGGTACATTGCGGGAGCTGTCACTTTTGATTCAGCGGAGAAAAACGTTATGCAGTCCAACTGCTGTACCCAGCAATATGAAATCCATATAGCACAGTTGAAGAGGGAAATAGAGTTAATAAAGTTACCGGGTTTCACAACTTCCTGTTTCTCTCAAACTTACAATGACATTCGAAGTTTCACAGTTTCTTAAGTCAGAAACAAAGCAAGTCACTTCTGATTTAAAGTTCTTATGAATTCAAATGAACATTTAGGTTTGTGCCTTTGGAAAAGCTCTTCTTACTCCCAGGTAGTGTGCAAATTGACCGTATCAAGACCCTTCCTTGAAAAGTCTGATAAAAGGTGTCATCATATAACCAGTAGCAATTGATATTTTAGAACAAGATTAGCAACACTTGTTGGAGATGATACAAAACATCCTCACATTATGGTGAATACTGTATTGTGTGTGATGTGTCATTTTTTAAGGTGATAAATTATAAAATATTCGTTATTTGGTCAATTTTACACTTTGCCCACACAATTAAATGACACTTTTTTTTTCTTTATTGGTTCCTGTTCCTGTTTTCTTGATGTTTCCTTTGAAACATATTGGGTATCTTGTCTTTAAATAAGTCAGAGTTTAAATGTTTCACTTTGCAGACCCCAAGGTTAGTTTATAGCAGAGGTGTCAAACAAAATCTGGCCACCAAACCACCAAGAAAATAGAAAACAAATTTCAATGAAGACATGATTAATTTTTGATGGTTGATTTAAAAAAACAACAAAAAAAACATGTTTCTTAAGAGTAACATACACAACACAACACTGAGACCCTGAGATCATTGTGAGCAAACTAGTATTAGCCTCAAAGTCATACTGTGAGTTTGTAAAAACATGTGAAATGCAACATATTTTTTAGACATTCCACTGAATTTGGAACCAGAGGGTTTAATTGATCTCATTGAGACTGTAGTAATAACAAGGAATTGTTTAGTTTTTGGAAAAATCGAGACATTTTCATCACATCTAATCTGTGCCACAACAAAGAAAACATTTACATTTAAAGGTTATTATGGCTGTATTTTACAGAGAGCGAAATTGGGCTTTGTGTGGCCCTTAAAGTAAAATATGTTTGAGACCCCTGGTGTCAGACATAACTCTTCTATCTCTGGAAACGCTTCAGTTCCTTTTTCGACACATTTGAATTTCATGCTATTCACTTTTGAGTGTTTCTGCTCCGCGCCGTGTGCTGTTTTCCTCCTCGTCCTCGTTGGGTTCTCTGGCTGCTGTGGAGGTACTACAGTCCTTCACTGATTACTCATCCTTGCAGGAGAACAACAGGCAGGGGGAAGAAGGTTGTTCCTCCTCCATTCACTTGGCTGATCCCTCCCTCCCTCCCTCCACTCCTCCCACAGGCTTAAGGCTCAGCACCTGTGGTTCCCCCCCCCCCCCCATCTCAGCTCCTTCGACTCCCCCCTCCCTTTGGCAGGACGCCGGTTGCACTGACACAATCGCAGTGCTTTGCGTGAGAGGGAGTGCCTCTCTCTCCTCGCCTCGCTGATTTGTGTGTGTGAGGAGCTCCACATGCGCATCTGCAGCAGTGAAGAAGTCCGACTTTAAGCAGAATAGCAGCAACGCTCAAAGGTGAATCAACTCCACGAGCACTCACCTCTCACCCTCACTGAGTACTCCTCTACTCCTCCGGGTTTCTCCCCACGTATCATCTTCCTCACTGCTCCTCATTTGTCGTCACGCGGGGCTGTGTTATTCATTTTGATGTGATTTTACAAGTCGAGGGGGATTTTAATAGCCCTGCACCTGCTCTCTTGTAAATGGCATTATAAAACAGCTGGGGATGTAAAACTTTATTTCCACATCCCCATCAGTGGCGCTTGCAAGCCCTTCCTCCCCTCATTTCTCTGCTCCATCCAGTCCTAATTTCTTGTCACATCTCCACACGATTAAAGCTCCAGGCCAAAGCACAGACTTCCAACAACACCCTGCCATCTCTTCCAGGCACCGCTGGCTGCATGGCACTGCCCCAAACACATGGCTTTAATAGCCAATCCTCTCTCACTATTTATTCAGGGCTTAATTCTTCTGTTTTCTTGTTTCGGCTTCAGCACACATTCACACGCAGCAAACCTCATATCGGGACATTTCTTAACAGAAACATAACTTTTGGACTGTCTCGTCATGGAGATGTGATGGATTCTCTCGCCGCATGTGTTGGCTCCTCGTGGCATGTGGCATTGATTGCATTGTTCTGATCCCGCCATCAGCCAAGCGGTCCCTCAAGGTTAGGCAGTAATGTATCACTCACTGCCTCGGGCTCATCTCGTGTTTCCACTGCACATCTTCTCCCACTGGCTATATGGGCTGTGCATGGTTTTCATTAGTGGAGAGAGAGAAAAAAAATACTGCCAAGGAGCAATCACTCTCTGAGGTTTCTTTGGTATTGACAATTGTACGACATGGACTGACTGCATCTGTTTCCCTGCAGGATCTGGTGTTGTACTCAGAACAGCAGAGGTTAATTACTGAGAAACAATCCAAAGTCAAGTGGAGTCAGTCAGTGAATTATTCCCTCAACATAATAAATAATTGCTCTTTTTACACAGTTTGTGCTGAGTAGGATTTTTATTTTTACTGCACTGGGGAGGAAATCATTACATCTTCTGGAAAGCCAGAGTTACAGACAGCGCTGGTTTAGTGTGATTTTCACAGTCCTGTATTAGCCATATCAATTAAAAACGATTTGGTGTGTGCCTTTGGATCCTCCTTGCCATGACGGATCGTCTTCTTATCAGTGTTTTCTCAATGAACCTGTTTGCAGTGAAAAAGACTTAGTTTGAACCGCTTCATTATTTATAGTCCATCAAACAAAGACGCCGGCCTCTCCTCTTGCTTGTATAGTATTGCATGACGTTTGGCCTTTTTCTTATCACTATCAACCTGTCGGTGTGACACTTTCGAGACTTCAGGCAGTGATGGAAACACAGTCAATAATGGACACAGTAAGCGTTTTAGTTCCGTTAAGAGACGTACCAGGAACTAAAGGTTTCCGTGTACAGGACCTGTGATTCCAGGTACAGTTGAAATGTGGTTTTAGCGTCACTCTAAGGCCCCATTGACGCAACATTGTGAAAACGACGTCTGTTTACACACAGTTGGCAGAAACGATGAAAAAGATTTTTTTCATGTCGACCACTAGTGGGTGATGTTGGTTATTTTTGTGATGCAACCACAAGACAACTAAGTTGGATTGCTATTGCTGATGACTGTTGACTACAAAACTACCAAGTCCCAGGAGAATATAGACGAGGAGTCATGACACTCTGGAGGAAACGCAGTTGTTATTGTCCAGCTACTTGCGCTTGTGCAGAAGAACTATTTTCTACGGCTGTGGTTTCCATGTGCATTTGTAAAGTTTTGTAAAGTTGCATTCTTCCATATTGTTCTTGAATATTCTTACTGTTTTTTGTGCAATGTGTAGCCTTAATTTCCCCATGTAGGGACAATAAATTCTTCTCTTGTCTTGTCCTGTTACACCATTGTTCTTGCACTATAGGTTATTTTACCATTTCACTTGTTTTTATGTTTACCCCATCTTGGTTTTTTTTAAATCCATTTTCTGTCAAAATTCCACCAAATACCACATGCTCCCTCAAAGAGACTCACAAACACTTTTAGATAAACACAACAAAGGTGACTCAAACCAAAGCAAATCTTTGACAAGACTGGTTTTCTTCAAGATTTTGTGTTGCGTCAGACAGAATAATGTGCTGATGAGACAGAGCCAACAAGGAAAAGTGTTTTGTTAGTTGGTGTGTTTGTTTGATCTGCGCTTCAGAAGCCGTGTGATCTTCAAACAATCAACTGTGACCACGAGTAGCAGCTAATCTCCGTCATGTGACCATGGAGCAATTTGAGTGAAACATGAATGGAAGAAGACCGGTAATTAAAGCAGCGGATCTCCTCCATCAAAAGGAGCCGGGATGAGACGACTGCTCTTGAGTCACGCTGGCTCCTTTAATCTAACTCTCTAATGAGGCGTCGCAAGAGGAAGAGAGCAGGAGAAAAAAACAAAAACAAAATGGTTTTGTTTTCCAAAATGACTCAAACGCAGAAATCCATCTTCATCTGGCTGCAATAACTGCATATTGTTGTCGATTGTGTCTGACAGGAACAACAATTACACAGTGTGTTTGCTCCTCTGGCTGAGGAAAGTTTTCACACAAAGACTCAGCAGGCGCTGCCAAATGCTGTCAGCTGGCTGCTTTCCAAGGAGAAACTCTGCGAGCCCGGTTGTGCTCATACATACAAATAGAATCCACTGCCCCTCTATAATGTATCACCTGGACTCTGGGCAGTGTCCAGCAAAAGCTTCCCGCTGGAACAAGAGATTAAGGTTTTTAAAACAGCCCCCTGTGGCCAAAAGTCTCTTAATGGGACTGTGATTACCGGCTGGTACTGCCGAACCTCAACAATTCGCATGTGCTGCTATGCAGAGTACCTCTGTGTGTGTGCACATTTGGAGGAAATAATAATAAAAAATATAATCAATTAAAAAAAAATGTATCACCATTTGTGACATTTAAATTATTTATTTATTCCCTTGGCAGCCTTTAGGAAAGGTCAGACAATAGGAAAAAAAAGCGGCAGTGTTATTTATAAATAAACAAATAAATTAAATTAAAAAATAAACAAATAAATAAACAAATCAATCAATCAATCAATCAATCAATCAATCAATCAATCAATCAATAAATAAACAATGTCCAGAATTTATTCAGCTTGTAAAATGCGTTTGTCTTTGCAGTTGCATTGACCTTTCCTAAAGATTTCTACTATGGAAAAACCTAATAAAAGAAAAAAAAAATCTGTAACACACATTTAAAAATAGGGGGCTATTTAATTTAATCTAATTAAATTTAAAGTTTAAGATTTTATTTTAATTTGAACTATTACATTATTATTATTATTATTATTATTATTATTATTATTAGTAGTAGTAGTAGTAGTAGTAATAGTAGTAGTACTGCTAAAAGTGGTGTATGTATGTATGTATGTATGTATGTATGCATGTATTTATTAATTTATTAATTCATGTATTTATATTTTGTTTTATTTTACTGTTAGGCGTTGCTGCCATTATTTTCTTACCTCAAAACATTTATGTGAATTGTACTTTTGAATCCAACATATTTAGAAAGATGTTGCAATCACAATTTTACATAAATGATGATTGATTATCATAGCTGGAGAGTATCTGTGTGAGCCTTCAAATGTTAAAAACACCATTGAACACAAAGGAAACCTTACTTTCCTTAGGAAATCTTACTTCACCTTAGATGACTTCCTCATCTTTGTGCTAATGCTATTTAACTTTCAGTGCTGCGTCACTGCTCTTTTGCCAATGTGCATTTCTGCTGTCTGTGTTGTTTTGACCTCTTCTCTTTCTGTAACAGTAGCACCCCCACTGGACTAATCAGGAACTGCAGTTACTTAAATGGAAGAATTGCATCTTGTGCTTTTTCTCTTGTTAACTCTCCAGGCCCCCAGTTTTTGCATGACTTACAGTATTTCTATCCATACTTCTTTCTGCAATGAACCATTGTCGTCCATCATGCAACCGCAGGATGAAGGTTTTCAGTCAGTGCAAGCTTGCAGAAAAATGCTCCTCTCTGTTCTAGGTTTTTGAATTTCTAATCTTTTCTCGTGTTTCTTTGCGCAGCAGAGGTTGGGCCACTGTGAACAGTAGTCCCTCATTAGAACTATTTTCATGTGACTAAGCTGCACCGCAAGACACACACACACACACACACACACACACACACACACACACACACACACACACACACACACACACACACACACACACACACACACGACACACACACACATACACACAGATTTCAAACAGTTGCATACAAAATCACACGTGCACACACTCGCAGCACATGACTAGATGAAGAGGAACCATTGTTCAGCATCACAGGACCTCTTAACACACACACGCACGCACGCATGCACACACACACACACACACACACACACACACACACACACACACACACACACACACACACACACACACACACACACACACACACACACACACACACACACACACACACACACACACACACACACACACAATTCTCTTTCTGCGTTGCCCTTCGGAGAACCACCACAGTCACCCTTGTTTTAATATTCTGCGGGTTACATGCTTCCACATGTTTCCACCGACTATAAACACACACAGTGGCTCTGTGTTCGAGTCTCTAACTATGGCTTCTGTTTATATGTGTGTTTGTGACATAACAGAAATCCGCATTGTGTGCCACACATGCCTGTCAAGATGTAAGGCGAACAGATGAACCTCGTCTGTCGGCCCGCCTCTCCGGTCTGCCCAGCGTGATAGAGCTGTCACACACTGTGGCAGGCAGTGACAGTGGCAGGCCATTAGCCCGCTGAGCTAAAGCGCAAGGGGTCAAACAGCCGACCTCTGAGTCTGAGCGCTAAAGGGGACCCGAGGTTGCAGAGGTCAAGAGGTCACGGGGGGCTAGGGGGTGGGGCGGAGACATTTGACCACCTTTTAAACTCTGTTCTCTTTTCTGTGCAGATCAGTCACAAGAAAAAACATGTTAGACCATGATTTATTAGCTAATAGACTTTTTTTTTTTTTTTAACACACATAATGTCACACTTGTTTTTTGGCCTACTATTTTCTGCACGGACATTTATGAGTTCAACCTTTTCTCTCTCCTTTTGTAAACTGAGAACTACCTTGAGAGAAGAAAAATGTGCATGTTCATGTTTACAAGGAGGATTTGCATGTTACTTTTCATGACCATGAAAATGTTGTCTGAATCAGTTACAGTGAATTACTCATCTGCATGTGGCATTAATAATAACTCCATTATGAAACATTTTATTGACATTAATTGGACTTAATTTTGTGTATTTGTTGCCATTTGGATTTATTCTTAAAAATCAGGATAATTTAAGGCCGTTTACTCACAAAGTACTTCTCAGAAGGGTACTTTTAGCATTTATTTTAATTTACTTGTACAGAATATCTATGTTTAAAGCACATAACTCAAATACTGTAAATATAGAAGTATATGAAAATATTACAAAAAGTACCGTAGCTAAAAGACCTTAAAGCTCAAAAGAGTTAATTGATTAATATTGTCATGATACTCATCTTTTATTTTAGCAGATTAAACGATACAATTATACATCCATATTAAATATATATATTTATACATTTAAGTAATGCAAGCATTTATAATTTATTACTAGTTTTTACATTGCCAGTTTGGATTATCTAAAGTGTATGATTATTATTATTATTATTATTATTATTATTATTATTATTACACCTTTACAGTACTAATGTTGTAACATTGCCTTTATTTCTATTTTGTCTCCCCAGACTTAGTAATTCTATCTTAAACATTTTTCATTATTCTCCACAATTAACTAGAATAGAATAGAAATACTGTACGAAAAAAGAAATTCTTAAATGTTATACCAATAAAAGTTGTGTGAATTAATTATTCTGAGTTTATGTGCACCTTGAATATACCCGGCATAACAATTTCAAATCTTAATTTTCACCTTTGAAATTTCCTCTCACTCTCTCTGAAGTGTGATCTGAATTCCCAAGACAGAAGTGTTACCATAACAACCCATAGCTGGAATCACTGATACCAAATTGATATTTTGTACAAAATCCAAATGTGTGAGGATGACACCGAGCGTATGTGGTCAATTCGTTAAAAGTATTTTCTTTCTAAATGCATCTATTAATAAGCCACCAAAGCAAACAGTTTTTGTTCTTCTTCATTATCTCAATTCCAAACATGACTGTGTTAGTGGCCAGCCATCAGTGAAAAACGTGATATTCCTGAGCTGCACAATTTATTCAGCTATATTAGAATAATGAATCAATGATGGAAAAATAAGTAGCAACTGCAAATAGAACCCAAATAGCATAATAACTTTTAACCTTGATGAAAAAAAGAGTGTATCTTTTAAATGTACGTGTGGTATGAGGGAATAGTGAAATACCGTATGTAGACCTTGTGCTCATTTCGTGGGAGTTCTGGCTTAAACTAAAAACACTGTAGATAAAACTAAATCTGTTCAGTGTCATTCAGAGTTAAAAGCAACCCACTGCAAATCCTCACATTACTGTAATCAAGCAATGTGTTTTAGAACATAGGTATTTTATGGAGTATTTATTTCAAATATGAAATTTCTCCCCAAATTAAATGTAATTTACACCATTTACCTCACTGCTTTTTAAATCATAGGTCTTCACTGAGTACGCCTACATTTTCAAATCGTAGTCAAACCTTTTCGTCTGTATCTCTATTTTATATCTTTATATCTACAATTGTTTATAAAAATGCAATTTTAACTTACTTTATTGTTTGTCAAAGAAATGTGCTCTTACCTTTAATAGGGCACTCATTAGAAAAATATAAAAATGTGTCTTACAATGTATTTAAAGTACAAATAAACTACATTATGTGCCATTTCTGTAAAATCAAATCTCTTAATAATAATTACACCGATATAAAAACACCCTTATTTCACCATCTCTCGAAGTGTCCTTGAGCAAGACACTGAATGGTGTGTGAATGTGTATGTGTGAATGTGACTAACAATGTAAAGCGCGTTGGAACTGCTCAAGCAGTCGAAAAGCACTCTATAAGTGAACTCTAGTCACCAGTATTGCTTATGAAGAAACATGAAAGAATACCTGAAGTCGCCTACCTGATGAAAAGTTAAAGATAATATGAAGTTACATTTATCAGATTTCTTTTAATGCAATTGAATGTAGTCAAAAAGTAACTTTGCGTGCTTATTTTCACTTAAATGTTTATTGACAATACTTGTACTGGTGTTTGAGGATAATTCCGACATTGTAACAGTAGTTGTGCTCTCTCCACCTCTGGCTTCTGCCTCGTGCTGAAACGCCAGCAGCTGCTGTCTTTATGTTACAGTGTGAATACAAACACACACAGCTGTGCGACTCCTGTGCGAAACCACAGAAACTCAGGGGAAATGCACCTGTGACAGAACGAGATTATCATCAACCCTCTTGTCTGTGCTGCAGCCTGACCCGACAACCACATCCCCTCGCCAGACACATGCAGCCAAAACCAATACGTGACATTACGGGTGCCCCAGTCCCTGTCTCTTAAACACTTCTTTACATGGCCGAGGAAGACGGAGGGTTAGCGGGAACCAGCGCCACTGTGGACGTTTCCTCTCATTGCAATCTTTAGGGGGACGTCGTTGCTGTTCCTGTTTTTGTGGAGGTGCACAGCCGTGTGTCACAATATCGCCTCATTCCCTATGAAAACAAACAAGTGCCACACTGTCACTTCCCTCCTTGCACCATGAAGCCCTGCTGGCATCCTGTGTCAGAGTGATAAGCAATCCCCAGATACCTCGCAGGCCCTCGCAGAACAAAAGAACCACAGGAAGAGGTCAGGCACTTGCCCCATAAGCTTGCCAAGAAATTATAGCGCTCCATATGTTTCAGGTTGATGCTAGCTCAAAACAAATCCCCTGACTGCAGAGTCCCATCGTGTACAATTAGGAGAGGTACAGCTCACTTATGGATGGGCCTGTGTTGTTTGGCTTTGGTAATGATGATATACCTGCACGCTGTCAAATACTGTCAGTCTGATCATCATTCATCAGCGCTCTCCCTGACCTGTTAATTACTTTGTTTGTTGTCGCTGTGTGCACAAGCTGCGTGCCCATGCCTCGCTATTTTAAGTGCAAGTCAAAGGCAGCTGTGTCACCTCTGAGAAAGTAATAGTGCATGAGTGCTATTAGTCTGATATATTCTGCTGGATCCTTGTTGGGTTACAAAGGGGCTATTTAGGCTCCTCTGGGGAAAGCCAGAGGGGACGGGTCAACCAGAGCAGGGCTGATATTCAGTCTGAGGTCCTTGCTAAAAAAAAAACAAAAAAAAAAAACAACCTCTCTTCATGTCAGGAAAGGTCTTCTTTTCTGAAAAACAACCTTCGACTTGGAGATTTCACCCGCTGACATCAGATTAAATAAACCAAAGCAGAAAAGACATTTAAACAATGAATGTTAGTTTTATTACCTGGCCCGCCCCATTCAACCTCATGAAAGCAACACTGGTAACAGAGATGTGGGCAGGGAGATGTGGTGGTGATACAGAGACGAGTCAGGGTGGTGCTACATTGGAAAGCCCCCCCCCCTTGGCCAAACAAGAGCCTGTTGAACATTAATCCGACTCGGTGCAAAGGCAAACACCCCCCAGCTGGGTCTGCAGTCTATATCTGTTCCCTCCTCATTCAAGACTGTTACCGTATCATAAATCACCAGGGTGAACCGCGAGCTGATTAATAAAACCCAGAGCAAATGGAGGCCAACACAAAACAGCTGTTTGTGCCTGCTTAAATCCTTCATTGGAGGCTTATGGATCCTGGTTTCTTTTGCCGGTTTGGGTTTAAAATCTGCGCATCACGCCAGCAGAAATAAGGCAGATGTTGCATATTGAGTTTGTAAACTGACAGATCAGCTGAGTGATGGTCCAAACGTTGGCTACGGGTGCCAGATTCCTAACTTATTGGCTGCTTTAAGTTCACACGTGTCACTGAAACCAAAACACAGTTGTAATATAAAATCTGTACAAAGTTTTCTAAAGTATAACACAACGTTCAATCTCAAGCATTGAAAAATAACATACATCATTTTACTGCACATGTGAAACTCTTACTTGGTCGTCTGACCATACGAATGTCTGTGCACTTGCTCTTGGTAATGTTCATTTGATTAGGAAAACATCTGAAATCAGCTGAATGCTAACAACATCATTTTCAGTGTTGCTGCCATTTCTGTGTAAACGTATCATTTTCAAAACACTGCTGTGTAAATGCAAAACTTTTCTGAAAGAAAAACCAAAAGATGTGTTTTCACTTGAAATGTTGTGTAAACAGGGCCTTAAATTAATCTTCAGTGCTGTTCACTGAAGGTTATAAATGTTAAATACACCATACATAAATCCCCCTCAAAGAAAAAGTAGATATGAACACACAACCAAAAGCATGTATTGAAAGCACAAAAAAAAAAGAAAAGGGAAAAGTTGTAATAAAATTCCTTTGGTTCCTAATTGTAGCTCATAAATGTCATTTATGCAACATACACTGCAGTTTGAAAAACTCTATATCAACCTTACAAGCTGTGTGCTTTTCATTTTCAAGGTAATATGATTTGCAGACTGATTCAATTGCCCACAATTGGACAAAAAAATGGCTCTTTTGGTCATAAAGGTTGCATATCATGTATCCTGTCCTTGATACATTCATGTAATGGAGTTGGTTTGATAGCAACGGATGAAGCTAAGAAATTAAATCCTAAACAGGAAGGGGCACCTTGAGCATGACAACATTTTAGAGAAAACATTGTTTTTGCATTTTTGTTTCAGAAATATTTTGCATTTACACAGCGACATTTTTAAAACAATGTCCGTTTACACATAAACGGATGTAGTGATCATGCCAGACCACAACTTGGCGCTGTTGGTTGTTAGTGTGATCAAGCCACACACATGCATGCAGAGAACAATACACCATAATTATTATTACTCACGAGTACACAGACATTATCATGTAAAGACAACGAAGTTGGATTGCTATAACGGGAGACTATAAAACTACCATATCCCCGGAGATTATGGATTGGGAGTCATGCCATTGTGTATCCATCTGTACACAAACAGTAGAGGTGTCATAATTTTATGCACTGGAATTATGTTTCCAATGATTTTCCTTCAATTACAAAGATTATTAACTTCTCCTTTAGCTCTATTTTGCTCTCCACCAACATCTGTGTGAAGACAATATGTGGTTCTTCATTGATAAATGAAGTGTTCACCACCTGATGTCTCCTGGGCAAGTAGCACTCATTAAATTTCACTGGAAAACAGCGATAATGAGAGCACTGAGACTAAAGGGAAACAGTTGAAAGTTGTAAACTATAGGTGAAATTATCTCAGTTCTCAGACGTAGGCACGTTGTCTTTAGCCACAGACTGCACTCCCAGTGATAGATGACCACGTTTTAAATCTAAATAATGCAGATAAAATGAGTTCATGGATTATATTGTTTGGCTTTTTTTAATAGAAGAAAATGACAACCTCCCCTGTCGTCAGTCTCGTAATGGTTTGGTCCATATTTACGCTGACGTACAGTGAAGAACTGCTACTGAAGCAGAGCTCGCAAACTTACAGTAAATAGTTTGTTGGGAAAGTGATGTGAGAGACACCTTTGACTTAATTGAGTTTTTCCAGGCTGCATTCTGTTCACTTTATTACCTCCCGGTAGAATAAAGTTTACGTGAGACAGCGGCAGCTGTACAGTCAGCCCAGCTGCGAACAATCCTTGTGATTAGCTAAACCTTTGGAGCAATTTTGGTATAGTTTGGCTTTCTCACAATTTGTGAAACAGAAACTTTGTTTGCATGCAGAATTAGTTAATTATGTGTAAAACAGAAATAGTAACAGTAGTCCATTCATTTATTTAAAAAGAATGAATGTAGGCTTGGGGGTCAAATCCCTTATAATCACTCTCATTGAAACCAGTTCTCATCTAATGCTTGTTTTTGGACTCTTTGGAGGGAAAATCACACATGCATAGGAGGAACAAGCAAACTTGAAACAAAAATAGCTGGACTTGACTCAGGAAGACTCTTTGACCCCGTTTACACAAGAACATTTACTTTTGCTTTTTTGTTTTTGAAAAGTTTTGCATTTACATGGCAACGTTTTGAAAATGATGGCCATTTCCATGGAAATGTCAGAAATGCTGACAACAATAGAGTTGCCAGGCAATGAGTGGTCGTTGTTGGTTGCTTTTATTATGAAACCACACACACACACACACACACACACACACACACACACACACACACACACACACACACACACACACACACACACACACACACACACACACACACACACACACACACGCACACACACACACACACACACACACACACACGCGAACAGAGAACAATACACTATAAACATCAACAATGGCGAGTACAAGGACATTCGTATGGACTGACGACCAAGTTGGATTACTAATACAGGTGACTCCCAACAATACTACCAAGTCCGTCATTTATATCAACTGACCTTCCTAATCTGTATATTTACATTTATAAAATTACATATTTTCAATTCAGAAGGATACAACGAGAACAACGATTTAGTACGGACATGGTGTGTATGCACAATAGCAGCATTTCAGAAAAGTAATGTTTTCCTTCGTTTTCACAGTGATGAAGGCAGTTTTTTCAAAAAGTTGTATTTTCAGAAGCTCAGGATACCGTTATTGTGTAAACAGACCCCTGAAACGCAAGGAAAGTTTTCTGTTTTCACTTGAAAATCTTGTGTAAATGGGGCTTTAATCTTTAGTCACTTAGTGATCCTTTTGCTGAGCCGACCCAGGATTTACTGTTTATTTCTGCCTCAACCAGATTTCCATCCTTGTCCTCTGCAGACATAATATTGACCGGAAGACTTTAAAGATCTCAGACGTTATGGTGGGCTTTCGACCAGCATCAGGCTTTTTTGATACAACATCTTATAAAGTTCATACAGATGGAATAATTACACAATCCCCACTTCTCAAGTTGCTATTCTTACTCCACATTGTTCTTCAAAAGCAGTGCAACGGTGCCTCGGACTTCTGAAAACGTCGGAGTCTTTGCCTGCGTCTGGATGAATCCCAGACAAAGGAGAGGAGAGGAGATGAAAGGCTAAATTGCTTTGGAGATCCCTCTTTAGAACATCAAAAAGAGTGTTTCTCCCAGCAGTCAGCGGGGCTCCGGGGGGACGGAGTTGTAATTTCCTGGCAGAGAGGGGCTGGACATGTGGGCACTACTCGGCCGACATCAAAGACACCAGACCTCGAGAGCACTGACTGTACGCACACTCCGTCTCTGTCCGTGACGTCTCTCTCCTCCCATCCCGCCTTTTCTGCCCTGATTTCTTATTCTTGTTCTCTTGTTCTCTCCTTCTCTCTTTTGCTGACTGGTACAGTTAAAGGGTTTGGTATCTGATTGAAAGCCCTTAGCGTAGTGTTTTCAAGTATCTGTGAAAGTGAAAGAGATCAAAAGTGACATTTTGAAGTGAAACTTTTTTTTTTCTCATTCAAATCCTGTCTTTTGCTTATTCTTTTCCCCTCTTCTGATTGTAGCCCACTTGGAGTCTCTCCAGACCTTCAGCTGATTTAAGTGAAGGGTTGTAAGACCTCTGGGTCAGTCACTCCATCAATCAAGATTGCTGAGGGTGTTGTAACAATATGCAGTAACCTGTCAGGACGGGACTTGTTAGCATATACTGTATTTGTCTTGCTGTCAAGAGCAACAGCTCTTCAATCTGAACTCAAATAGATAGAAATCTTTCAAGGCCTCGCTATAGCCACGAAGGCCCCGTTTACCTGTCAACATTTTCAAGTGAAAATAGGAATCTTTTGTTGCCTTTAGGGATTCTCTTTATACCACTGGAACCACTGAAAACTCAACTTTCTGAAAATGCTGTTTTTTTTCTCTGCTTGTACGTGTGTGGTTCCATTACAAAAGCTAACAACAGCACCCACTAGTGGTCCAACAGGAAAACAACATTGTTTTCAAGGTTTTTGCAGTTTCTCTGTAAACACACATCATTTTTAAAATGACGTGTAAACGTGAAACTTTTCTGAAACAAAAACACAAAAGATTTTGTTTTCACACAAACAGGGTCTAAGATCCCTTGACTTCATCAAAAATGTTTTTGTAGGATGTATTTAATTTTTCATATGCCCTTGTATTTTTACACTCTTTACTGATATGTACATATACGTTCTCCTTCTTAATTAATGTGGAGCACAGTTCACAAAGTAGATTTATTTAAATATATTTAGCCGCTCTAAGCTTATGTTTGTAATTAAATGTTTTGCATCATGTGGCATTTTAATGGCGTCAGTGTTCGTATACAACTCAATGATTCATTAATATGAAATGCAAACAAACAAATGCGAATGAGATTCATTAAAATGATAAAGGATTCTGCAAAAACAATACTGTTACAGATATGACAAATGAAGACTATAAATAAAATTATACCATATACAGTATAAGTAGTACAAGTGTTGCTTTCGAGTGTCTGTATAAATCCCAAAGGACTTTAGAAACCTTTCTGAAATGCTGCTTCTTCACTGTGGCATGACTCCCAGTCATTTTTGTCCTGAGACACCCACTAGTGGCTCAACAGGAAAACTACATCGTTCTCAGTGCTTCTGCCTTTTCCGTGTAAACGATCGCCATTTTCAAAATGTTGCTCTGGAATCGCGAGGCTTGTAATGATGCAGTTTCACTTGAAACTTTGTTGCGTAAACAGGCCCTATGAGTCAAGAGTGCTTACCAGTACACCGCTGAGACAAAGCAAAGTATGATTCATCCTCCCACATATGGAAAACCTCTGATCTGACTGCTCCATATATTGTATTTATTTCTTTTTGCTTCTTGGTCCTACGTATTACAGCATTGGACATTCGTTTGGCGTGGATTCTGAGGAACAATTTGCACATATACGGCACAGACCTTCCTGCATTGTGCTGCGACTAACAAAGTCAGTTTGCAGGTTGTGGGCAAAACGAAGATTTCTTCCTCAAGGAGTACACAACCCAGGAGCGCCGTGCAGCACACAGCATTTACTGCTCACAGCCGATAATTACAGCATACAGTTTTGTCTGGAGGGAAGAACGTCCAAGGCCTCTGAAACTGCTAATCTGGAACAGTTTGTGCAAAGATAAGTGGGCAAAAAAAGGGGGTTTGACAATCCTGCTGTGCTTTCTGTGTCGCTGCCTCCACTCGTGTTTATGGGAAAGGCAACAAGTTAGCCACTGCATTTGTACACATAGATAATGGCCTCAGGCGCTGTGAACCGAGCAAGGCTATAATTTAGGGGAGCTGGCTGGGAGGGAGGCGGCCTCTTGGCCTGACTTGCCTCAGGTAACAGCTAAGCCCATAGATCTGAGTCAGGCAGCTCTGACTGGAGAAGACGGCCAATTTGCTCTGAGCCCAGGCTCTCTGGGAAAGCCTGAGCTGTGGGAGCAGCTGGGCTTGTCAACAGATTAATGCATCAACCTGAGTGACGGGTCAGGACCCACCTCTTGTCAGCTCACTCCACCACTCACTGCGCTGTGCATTTGTGTTTGTATCTTTCTCTCCTCTTTAGCTTTCTTGGTCATTCCTCTGGGACTTCTCGTCCAGCGCGCCACGCTTGCCTGTTCCAGACACCGCGGTTGAGCCAGGTGGCAGTGTTACCGTGGCCTGTTTTGCAGTTTTCCGCTGGGATCAGAATTTTCCATTGGCACACTTTGCACATCTCCACGCTGCTGATCGCCTATCGGAGTCATGTGTGTCAGCGGCGCTGCTAATGCTGCCCAGATGAGGTGAAGAGAGAAGGATAAGGGGGGGAGATGGAGGGGTGGAGTGGAGGGTGAGGAGAGCACTGCATGTCTAAAAGAGACAGGAGGACAGGAACATGAGCAGCGTGAAGGAAATTGCACCACTGCAGGTGTGAGAAAGGACGGGAAAAAAACCCCACATAAGCCCCTACTCCTCCCCCCCCCCCCCCCCCCCCATCTTTCCTCAGGCTGTGTTGAAGCAGGTGACCTGCTGGAGTAGTGCTTGTTTAAAGAGGTCTAGGTTCCAGTCATAGTGGTCAGACTGGGTCATTCTTGCCAACGGTTGTCTTTGATGTGTCTATCTTCAAGGAGATTTAAAAACCAAAGTGTGTTGGACAGAGGTACGGATGTGTGTGTGTGTGTGTGTGTGTGTGTGTGTGTGTGTGTGTGTGTGTGTGTGTGTGTGTGTGTGTGTGTGTGTGGGTTGAGAAAGGCAGACCAAGGGTCAAATACATTCTTTGAAGTTGTGTTTGCATTCAAGCCAAGGACAACATAAAAGCAGAGGGACAAATTAGATGGGATGAGTGTGAGCTGCAGTTTAGTTCGGTGTGTTTATAGTTATCTTCGTCATTTTTGCTTTCATGGTCTGCCACATTTGTATTGGCTTGGTCAGCTGTCCTCAGGAAACCAAAAGGCATTTCATTATATAGATTGCACACACATCACAGGCGCCTATTGTTCCCAAACTGAAGCCTGGGACCTCCTTGAGGGCCTCAGGATTTTCCAGGGTGAGGTCTTCAAAATTGAATTTGTAAAGTGTTTTAGGTAGATTGCGTGATTCAATATGTGCTAAATTAGTGTAATCAGTCAGGCCATCACTGTGCAGGACTACGCCGATGTCCTGAAGTTCACTTTTACTGCAGAAAACAGAATTTACTGAGCAAGCTGGAGGTTTGCACGTATAACAGATCAAATTTGATATTCTTCTCAGAGATATCTGAGATGTCCATCTGGGATAGACTGAGGATCAGACAGAAAGAAAAAAAAAAACACACTCTGTGAATCTGGAATATCATGTGCCTATGAGATCGCACAACACACTGTGAGGAGTTTATGCTTATTGATTTATTTACACTGTGAAATGTGATCTGTAAAGTCTGAAGGTATTTGTGTTATGAATGCATCTGCTTTGAACTCATTTTAAAAGGAGCCATAAGTTGGCTCATTTGAGGACTTTAGGTCATTTTCTTTGTTTAACTTTCTTAGGTCTTGCAGTTTGTTGTGAATCCACCCCCCCCCCCCCCCCCCCACACACACACACACACAGCTTTGAGTCCCATATTGCATTTGCTCCAAATTAGGTTTTATTTGCTATAAATCAAACAATGGACGTCGACATATCACAGTTTCGAACAGCTCACTTTTGTATGAACAGGATCTAATGCAGGGCTGTTTGGGTGAGTTTGTAAAAACATGCATAATGCAACAGGAGATGTTTTATTTGGAGTGTTCGCTGTATTTTCGCGCCAGAAGGTTTCATTAAAATCAGCTTCATGTTGAGATTGCAGTCATTTTCTGTAGTAATTTTTTGGTTTTGTGAAAATGTAGACATTGTAATCAGGCATAGCTTGCACCACAACAAGGCAAAAACTTTAACGTTTAAATTTAAGTTTATTAAGGCACAATTACACGTCACGCATTTTTCTCGGTGACTGTATAACTTGCTAATAGTAATGAAACGCAAAAAAAATGTGACAAAGTCACTGATGCCTGCGACTGTTACGTGTGCAGCACGTGCATATTGTCGGTGTTACAGTAGAAAATAAACTACAGATCCTTCAATTCCCCAGCACCATCACTGAAAGGTCAAGCTGCCCCATAGCACCAGAAAGAAAACACATCTAGCGCCACCACTGGACTCCATCTCTGTGTAAATTCTATTGAAATACATTTGCATTTTTTTTTATTAAAATAAAAAGTACAAAAAGAAACGGTTTTAAAAGTTGTGTTGCTGGATTATGAGTACAAATAAACTCTATTTTTCTTATGTGAATTATAAAGAACCCTGAGTCTCTCTCTCGCTCTCTCTCAATATATCTCTATCTCGCTTGCTCTCGCTCTCTCTCTCTCTCTCTCTCTCTCTCAAAGTTTCTATATATTTAAGGACACTTTCAAAAGTGTAATATTTCTTTTACATACTTGTGCAAGCAAAAAACACAGTAAAATGTCTTTACAGTAAATTGTATTGTTTAAATGTTGTAGGAGATACAAATACATCTAACAACTATCCACAATGTTTCTTCTGTCCTCATCTTTGCTTCTGGGGTTATTTGCAGCGCTGCAGAGGTGGGAAGTCTCTCTCAAGGTCGTAGGGTGGTTGCTCTGCTGGGGCCACGTGTTCGGGGGGGCTTCCGGGTGGTTCTCAAATTGGGTAGAGGTGGTTTTGCTCTGGTTTTACACAAAGCTTGCACAGGGACACTTGTGCCACTCGCCAACGAGGCAACAGGGACGTAGGCTGGACGGGGAGCCTTCCTCTGGCCATTTGTCTTCCCCTGGGCCGGACGCGCTGGAGGATCTCGCTGACTGCAAACTTTGATGGTGAAACGTGGATGGACTTTTGCCCATTCCATTCTGCTGCCGAAGAGTGGAGCCACAACCATGTTAAGGGAGTCCTGTGCATCCAGGGCACTGCCGGGATCTCTGAGGGAAGAGAAGCAGCCAGTGTTCATTTCCTCAACTAAAACTGACAAAAAATATCAATGAACCTTTTCCATGGATGAAAACTTAATATTGAGGGAATTAAAAAGCAAGACATAAAGACAAAGACTGTGATGAAATATAACTGACATTAATCAGCGAATTAAAGCGAGAAGACAGTGTTAGGGTGGGACGAGTGGACAAGAGATCCAATCAGAGTTGCTCTTGTTGTGGGACAAGTTGTGAAGACAGCCAATCAGAGCTTACACATGTAAACCACACTCAATACATACATTGCTGTACAGGAACAGCTTAAAATCTTAAGAAAAAAATTCTAATTGTTTTTAGCAAACACCACCAGATTCTTGTTCAACTTGCCCCCAGGTACCTCTGAGTAAACTCACAGAAGTAATTTTGCAGCAAAACAACGGGTTGCCATGTTGGCTGACCAAGAGGACAAAATACTGGCAGGTAAAACATGAATTTCTCCTCTTTTGCTCTTTCTATTACAGTATTTTCAATTCAGTTTTGTTCATGTAATAAGTTCACAACTTTGTTTCTAGAAATATTCAAATTCTCAAAGTGGTGGACCTGCACTCTAACAAAATCTGTCTCTGTCTGTTGAGTTGACATTAATCCTGTGGTTTTCCCTGAATAAATATCCATTATAAGCTTCAGTCTTCAGGACAAAAACAATGAAATGAATTGCAATTAATTACAGAAAATTGTGATTTTAATTTGTTAATATTTTTAATCGATTGACAATATGTGTCCATATGTTTACTCCTGCTGTTGAGGCTCCATCAGTGAAATACTTGTGTTTAAGATAGCGGAGCCTTTACTGTATTATGTGCATGACTGTTACGTGTGCAGTGCGGTGTGCATATATTGTCAGTGTTACAATAGAAAATAAACTCGAGGTTCCTCAATTCCCCATCACCTTCACTGAAAGATCGAGCTCCTCCAGAGCACCAGCATATAAAAAAATATATTTGGCGCTGCCACTGTACCATGTGTGTAATTGCATTTGGACACCAACAGAGACAGTATGCCAAATCAATGCCAGCCCATCCAGAAACCAATGGAGAATAAACAGCAGTCTTATGAAACAATATCCATGCATTATTGCAGAGCCTCCCCCACCGACGCATGCAGACACACACACACACACACACACACACACACACACACACACACACACACACACAGAGAAGCTGAATGTTTCCAGCGGCTGCCGTGTGGATGGCGCGCTTTGTTCTGCGCGCTCTGACAGTGAGTGGAGGTCTCCGAAGGCTCGTGTTGAAGTTGAAAGCTCAACAAGCCCTCTGAAGTGGCTGGCTTTTATGTTGCACATTGTGCTGGAGCCGGAGGAGAGGGCAATGCCCAGTACCAAAGTATCCAGACTTCTTTTCAAAAGCAGAGCATGTCAGTCACGCACGCCCCCAATCGGAGCTGTGTTTGTTTGTAGGTTTTATTGCAACTTCACCAAACACTGAAGGATTTCATTAGATTCTAATAATTCTCATATTTCGCAGTGAAATGACGGCTGGCAATCGCACCTTGTAGTTGATACAGCATGTCAGAGTAACAGCTTATTAAAATGTGGATTCATGCCTCGGGCCACTTCTCTCCCAGCTGAGGTCAGGGTACATGTCAGGACACGAGTCTTAACTATAGGACTGTTCACTGTAAGAGGAGATTTAATTACAACAGTGTGTGTGTGTGTGTGTGTGTGTGTGTGTGTGTGTGTGTGTGTGTGTGTGTGTGTGTGTGTGTGTGTGTGTGTGTGTGTGTGTGTGTGTGTGTGTGTGTGCTGAGTCACATTGCGGTTACCACCTCTGCCATTTAATAGCCCCTCTTGTAACGACTCTAAATATTAGATGCTCATTATGTTAATTGTACTCAAATGGTGACAGGATGCTTTAAGCCCAGCTTGTTGCTTGTTGGGACAATAAAAGCAGCAGAGCAGCTGGGCAAGGACCAGGAAAAGACGTGAGAAAGTAGTTCTGGTTCTGGACGACGAGCTTACACAACTGTCAATGTATGCGCACCTGCAACGAACAGCAAGACGTGCCTCAATACAGTTTGTTCATATTTGCAATTTAGGTGGTCAGACAAGCAGAAATTCAGGACTGCCCTCACCCATTCAACCTTCACCGCTTTCCTGCCATGCGACCTTTTTTTAATGCTGTAGAGGGCAAAGCATTGCGGCTATTAAATAAAAAGAAAGCATTGGCTTTCAGTAAAAAGTCCTCTCAGATGGAAACAGTATTAACTTTATAGGTGTCTTTTAATATTTCCTATCTCGAATGTATCTCATACTGTGTGTGGCTGTAAAGAGTGTGGGAAGGAAAAGACAGGAAGTGGAGTTTTTATAAGCAGCTTGTTAGGATTGGACACAATCGTCCAGCCTCCTGGGAGACTCGGTCTGGATGACAGTCATCGCTTGTGACTTCTCGGATGGCTTCAGGCACTGGCGAGTTGCCAGGAGGAAGAAAAACGGCAGACAAAACAGAAACGAGTTCTGCATTGCATCTGAGGCTGCCCTGGCCTAAAGGCTAGAAAAACAAGTATTAAGACCACAAGGTCAAGTGTCACTCTGTTCACGTCATAAGTACTGCCATCAAGGGACATGAGCAGGAGAAGACTTGGTCACAACACTATCAGGCCAATCTTCTTAAAACGTATATAATAAAAGATGATATTAGATGCAGACACATGATAAAGCTGCAAACGGGACAATTTCAGTCTGTTTACGCAACGCTTTTAAGTGGAACTTTTCAAAAATGCTCCGACTCGTTCGTCATGTAAGTAGGGAACATTGCAACTATTTGAAAACACTCAGGCTCCAGGTGAAGACAGCGGTAAGGCTGCTATAGTGCTATACAAACACAACTAACAGCACCCACTAGTGGCCCGACATGAAGACTACATAGTTTTTAATGTTTCTGCTATTTCCATAGAAACAGACACTATTGTCAAAACGTCGCCATTTAACTCGAAACTTTTTAAAAATTAAAATACAAAAGTGGTGTGTTTTCACTTGAAACACTACAAAGGGCATTAGTGCATTTGCCTTCAAAAATATCAATTGTGCATTTCATGCTAAAAGATTAAAGTTTCAATGTCTGGAAAAGTTTATTTTGTATCTTTGTATTTGTTTTATTTGAAAAGGGGCTGTAAACTGCTTCAGCCGCCGACAGAGATGCTGCTGTTATTGTGGTGGGAGGCATTTCATCAACTGACTCTCCATGACTTTTATTTGCAGGCTTATTATAAGATATTTTCTTACATCATGTAGTTGACCTAAGATAAGATATGTAACACAAGAATCATACAGCATCTACACCACTTGTATAATCTGTTATGTTGGGAATATGTCAGTAATGCACACATCAAGTGGGTCAAATTTACTACATGTGTTTTGGTTACAATCATATTGTGAGTATGTATGGCTGATTGAAGTCATTGAAAATATTTATTTTCTTTCTCTATTAAGCTACTTCAGTAGGCAAACAAGACAAAACATCACCTCTCACGCAAAAAGTGAAATTCCTGATTGACAGTCAGTAATAGAGGAGTGAATTGTGAGTTGGCTTCTGTTGCTCAGCCCCCACCATCCCTCCATCACCAGTCACCACAAGGCAACATTTAAAGGGGCAATTTGATTGACGTGTTGATTTGTGGCGTTATTACAAGGCGCCTATCCTTATCTTAGCAAGGTGGCATTTCATCGAGCCAGATACAGCATGCTGCCAGTAATAAAGGCAGAAAAATAGACAGTTAAATAATGATTTCATTTAGTGCTCATGCCAGTGAAGACGGTGAGGTTGCAGCTGATATAGATACAGAGAATCTGCAGGTACACACAGGTTTGCTTTTTTTTTTAAATCTCCTACTCAAAAGTAATCCTCAGTTAAAAGCTGGACTTCCTGATAAATCCCTACAAATATTAATATAAAAGATGCCATTGTGTTGAACACAAGTCTGTGCTCACGTGCGATTATTAGAAGCTTAGATGGTAAAACCTCATGTTAGTCACTCCAAGTTATATTGTTTCCTCTTTTACATTCATGTACGTATTTACATTCAGTTTGCTGCACATTTTTCCTTTTCAGCTTGTGTTAATGGCCATGTTAAGTAATGACTTGTTTAATATTGGTAAGAAAAACACTGTTTGGATTTGTCGCTCTTCCATAGAGTCAATACTTGTTTTGCATTTTAAATATATGAGCTCCTGAAATTGCATCAATAATTAGTCTTCCATTATTTAACACTACCAAACACAAACACTAGGTTCGGGTTTTCTCATAGTGGGCTCACACACTGTTAAATATCAATTCAAACATGGTTATTAGCACTAATTAGAGTTTTGTGGTATAATTCTTCTTAAATCTTGAATATTATCTCTTTGGATCTCACACTCCCTCAGTCCTCCCTCTCACGTGCACTAATCCACCACCTTCTAATCAAAAACTAATGTGGATCTCATGATGGGCCGGTCAGCAGGGCTATGTGGTTTCACAGACAGTGGCGCCAGTGGTGGATAATGACTCCTTCTGTGATTCACAGAGATCTGTGCAGTACCACCATTACACTTTAGCAGTGGCGGGTCTCTAAATCATCCTGTGTGACTGATTGAATTTGAAAGCCCCATAAAGTGAGTGGAGGTTATTTGACTGATGTGTTTCAGGCTGCAGAAACGAAGCCCTACTTGGTTGGCAGAAACACCGAGAAGGACGAGCTAAACGTATAATATCACTGGGAGGAATGATAATTGGTCTGAACCTAACAAATAACAGTAAGATTAAGTCGGCGAAGCTCTCAGTGATTCACTCGTTTGATCTGGACTGTTATCTAAAATATAGCTGGGATTTGAAATACAGTCAAAGAGTCTCTGGGGTGTTTTATTTGCAGCACAATGTAAAGGGGCCCAGTCCAGATAAGAGGCTCTTTATGGATGGTGTTTCCCTGGGACTTGAGACCCCAGGGCCAGGCAGGAGATATTAGATGATCTGGGTCTGGAGCCTGAAGTCTCCGAGCCAGCTGTTCACACAAAACCTCCACACACAGCACATTCAGCCGAGGGGAGGGCACGCAGGGGCAATAAAGTTGGGTCAGGTGCAGGCGACATGCCAGCACTATGGCTCCAGTCTGTGTGTGTGCGTGTGTGCGTGTATACGTGCGTGTGAATGAGGTATTTTGTATGGGATGTTTACATTGAGCTGAAGCTGCCCCCTTCTCTTTGTGTAGTCACGTAGTTTATTCTGTCCCTGTGCAAACGGGCTCTGATTCCTTTTAATGCAAAATCTGATACCTGCTATGAGGAGGGTTTTTTTGGTAAGTAATTACTTAACTTTAACAATAAATAATACCCCCCCCCCCCAAAAAAAAAAAAAAAAAAAAACCAAACAAACTCTGGAATAATAATAATAATCATCATAATAATCATAATAATCATAATAATGAAAATATGAAACTCTAACAGAACCAAAACATTTCTAATAAAATTTAGTATGTGCCTTCTGCTGGCTGCCAACTGGGATCCTCTCCATACTGAGTAAGTTCAAATAGCAATAGCTCTATTATTGTGTGGCTGAGAGAGAGAAAGGCTAATATGTACGTGTAATAATAACAACAATAGTGCAGAAGTATCAGTCAAGTACCAATAATAGTAGAAAAGTATCAAAAAAGTAACAGTAATAGTTTAAAAGAATCAGTAAAGTACCAGTAATAATACAAAATTATAACTATAACTAGTGGGTGCTGTTGTCTGTTTTTGTTATGAAACCACACATATGCATACAGACGTTTGTATGAATAGATGAATAGACAGCCAAGTTGGATTGTTATTATAGCAACTCTCAACTATATAACCAGTCCCAAGAGAATATGGACTCTGCATCACGACAGTCTGGAGGCTGTAATTGTTATTGTCCATTTACTCGCACGTGTGCTATTTACAACTATTTACTGTGGCCGTGATGCCCATGCGCAGTGGCAGCGTTTTAGAAAATTAGTATTTTCCCCATTTACATGGAGACAGAGTTGGAGCGTTTTCAAAAAGTTGTGTTTTCAGTGCCTCTGACCACCGTTGTCATGTAAAACACCTAAAACTCAATGGTAGTGCCATGTTTTTCACTGTTTACACTGCTGTGTAAACAGGGCTTCGAAACTAACAGTCCCACACAAAACAATGAAAACCAGAGATTTTCAGAAATTCATTAAGTATTCTTTTTTATTAGAACAATGACAAACTGGCTGAAAGCCACCAAAACAAAAACCTTTACAATTTTCTTAATCCTGACCCCTCCACCCATCAAAAACAACTCACATTAGCAGTTTTCTGTTGACATAATCTTTATTGCGTTAGACATCTCATTTGCCCACATTGATATGGTTGTTTGTCCTGCTTTATTAATGCTTGCTGATTATAATTCCATGCATGAGATTTCTTAAAAGCTCCTTGGCCAATGAATCTGAGATATCATGTGGAGGTTTCAAATACTGGATGACAGTCTCCTTGGCTGCAGTTAGACCTGCTAGTGCATTCTCATTTTCAGGAACTTATTAAATCTCACCTTTACACCGAAGACAGGACATTAAAAAGTGGACATGTCCAGGCAAAAGTGGACTTTTTTTTACCCTATATTTAGAGGCTCAAATACAACTCAATCCTCACATTCAGCACTATGAGCAGGAGTAAGGGAGACACAGTTTTGCAGCTGGTTTCATGTACCACAAAAGTAAGAAAACTCACAGAAACTTCAGTTTTTCATTTCATAATCACTTACTAGCATGTCACCAAAAGTCCTGCTGCTACAGTAATTACTTTTTCCCAACCCTGGCTATGAATCACTGTGGACAGTGTGTGCGTGTGTCTGTCTTATTTTTTTTCCAACCACAGACACAAAGCACGACATGCACAAGCTGCAAACACACAAACACAGCCTCAAAGTTTTTCCAAATGTTGCAATGGAAGCGTCAACCTGTGCTGGTTATATCACACTGTGATTTTATAGTCAGATATGACATTTTGAGACGAGCGAACTCTTACTGAGATAAAACATCTATCTTGTGCAGCAGACAGTTGTTGCCTGAAGCAGAAATAAAAAGAATGAATTGCACCAACTTGGGCTTGAAAGCATGAAAAAGTGTCTCTGAGATCAGAGAGAGGAGAGATAGTGGTGATAAGGAGGTGCATTAAAAATGGGTTTCATAAAGCCGCCTGGTCCTCCTCCACAGAGAGACACGGAGAGGCACGGCATGCAGTCGCACACTATCACCGACTTCACATGCTGTGTTTTTTGCCCACAGTTGTTTGGCTTATGCAACAAGTAGTGACCGTTTGCACAGTCCAGTGACTGAATAAGATAGAAGACAGGGGGTTAAAAAAAAAAGAAATAACAACAGTGTTTTCAGCTTTGGGAAAAATGAGACAGAGATCCTTGTTCAGTTGGTGTACGGCCCCTTTAAGAAATAAAGTAGATGAGCCCCCCCCTCGGGGGGCCGAGACTGGAGCTTTGTTTGAAAACTGCACGCTCCAATCTGCTGCAAGATGCTGACATCAGCAGAAGCTGGGCTGGGGGTCAGGCGGGGTCGAGGCTGCCACTCACCCGCTGCGAAATCAAAACAGCCTGGAGTGAGAGAGAGAGAGAGAGAGAGAGAGAGACAGAGAGAGAGAGAGAGAGTGAGGGAGAGAGACACACACACGGAGACAGAGAGAGAGAGAAAACAACCTGTTTTGCCCTTAACAGATGCTTATTTTGCTTTCCTCGATTTATAGAGTTTGAGCAGATGTGACTGTTCCGCTTGGAAACAGAGAAAACATGAGGGGGAAATTATCACATTTGGGTGAAGCAATAACTATTTTTTTTAATAAACTTTTCAGTCTCATACAATAAATCTAAGCTCCCCGTCCTGTTGAGGATATTTAAAATGAGCAGAACCACTTTTGTGATTGGATTGAACACATAAAACACTTCTTATCAACTTTATTTGAAAACTCCACAATGGACTGGATTTTATTGGCAGGCGCTGTAAAAATTAAACTACTACAGTTTCCTCTCAGGCCCTGAGTCAGTCCTTCAGCAGGATGTGTCCCTGCTGTGGGGACAAATCCGTTCTGCAGCCATGGCCCGGACTGGAACACCGTGACCTGGCACTCATGAAATAACCAGAAACAGACTGCAGGTGTTGTGCAGGCATCGGTCCGAAATGCCTTTACAGCCTCGGGTTCAACGACACCACAATAAGTAAGAGGCTGCCGTGTTCTGATTACTTTCAGCAATTCTGCAGCAAAACTGTGTTATACACATTATTCTGAACTATTTGTAGTTTTTCTGACAGCAAGGTTTATTCTCAATGCAAACAGAACCTCTGATGGCTTTGGAGAATTTAACAAACTTTAGGTTTGTTTTCCTGAGATCCTGTACGAAACATGCTAAATTAGATGCTCACGCAAAATAGATTGCACTTGCAGAACATGTTTACACAGCGTTTCTGGTAAAAACACATCGGCTTTTCATTTTCGTGTCAGAAAAGTCCCACGTTTACCCAGCAATGTTTTGAAAATGATGTCCGTGTACATGGGATCGGTAGAAACGCTGAAATGCTTAGTTAGCATGCAGGGCGCTGTTGGTTGTTTTTATGAAACAAACAAATAAACAAAAAAAAATGCATATTCACTTGAAATGTTACCCAAATGTTGCCTAAAACACAGGTTACTTTCACATGTAAGTAGTTACTTTCTATATCCAGTAACTTGTGAGGAAGTCCAACTTTTTTTTTCTGAAGAAGTAATTACTGATCATGTGCTTTTTTCCCCCAGTAACTTCCACAAGACTGATCTTGAGAAGCCAGCTTTGCTTCAGAAACCTGGATCGAAATGTCTGACTGTCCGGACTGAACAGAAATGGAAACATCAGCACATCAGCATAGCAGTGAAACTCAGGTCCCACCGCCTCATCGGAGGCCCTGCAGATCTATCAGAGAGATGAGACTCTTTCTATGGATGAATCAGAGTGAACTGGGTTGCACTTGCCTCTACAGAGGACTTGCACACACTGGCACACACTCACACTCAGGTCGCCCGTCAAACTGCCTCGGCCACAGAGGCTTTTCTCTGCACCACCCTGTTCAACCTCTGTCTGTCTGATGGCTGAACTCTCAACAACCTTTCTCTTCTCACCGCTGGGACCGTCAGAGTTTTCTTCACTCAGCTACACTTATGCCGAGAGCCATTAGAGGCTGTATATTACGGTGGTCTGAAGGCAACAAAGCAAAGAGCCATTAGGTGACACGAAGTGGAGCAAAATCTACTGTTTGCTTACACCACGATCTCTGTAATTCACAGGGAAGGGAAAATTATAGCTTTAATAAAACAAGCAGCCCAGCGACTGGATGTTAATGTTCACTCTATAAGATGTTTATTTAATAATCACCTCTTTCTATTTGGTCTACTGTAAATCTCCCAGTGGGACTCCCAACAGGGAAAGCTTTGGCTTAATTGCAGTCACAGTGCTGGCAACGCTCACGAGTGTGCAATAATCAATCATATCTTTACTTCATAACGTCAGGACAAAAAAAAAAAAAAAACTGGATGTCATCCAGAGGATCCAGGAACGACTTCTGAACATGTTGCCAATGGACTGTTTTCCCCTGCTTCTACTTCCACCATCTGCAAGCAGAGAGGTATTTAGGAACAAGCAGGATTAAGAGTTTGATTTCATATAGAGTCAATTACAACATAGCCTTGTCATGGCACTTTACATTCACATAAAAATACAGAGCAAAAACAAGAATTCCCAGTGAGCAAGCTTTGGCAAATGTAAAACTCACTTTTATCAAACAGAAAATCAACCGAAGAGGTCGTGTTAGGGGTAGTTAAGGGAGAAAAGCTATGGGCAAGATAACAAGTGGACGTCAGATGAAGTCAGCAAAAGCCGATCACTAATGTTGATCTGAACAGCCTGAGATCTTGCTTGAAGGCACAGAAAGTAAAAATGGAGGGAAGGATACAGAGAGAGAGAGAGACACACACACAAACACAAACACACAGAGCGGCATTAACATGCAGTGGTGACATATGAACGTTTAGAGAACAGTTCAGTGCATTCAATTTGGTCTCCTCATCATCTAACCCTATAGCAACATTACTAAAACAATGGTTCAAGTGTTTTTAGTCGGCTGAAGCTTCATGAAACAGCAAAGTATAGGCCCTGTTTACATGACATTTCAAGTAAAATGCATTGTTTTTGTGTTCTCTCTTCAGAAAAGTTTTGCGTTCACACAATAATGCATTGGGAAAACAATGCCAGGTTGTACAAAAACGACATAAGAGGATGTAGGTAGCATGCCAGGCCACTATTGGGTGCTGTTGTTTGTTTTTGTAATGAAACCACACGCTTGTGCAAAGAACTATATGTTTCTCCTTAAAAATGGCGAGAACATGCATGTCCGTATGAACAGATAACGAAGTTGGATTGCTATTACGATGACTCAACAATAAAACTACCAAGTCCCAGGAGAATATGGACTGGAAGTCATGACACTCTGGAGGGAAACACCGTTGCTGTTGTCCATCTACATATATACTGATATATAAGCTTCATAAGATAGGAAAGTAGAGACGA
Organism: Blennius ocellaris; assembly: GCF_963422515.1. Lineage (NCBI taxonomy): Eukaryota > Metazoa > Chordata > Actinopteri > Blenniiformes > Blenniidae > Blennius > Blennius ocellaris. The sequence continues at coordinate 16,474,021 of NC_137666.1, read as the reverse complement.
CTTCAAGAAAGCCCACTTAACACAAGTATGAATGAATGAAGTATCTGAGCCATTTGCCTTCATAGTTAATCTCTCCTTACAGTCTGGACTTGTTCCACAATAGACTAAGGTGGCAAAAATATAACCAGTATATAAATCTGTGGACAAGAATGACATGCAAAACGATAGGCCAACCATGTTAAAAGTACTCGAAAGTGTAGTCTACTCAAGATTAGCTGATTACTTAGATATGAGACCTTAGCACAGGTATGGCCATTTTAAATCTCACTGAGAAAATAAATGATGCATTTGAAAGAGCAGAAATTGGAATTGGAGTCTTTCTCAACCTTTCCAAGGCGTTCGATACGATCGACTTCCAAATCTTAATTGGAAAGATGTCGCACTATGGCAGGGGTGTCAAACTAATTTTCACCAAGGCCACGTCAGCATAATGGTTGCCCTCAAAGGGCCAGATGTAACTGTAACACAGTATACATGTAGCTAAATGTAACTAAATGTAATGTAAAAATCAATGCAACTCCACCTTAATGTTAAAATAACACTGAATTCTTTACTTGTTTAATTTACAAACACTACATATATATTTGCATAGATGTAAAAAAAAAAAAAGTTTGCTTGTTGCTCTGTTGTGAAACTCACATTACTCCATCAATCAACGATCAAACTATCCAAGTGAATAAAGAATAAAAGAAGTTATGACATTAACTTTGTTCAAAACTTTTTGTCATAGTTGAGAGGAGCAGAATAATGTATCAACCAACAATTGTGAGCTGCTGAAAACATGTGTGACAGGTGTAGCATTTTACAAAAACAAAGGGCTGCACACAGCCTTGCAAGGGGCATACAACCAGCAACCAGCTAATGACAGGTGGTTTGAATACAATAAACATTTGTCTGTATAAACACATAAACCTTGCTAACACTAAAAATACATTGCTACACATAGAATGTAGTAATAAACTCAAAATAACAACATAAGGGTTGTTTCAGTTCACAACTATGTAGTTCAGGTTTCTGATGAGGAGATTCTGCCTGTCCTTGAACACACCAAGTGAATCCCCCTCCACCATCCTCATCCATTGACCATGTTCTGAAAATAACAAACACAAAACAAAATGCAAGCACATTCATTCAATTGCACACAGTTTAACTATTCTTCTTCTTGGTTAAAATACATCTGATTTAAATTAGGTTTTTAAAAATGCTCAGCTTTGTGTTTTCTGGCATCCTTTTCTCCGTGGCCACTGTGTCAATGTCTAGTTTTAGGTCTTATGCTGAGGCAATATGTAGAACAGCATGGAGGCTGTCATCAGTGATGCGTGATCTCTGCTTGTTTTGGTTTAGATTCATTATTGAAAACATCTGCTCGTACAGATAGCTGCTCCCAAACAGACAGAACACGGGCAGCATGAAGTCGAAGCTGTGGCATCAAACCAAGGAGCAGGTGAAAGATGGAAAAGCGTGAAGTGCTACGCTCTAAAGTCAGAGAAGCGCAGATCAAACTCTTTCATTACCAGTCCTAGTTTGGTAGCCCAGTGGC
>NC_137666.1:16217481-16467481 GCF_963422515.1 Blennius ocellaris | reverse complement strand
AAAATGACAATAGAGACATTATTGAAAAAAGTAACCAGCTTCTCATTGTGCAGTCAGAAACCACGTAACCCTGATAAAACATGATTTTGACACAAATAGGAAAGTGAACTGTAGTCTCATGCCAAGTGAAAGTTCATGCTAACGGATAAAGAGCAGGTCGTCATCGAAACCCGAGATTCACGTGACTCGCTGCTGCAAACCTGCAGGGTGAGCAGCCGGCACGCCCAGACATCGATTATCACCAGAGTGCAAATTATCACTTTGGCTGTCTGAGTTGTGCTTTAACCTTCAGATGCCTCTTCAAATGGTCAAAATTAACCGACTCCTCTACAATTACAAACTGTTGAGTTGGCACATTTGCTTACATAACCAATCCTAAAGCATAGCAACCTGTTTAATGTGAAGCACAACAGCCTGCAGGCCAGAGTGTCTTTCTTCAAGTCCTTTTTTTTTTTTTTTTTTTTTTAAATATAATAGCTTCTGTTAATGACTGAAACCTGGCCCAGGGTTTACTCTTGTTTGACCTCTTCACTCAGTTTTTTTTTTTTACTCCACCTATTTTCGACCTCTTTGCCTCTATTATGATCTCTGTGGATAGTGACTAATCTAAAGGCTGATATTTGAAGTAGTGAAAATAGATCTAAAAAAAAAAAAAGACAGTGTATTTGATGATGCATTCATTTCATCTGAACTACCCAGTGGATCCTAATAATTAGTTAAAGTGAATTGCATTATTTTTGCCCACAAAATAACATTTCTTTAGAATTTATTTATGTCTGAGCTTCCAATTTAATCATCATGTGCCATGGATAATATATGGAACGCAATGAAACAAGCCTTCTTAAACCAGAAAACAGCATAATTTATCACAAGACTGCTGATTATGCCACATAACAACAAATTACAACAGTCAACTACCAACAGAAGTACTTTAAACTGGCCAATATAATTTATGTAGGATTGGTCAGCCAGTCTTGAAAATGTGATCAAGCTCATCCAATCCTTCAACACAGATACGGAATTGAAATGATGTTTCAAAAACAAGAACTCCAACTATGTGATAGGGAGCCTCATCCACAAGATATCTTACTTTTACATTCATTTGTGTTGTAATGTTATCAGTGGAATAATGCAGCATACTGTTACATAACTATTTTTGGCCATACTAAATCGCTGTTCTGCACATTTGTGAGTAGATGGACAATAAGAACAATGTTTCCTCCAGAGTGTCATGACTCCCAGTACATATTCTCCGGGGACTTGGTAGTTTTATAGTTGAGAGTCACCATAATAACAATCCAACTGGGTCGTCTGTCCATACGAATGTCTGTGAACTCCCATTGTTAATGTTTATAGCATATTGTTACATACATGCATGTACTTTCAGTGTGCCAACTTTTGATCTTAAATCAACATTGCATTTATACTGTTTGTTTGTACATTGGCAGTTTATTTGAGCTGTTCTGGCATTGCTTTTCCCTTAGTCATTCAAAAAACTTTTTGATCACTGAAAAGTGCATTTCCTTCACAGTAGCACTTGTAGTAAAAAATAACAATAACTGATAAACTCAATACCAAAATAAAGTGTGTGAACGATTTGGCTCCCAATTATTTACGGTGCTTCAGCTGAAATAAGTGAATCAGTCATCAGACTGACCCACACTGCGCTGACTGATCAGATAATGTGTCAGAAAGACCAACTCCATGCAAAGTCACCATGAATTACATTCCCGATAAACAATGTTGTTTTTTTTTTCAGCCCTTCCGTATTGTAACTTAACTACTTTAAAAAGAAAAAAAAAACTGTAATCAGTTACAAATGTTCTGTCTCTTGCACAACTCACTGACTGATCGTATCTGGTATTGCCGCAACTCCTCTACCTCCTCAGGGAAATAAAGTAACACAATTATGCTTAAATACTGTGGTAACTAATAAACTACACTTGAGCAATGATTTGACTTAATCTGCTGCTTCATGCTTTATGTATAGAATGGAAATTTGCAGCAATTTGCACTTTACGACACATGCTCACGCTCACCTGTCACACGTGTGTGTGTGTGTGTGTGTGTGTGTGTGTGTGTATTTTTAGCGCCCCGGCCGAGCAGCTGTTTGCCATTACTCATATCAGTGTGCACTCTTCTGCTCCCTCTCTGACCCAGTGTTATTCTTTCTAAGGCGCTGGAGCTACAGTCACTGTATGACTGCGTTGGTCTAATCCTGGCAGATAGTTATTCTTTTTTTTCTTTTTCTTTTTTTTTCCAGCAACAGTGGTTTCAGTGGTTGAGGTAACAAATATAAAATGCTTGTCAAGCTTAATTATTTTCCACAATCATCGCTCTGAGGAGTATTTGCTGTGTGCTTGCACTGAGACATAAAATCAGAGTGTGAATTATTCATTTCTCTCTGGTTGTTTATGCCACAGTGAAGCGGGTATGTCAAGTGTGTGTGCGTGCAGACTGCATGAGTGGGTGGAGTTTAGAAAAGATTAACCGGCATAACAAAACATACAAAGTACACACGAACAAAACATATCATGCTATTTCCTCAGCATTAAAGACTAAAACTCCGAGGTGAAACCTAATGCTGTGTGTAGCTGTGAAAACATGTTTGGCAAACAATACAGGCTCTAAATTGACCAGTACGTCACGTCAAAGATCAAGTCAAGGTCGTTCCATCCCACAAGGCAGAAAAGCGCTTTATTGCCCTTAATTAAGATGGCATTAATGACTTCCCTCTGGGTCTGGACATAAACATCCAGTTAGTGTTTTACAGAGTGCAATTATCCCGGTGGCGTGATTACCTCAGACCGGAGCCTCTGCTGGCTTCCTCCAGCAGTAAGAGCTGGCCAGGAAGACATCAGCTTGTTTAGTTTAACTCTGTAGATCAGGCTGAGATGCACCAGGGGATAGCTAAGAAAGAACGAGACAGACAACAGAGAGAGAGAGAGAGAGAGATTTCTACCAAACAGATGCTCTGATTAGATACGGGCGAAGAAGAAAAGGCTGCAGGCAAAAGGTCACTAGTTAGGTTGGTGATCGCTGCACAAACTCTGTCAATATGGGCATGGAGCTGTTATCCAAAATGATCTACTGATCTTTTCTCTGCATGCAGATGAGCATTGAACAAGTCTCTATTATTGGAAATGCTTTAGGCAATGCAGAAGCCTTCGATCCAACAGTATCACATCATGCAAGGATTAACATTGTCAAACACCACCTGTGAAGAAAATTAAACCTGACAGCAGAAAAGACTGTTTTTGGAATCGATTCTCACAAGTACACAAATCAGCCATACAATTATGACCGCCTGTGTAATATCAAGTTGTCAAAACAGCCGATCAGGACATGGACTTGTGTGTGCTGGGGTATTTCACACCAAGATTTTATCAGCAGAACATTTGAACTGAGGACTCCACTGGACCCACGACCACCAATTCCTGATAGATACTGAACATTAAAGACAATGAAGGCTTAACAAGAGTTGCAGTTTTGGAGATTCTACAACTCTGTCATCAAGCCACTATTGTTTTTTTTCTGCTTCTTATGCATCAACTATGCTTGGTGTCTAATATATCATACATGTAAACAAGTGTCAAATCGATAATCATTGCTATTAACTATAATGTTATGGCTGATCAGTATAAATCTCTGTCTCTAATTAAGAAATCAAAACACGCTCATATATCATCTCCCTGAGTTTTGCAGAAATTGTTGGCAGAGTTGCTACATAAAAAGTAACCTGACTTTGACCCAGCGTCAAATTAGAAGACATTTCAGCTGCAAGTTTATCCATTATCCACATCGAAATAACATCAGCACATTAACAAACAACAGCTCCGCAGGAAATTCGTGAATCGTCACTCTTCTTGTTTACGTGCCTGCTGGTATGTTTAGGTTCTATACAGTGTATTAAATGTATCAACTTTTGTTGCACTTCCTGCAATCAGAACACAAGAAAGTATAAACTGCAATATCAGCATGGTCTTATGTAAACAAAGAAAACCCAGTATGCTCTGCTCTGCCCCCTACAGTGAACCACAAGAACTGAGTGTCAAAGCTTCTGCTTTTTCATTGCAGTTTGATTTCAAATCAGCGAGACTAAATATTGTAAGTACATTAGCAGTTGTGTGTGAGAGTGTGTGTGAATGTATGTGTGTGGACATTTAATGAAAGTGTCTGCAAACATTACTTTGATGACAAATTGTGAGAAAGATAAGGCCCCATTTACACGACAACGTTTCAAATAAAAATGCATCATTTTTGCATTATTCATTTCAGAAGAGTTTCATGTTTTGATGTTATCGTTTTGAAAACAATGTAGTTTTTATGTGGGCCCACTAGTGGGTGCTATTTCTTTGTAATAAAAACAGATGTGTGCATGCAGAAAACAGCGCACTGTCAACATTGAAGTTCATTTAATTGGTCTTTCTTCATTGTTGTGGTCTACTCAGGATCTGTTTTTTTGTGAGAAATAAAATGCTTTTCCATATGTGATCCAGATGATGGTGGAGTAAGTGTTCACTTTATTTGAGAAGCATCGACCACATTCATTGTTATGAATGAATCCTTGTCATGGATAGACAGAACCATTTACTACGACTCCTTTAGCATTGTGCAGCATCAGTGTTTCAGAAAAGTTGGCTTTTTCTCCCTTTTCCACGGGGACAGAGTGATTTAAATAAGTTCTATCTTGGTAGTCATTTTCAAAATGACTACCAAGTCACTTTACTTATCTCCTCCCATTTTGATTGATAATTTTAATAGTGATAACGTGGCAGTGATTCCATCATGTTGAAATGAGTTCATAATACAACAAATTTAAGATTAATTAAATTTTTATGCATTTTTCCCCCCCCATTGAATTACAACAGGTGAGGGTCTGCCTTGCCTCGCTTCCATGACCACACATCTTAAATTGGTTTTAAGGGGGCTTCTAACTGTAGTAACTGAACCTTCAGAGCTTTAGCATATGATTGAACTCTGTGTGACACATCCTCGCAGGCCTTTGGGCACTGAAGGATTAAAGTCAACTCATGGACTAACCAGTGTAAAGGTGTTTGTAGCACGACAGCAGATAAAGAGCGCTCGCTTCAGGGAGTCAGATAGACGTCAGATGGAGGTTGACCGAAAGTTAATGGGGGAAGGGGACAAACCTAAGCTGCGCACATGAAGTGCCACTCTTTGCAGGGGATTGCCCGGCATAATTTACCCAGAGAGTCCGCAAAGGTCAAGTCATTAACCTTTTATTGATAATTCATAGAACTTCAGGCCTCGGGCATCAACACTTTGCCAAACATTACAGCACCTCCAATAAACAGGCTTACAAACGGTGGTTAAAGCCATGCATGTGTCACACGGGGTGTTTATGAACCATGCATCAGAAGTTTACCAGCACCAGTTTGCATGTGCAATGCCCATATACACAAGTGAGTTGTTTGTTAGCACGGACAATGCCAGAGTGCACGTGCGATACACTAAAAAAAATACTTCTTATGAGCATTCAGTGGCGATTATCACATTAATTCAAACACAAACGTCCTTGTCCCATGCGTCAACACGAGCATGACTTGGGTCTGCAGACTCTGGGGAATTGATGCGAGCCATTGTAACATACTCAAACCTCATGGGTGTGATTGAAAGCATGAGGTTTCAGGGTGTGAGAACCACGTGAGAGAAGTTGTTGAGAGTACAAAAACAGAAAGAGAGAGTCAGAGAAAAAGGGAGACAAGGTCTCTTGTTTCTAGCTCTTAGAGGCCCAGCTGCCGCAGCTTTCATTGTTCGGGCGCTGCAGCATGACACTGAATTAATACAACCATTGGTAAACACTGCTACACGAGGGCCTGCGCCGCCGCAAACATTAACTTGTGGCTTGTGCTGCCAACACAAATAAGGGAGTGAAATGATTCTGCTGTGGGAGAAATGGGGAAGGAAGACTTGAGGAGATGTGGCCTGACATTTGACAAGCCTTTCCAGCATATTAAATAGATTATCTGCGTTGCCTTCGCTTATTTTCTGTGAAAATTGACTGAATCCAAGTGTCAAGTTTGAAGATATGTGAAGCTCCTGCTTGAATATAAACCAGCACATAATACATCGGCAAGATGAGACTTTTTGTACTAGCAAATTGGATGCAAGTGTAAAAAATATGCACACTCAATGCACACAGTTGTCCTTGTTCCTAACTCTGTTTCCCTTCTGATTAATAGCTCCACTTCCCCTGTTGATATTCTCTTGTACAAGCCGTGCATGTCGCTTGTGTATGTAAACAACTCCACTGACACAAGAAACCAACCTGGAGCAGTGGGTGAACAGAGGTTACTGCCAAGCTGATGACCCGGGGGTCATTGAGGCTGGAGGAGGGGTTGTAGACACTGAGGGTATTTCTGTCTTGTTCCCTACTTGTGATTTCTAATGTTCTAATATGGGGTGGAGGGGTGCGTGAGAGCAGGCGATTGCCAACTTCCCTTCCCCCACTGCCCCATGTGCCCCCTTTCCCCGGGGAAAAGTCGAAGCTACGCTGGGCTGGAGCGGGTAAGATGTTGTCCAGACTCTCCGCCGCTAAAACTAATAAAAGCAGCTATCATGTCAGGCAATTGTTTGCAACGAAACGTTACTGTAACAACAGACATACGTCTGTCTGTGCAAGAAAATTCACTGCCAAGTTTAATTGCCGAGTGCCCGAAAGACAAGAAGAGCGAAGGAAGGGAGAGATAGATTTAAAGAGACAGAGTGAGACTGATTGCCCGCTCACTCTGCTGTATATTTGCGATAAGTTCAGGAGTTCAAGATCGTATCTGGATAGTTTGTCTTGTGTTGTTAACCACTCGACGCCACTTTGCCAACCAGCGCTGGTTTGGGGTGACTGACCATGATATGTACATCATAAAACCTCACCAGTATGGGACGGTTCAGTCCGAGTTCATGGAGGTAGCCTGAGAGAGAGACAGAGAGAGAACGAGAGGGGAGCACATCAGCCAGCTGCAGTGCACCAAACTCTGCAGATGCCAGATCCACCGCTGCACACTAATCTTTTTTGAAAATTGAAATAATAAGCAAAAAATACACGATTCGTCTAACGACAGAGACTCTACTTTTTTTTTTAATTTATTGCCTGAAAATGAATCAGCAGATTTACTGGTTCTAGATGTACTAGTTATTTGCACCTCCCCACCTAAACATCCTAAAGCAAAGAAAACAAAGCTTCTCATTGGACCAATAATGAAAAAAATAGCTCCCATGTGACCACTGCCAAGTCCCGTTTTGCTTCATCCTGTTTGTTTTCCCCACCATTGTAATTACCCCCCCCCCCCCCCCCTTAAAAAGCCCCCCCCCCCCCCCGAAACTACCCAGCTGTAAACAAACCCAACAAACCCCGGGACCTTAACTCAGACCCATAAAACCACACAGCACATGGAAATAGAGGGGGATTGAAGGGGTTGTGGGATAGTTGCTCATAAGAAAAGCATTGCGTATTCACTGCATGCGCGTGTGGATATTGTGCGTACATCAACATATATGCATATGTGTGCATGTGTGCATGCATGCACGCGGAGAACATTGCCTTTGCCCCTCTCCTCCGGTGCTGACCCTGGACCCCTGCCAGCAACAGTCACAGTCTAATTACTGAAATCTGTGTGCCAGCTAAAGGCATTGTAGGAGTCAGTATTGTCTGGGGGCCCATGAGAGCAGTCACCATTCATCCCTGGTTGCCCTCTATTTACTGAGGTGGAATGGCCTTTACAAGAAATCTGTTTTTGAGGGAGCAACATGTTTGAATGAGTTGTCTGAGACCGGCCCGCTAAATGATACAGTGTGACAGTGGGTCACTGTGTTGACTTGGAGCAACCGGCCTAAATGGGACTGACTGTCGATCCAGTTTGATATTCCTGCAAATCCATTAAATCAAGTGGAAAATAACAACTGCACTGAAGCGTACACCTGGATTTTTTTTTCTTCTTTTTACTTGATATATTGGAAGTTAAATGTCTGCATTTTCTTTTCTTTACATTTACAAAAATGCATGGCTCTGCTTACATGACAGTGGTTCAAGAGAAAACTCGTCTTTTTTTGCATTTTTGTCGAAGAAAGGTTTTCACATTTACCAGGAAAAGGTTTGGAAATGATGACCGTTTCCATGAAAATGGTAGAAATGCTGAAAATGATGTAATGAGCCTGTTGTGCCACTAGTGGGTGCTATTGGTTGTTTTTGTAATGAAACCACACACACATGCTGCAGTGAGCAATACACTGTAAACATTAACAATGGCAACGACATGGACATTCGTATGGACAGACGACCAAGTTGGATTATTATCACAGTTACTATCAACTATAAAACTACCAAGCCCCGGGAGAATATGGACTGGGAGTCATGACACTCTGGAGGAAAACATTGTTGTTATTGTCTGTCTATTCAGGTATGTACCATTTTCAAAAAGTTGCCTTTTCAGTGGCTCCGAGCAGCGTTGTCGTGTAAACGGACAAGGAAAACGCAATAAAAACGCGACTAAGGTGTTGCATTTTCACTTGAAAACATAGTGTAAATGTGGCCTTAACCAGCCCAGTTGATTTTTGATGTGACAAGACAGAGGAATACGATAGTTTTAGTAAAAAGGCTAATTATATATGTATTACTTGTTCAATCTGTTATATATTTTTCTTGTTATGTTGTCCTGATTTTACAATAGTTTAGTCTTTTAAATAAATGTTTTAAATGACGGTGACCTACAACCAACCCAATTTAATCTGATTTGTTATACAATTTGTATTCTAATCTGTTATTGCTGATAGTGAACCTTGTGAGTCCATGCTGATAAATACAGGTTTACATTCAGTAGTTATATTGTATGTATGCATGAAAGTGCACTTTTAGCCTTGCTGGGTATCATAGCGGTTAAAAATTAACTTTTAATCTTCACTTCCACTCAGAAATGTTATAGAACCTGTTCCTTGTTAGTGTCATTTAAGTAAAGGCATTGACTCAGTACATACTGGCTATTTCTGCCACCTCTCTAAATAAAATATCTCAAAGTCTTGATATCTGAACATTAATGTACATTTTTTTAATGTAATTGCAAGACGTCTCTCTGCCCAATACTGCATCTGTTTTTCACCTTTACAAGGAAGATTGTAGAAGCTGACGTCATTTCTCCCTGCGTGAAATCCCTCCGCTGGTAACCAGATTAGTGCAGAGCGCCGGAGTTAGAGGCCGGCAAGGAGGGACGAGCTGCAGCTTAGATTCCCCAGCCCTGTCTTTATCACGTTCATGACTGGATTTATTAAGCTCTAATGCTTTTAATCTGCGTGATTTTCAGCGTAAACCCATTAGGGGGGACATGCTGGAGCTAAGATAACGACTGTAGAACATGACGCAGAGGACTTCATCAGTACCAGCTGACTTCTGCGTGTTTACTGTACAGACTGTGATCTTGTCAAACGCAGACAACTGTCACAGGTCAGAGTTTGCCAAAAACAATGGTGTTAGGCCTCGCGTTATCACTTCAGCTAGAGACAAGATGGTATTTACATCTATGTTATCTATTCTGACCTGCTTGCTGTTTTCCCCTGGAGACTTTGAAAACAGTATCAAGAGACCTTCTCATTGGCAAAACAACCTGGGTTTATATAAACATTTGCCCAGCGGCAAGATAGGAGGAGGATGAGGAGGAGGAGGAGGAGGAGGAGGAGGAGGAGGAGACCTGTGGTTTTCTGACATCTCTGCACTGCAATTGTGACAAGCTGGCAGCTCCATGCATGCTGAACACCAAACAATCATCCATGTTATAATGCTCAATAAGATGTAATAACATAGTGTGCCGGTGGCTTGCAGAGTGGTCAGGCTGCAGTTGAGGGGCCCCTGCCTTGCTTTTTCGCCCCGGTGCGGTGAGTTTTCGGCGACCGCACTTCGTCTGCTGGCGACCACGGGGCTCACCGCCGTCTCTCTCCGGCGTCGCAGCCGTTTGGTAGGCCTGGCCCGTCCTCACCAAACCTCACTGCACCACAACACAGCACGCTGCCACAGTCACATGAAACCATCATAGGCCTGCAGAGCGCAATCTTCTGCCTGCACGCTGGTGCTGAGCTATCGAGGCAGAATGTGCACACCACAACAAAAAAAACAAACAACCACCCTTTGAGTCGCATGAATGAGTTTCACATCACCTTGCAGCAGAGGTGGCAAAATGGTGGCACAATATTTACTTAAGAATAAGTACAGATACGTGTGAAAAAAGACTTATTGTAAAAGTGCAACTACTTTACTCAAGTAAAGATGAGAAAACTCTGGTTCTGAAGTACAGTAGGGCAAAAATGGATGCACAGTGGTCTCATGGTTGGTCCGGTTGAGGAGTTTCTTTTGTGGAGTTTGTTATGTTCTCTCCAGGTATTATGGATGGATGGATGGAAGGATGGAAGGATGACGGACGATAGATGGACCACCTATTTCAAACTGGCAGCAATCCATTTGCGTGAATTGAAAATCTTACTAAATCAAGTCTAAAGTATTTGCTCTTTGTTATTCTCCACCTCTGACTTGCACTTGCTGAACATGTGCGGTGTGGGGCCAGACGATTAGATTTAAAGCATAAACTAGTTTCTCTGCAGAAGGTGGAACCACATGGAGTGTGGTTGGCGGCTCGCAGCTTCTCACAGAGCAGGAAGTGAAATATGAAGGAATTAAGGTCAACGTCGATCGCTCTAATAGTGTTTGTAGTGCAACAAACAACATTACAATTGAAGCAATTCTTTTTTCTTTTTTTTTAATTGTCGTTGCTGCAGTTGAAATCAGTTTGACTGTTGGGTTGCAGGGAGACAAATGTTGCACGTGAATCTAATGGTACTGTTGGTTTGTTTTCCAGTCCACCGTCGTCTCTGTGTGCATTTGAAATTCATTCATTTTTCTTGGAAGGGAATTATTTATGAGCAAATCTGTTCATTGGAATAGCTTGTCTTGTTTTTGCGTTCCTGCCCTCCCCTGATGCGGCTCTGCTGGGACCGCCTGTCAGAATCACCGCTTTCTCATGAAGCCATTGTGCCAAAACAGCAGATATATATATATAAAAGTTTGCTGTGTTTGAAAACCAGAATATGATTATAGCATCATTATGGATATTATAATAATCCCTTCACACAATATTCACCATCCCATTTCCCCAAAGTTATTATAGGGATTCTGTGCCTGTGTTGTTTTGTTTATCTTAAATAGGGTTTTCATGTCTTCCCATGGTAGGGGTGAGGTGACCACAGGTTAATGATGAGCAGCCTGAAATGGGCCGAATGGGGCTACGTTTAGTTCTCTGAGGCTTGGTCCCAGGTGGTTCTCAATTCCAGATGTCTCAAGCTCTCTCTTTGAGAAGAATGGGTTCAGGAGTTTATCCACGGTCCTCTGGGCAATCGCATTAGCCAATCCCTTTGCAGGGATAGCGACAGTTAGCTGGCGGCAACCTGGGCCGAGACAGCTCTGTGTGAAGAGACGAGGCGAAGTGGTTTCTTAGTGTCTGTGAGACAGTTAAGGACGAATGTAAAATAAGAAAAAAGTAGTAATGCACACAAAGGAAAAGTAATCCTGGGGAAAGTCTTGTCGTGGTTTACTTCTGTTGGATATTTGGATGAATAATCCAACCATCTACTACACTGGCCGCATGTAGAAGAAAACCACCTGCAAAAAACCCATGCATATAAAGTGAGAACATGCAAACTCTGCATAGGAAGGCCCCAAAGCTGGAATTGAACCGGGGATGTTGTCAGCGAGAGCAATAACCACTACAGCACTGCAGCCTTGAAAAAGTATTATGCAGCTCAATTGAATCCCCTTATGGAGTCTCACAGGGTTTCAAAACATTTGGTTACTATAAAGTCCAAAACATGTACTCTTTAAGGCTATGTACTGAGGAGGGGGGGCTGGAATATGAGAGGAGAGGAGAGGATAAGAGACGGGGGAAAAAAGAGAGAAGAGAGTGAGCTGATCGCTCACTTTGTTTATTGCCATCCAAACTTGGCTCTGGCAGCCAACCCTGCAGCTCATGCAATTGTTTGAGATGAGCTGGCGGCCCGCCAAACCTGGAGTAAATCAGCACTGTCAGTCAGCAACAAGAGGGGGGAGGAGGGAGGGAGCGAGGGAGGGAGGAGAGCAAGAGGAGCATGTACATACGGATGGAGGGAGGGTGCGGGGCTGCAAGGTTTTGGTGTGTGATTGTGTGTGTGATAGACATACAGATAGCAGAGCAGAGGCCGGTGAACACAAGAAAAGGGGGGGGGGGGGGGGGGGGGGGGGGGGGCAACATAGCACCAGGGGAGTAATGGGGGATGGGAGGTGAGTGAAAAAAAAAAGTAAAAGAGAGTGAGAGAAGGGAGAGGGAGAGGACCTGGTGCTCTGTTGTGAAACGTGAGCTCGGAAAAACTGCTCTGAGTTTAACACTCAACCCAATGTTTTTGCAGTTGTTACTGTTAGAAGGAGGGCCATTGCATGAGCTGACACACACTTCACTGAAACCTACGCACACGCACACACACACACACACACACACACACACACACACACACACACACACACACACACACACACACACACACACACACACACACACACACACACACACACACACACACACACACACACACACACACTTGTCCCAGAGCCCCACCCCTGGTGCGCTGGTTGTTTTTCTTCCTTGGCCTCATCCCTCTCTCTGCACTGCTGTTATCAAGGTGAGGCGTGCTAACAAGACGAGCTGCCTGACGTGTCTGGCGTCCTGCCAGCCGGCCGGGTAGGAAAAAAAAAAAGAAAAAAAAATCATGCACCCACTGAACTGGCCCGGTTCTGTAGCTCGGAGGCTTCATCCACCTCCTTCATGCTTGTGAAGACACTGTGTGTGGAAACTGGGCTTGAGGCGAGCTCCTCTCTCATTACCGCACACCTTAGGCCTCGCCAGCACAGAAGAGGTTCGCCGTGCATCCGCAGGAAACCACAGTCACGACTTCTTCTTTTTTTTTCTTTTTCGTTTTTTTTTTAAATTTTATCTTGCAACAGGAATCTTTTTTCCTGCCAATTAGTTCCCAACAATGACCCTGCTTGTTTATGTACTGTCTACTGAGTGACATTCCCCCATCATAATTAGGCCGTGCTTGTGCCTCTCCGAGCTGCACGCCAAGTGCATAGATTTTCACTCGTGGGGAGAGATGGCCGCCTGCTGCGCGCAGGCTTACGGGGTGTATCTTTTAATTGGGTCCAAATGGTGGTGGGCAAGTATGAAGATTTTGAAAAAGTGATAAAGTTTGAAAATGTATGAGAGGAGAACAATAAGCAGCGGGAGACAGAGGAGCAGACAAGTTCAGCAGGTTCATGAGCTGCGCTTGGAGGATTTAAATCCCTCCCCCTTGACCACAGGATACTGCCAGTGTTTGTGAGTCAGAGATTTCTGTGTGTGTGTGTGTGTGTGTGTGTGTGTGTGTGTGTGTGTGTGTGTGTGTGTGTGTGTGTGTGTGTGTGTGTGTGTGTGTGTGTGTGTGTGTGTGTGTGTGTGTGTGTGTCACAGCTGTGAGGGCCGGGAGTGACTGCAGCTCAACAAAGCAGTGCGCTCTGCTGGGTTGCTCTCGGTAAACAAAGGGAACTCACAGACTTGTATAGTGATTGCCCAACCTCTCCTTCAGCGGGGAAAGTAAAGAAAAGAGCCAGCGGAGCAGGGCAGATTAGAGGAGATGTTGGAAAGAGTGTATATAAGCAACAAGTTTGTTTGTTTGTTTTTTTTTAGTTTGAAAAGTGACAAAAAGAAGAATCTGAAATACTGATTAAATTAGGAGCATGCATGTTGTTGGTTTTTTTTTTGTTGCTTACTGTCCACCCAGTAGTCACTGAGCAGAGCTGGGCTGTGGGGGTAGTCGTCTTTTTTCTTTGCCAGAGGAGGTCAGCTGTGTTCAGTCACAGCTGAGAGAGAAGGGGGTGGGGTGGGGTATCAAGGAGGAGAAGGAGGGGCAGGTCAGGGATGGTCAGTTCTGGTTGCAGAGTTGTTGGGCCCCCCCTGGCATACCCATCTCCCCCCCCCCCCCACGTGCACAGTGACGTGCAACACTGTTGGCTTAGCTGCTTACTCCCGTGACAACTGCCAGCCTGAGCACCAGATGTGTGCAAAGAGAGGAAGGGCCCAAAAATATATGAGAGCCCAGGAAAAAGCAGCAAAGTTGCTTTTTTGTTTTTCATTATAGAGGGGGGGGGACCCAGATTAAAACCTGAATAACAATAATTTTTTAAAAAGTAACAGCTCCAACAATCTTTATTACATAACATGAGGCGTGCTGTACTTACCTGACTTTCAGTCAGTTTCAAGGGAACACTCATCCTTTTTGGGGTTTTCACTTCAGAAAAGTTTCACGTTTACATGGCAACATTTTCAAAACACTGTAAAGTTAGTAGTTAGAAAGTGAGGCCACTCATGGGAGCCGTGGGTTGTTTTTCTCACAAAACTACACACACAATAGATCTATTAACCATAACAAAGGTGAGAACATGCTATTGCTATTCCGGGGGACTGTCAACTATAAAACTACAAAATCCCAGGTGAATATGGACTGGGAGTCATGACACTCTGGAGGCCGCCATTGTTGCGCATGTGCCAAAGAACTATTGCGCACGTGCAATAGCAGTGTTTCAGAAAATGTGTGTTTTCTCCCATTTTTATGGAGACAGAGTTAGAGCTTTTGGGGTATTTAGTGGCTTAAACAGACTCCTTAACCACAATAAAGTTTTACGTTTTCACTTGAAAATGTCGACGCGTAATCCTTTATCTACCTTTTTCTGGCTATGAACATAATCATCACCAAGACTCACAGTGACGACAATTTGCTGATTAAAAACACGTTTTCAATGTTCACTGTTGTCTAACAGCGTCATACCATCTCAGCACGTGATTCTGAAAGTAGACAAAAGTAGCTTTTAACAAAGATCGGTGGAAATGTCGTTGAATCATGATTGAGCACTGGACAAAGAAAGATTGACCTGAAGGTGGAATTAGGTAGAAAATCACTATACTTGAATGAATGACGTTAAACGAAATGTTAGTGAAGGCACACAAAAACATCAGCCCATGCATTCACAGAGAAAGTGATTAAAATCAATTTATCTGACTGCAACTGAAACTGATCATACAAGCCCATCCCTGAGATGGAGCCATGAAGTGAGCTGTGACTCATAATGAAGTCCTCACTAACAACGCAACAAGATAGAAGGTCTGTTTCTTTCAGTAGTTCTGTAACGTTTCTTTGCAACCTTTTCTATTTCATTCTGAGCAAATTAAATGAGTCACAGGCTCAATAAACTCATTAACTATGACTCCCACAAACCATAGTAACATTCAATTAAAGCTCAATTGAAAGGGTGGCACATGACCACTTACTGGTTTCGTGTGTGTGTGTGTGTGTGTGTGTGTGTGTGTGTGTGTGTGTGTGTGTGTGTGTGTGTGTGTGTGTGTGTGTGTGTGTGTGTGTGTGTGTGTGTGTGTGTGTGTGTGTGTGTGTGTGTTTGAGCAATTGATCCAATTTTGGGTGAAGACATGTTTTGGGCTCAAACTGGTTCAGAAAGTGGAGTTTAGCATAAGTCTGCAGGAACTGAATGTAAGACAATATATTGCGACCTGAACCTGATCGGATGGGGAAATGAATTGATTTTTGGGTAAAGGCATGTTTTTAGTAGACTGTTTACCGGACCATGTTTTCCAAGTGAAAACGTAAAACTTTCAGAGCATTTGGGCGTCCGTTTACTGTGGTGCTCACAGCCACTGAAAATGCGAGTTTAAGAAAACACTCTAACTCTGTCTCCATAGAAACATGGGAAAACACAACTTTCTCGTTGTAGATCAACAATAACAATGTTTTCCTCCAGAGTGTCATGACTTCCAGTCCATATTTTCCTGGGACTTGATAGTTTTATAGTTTAGAGTCACCATGACAACAATCCAACTTAGTCGTCCGCCCATGCCAATATCCCTGTACTCCCGTTATTAATGTTTGTAGCGTATTGTTCTCTGCGTGCATGTGTGTGTGGTTTCAGTACAAAAACTGACAACATAAAAGCTTTTTAAGTATCTCTGTCATTTCTGTGTAAATGGACATCGTTTTCAAAATGTTGCCATGTAAACGCAAAACCTTTCTGATAGGAAATTGCAAAAACGATGTGTTTTGACGCGAAATGTTTTCATGTAAACGAGGCCTTTAGGTCAGTCTATGATAGGTTCGGTTAATGTTGGGTCCCAACCGTCGGGGTAATAGCTCCGTAGTAGTTTCAGCTTAGCTGAAAGGATATTTGAATTCAATAAATGTTCAGTCTCCATAAGAAAGAAAAAGAAAGAAAGAAAGAAAGAAAGAAAGAAAGAAAGAAAGAAAGAAAGAAAGAAAGAAAGAAAGAAAGAAAGAAAGAAAGAAAGAAAGAAAGAAAGAGGGCTCGGCTGGTAATAGCTGCAGTTGATTGCAGAGTGAGCGCAGAAAATGACTGTAAATCAATGTAATGACCCTCTGAGGCACAGATACACAACGTGTGCTTGTTTGTATTGTACCTGTGTTGGATTGCACCTGGCTCTTGAGGACTCGTGTGGCGCGGAGCAGGTGCTGTCACTGCTAATTTGCTGCTGTTCCATCTCAGGCAGCTACTTCATTTGCATTGTGATGCATCACTTCTTTTTTTTTTTTTACATGGATTCATAGAGACACAGTAAAGCTGCAGCACTGTGTCTTTAAGCCCTGAACAGAAACTTCACTTTAGTCTGCTGAACTAGAGAGCCAGGCAAGTAGGAGTTAACAATGTAGGCTGCAGTGTTTTGATTGGCTTTGCAGACATAAACAAGAGCCGTACTTGTGCGTGACCCCTGGGCCTGACCCCAGAGATAGACGCTTCTCTAATGGGTGTCTCTTTCAGCAGGCGGCCAGGCCAGGGGAACAGAGGAGCCATTGTTTGAGGCCAGGGAAAGCCAATGCTCTTTCTATTTAAGTGCTGATCTTAGAGGAGAGGACCATAGGAAGCATGGAGCTGAGGTAAACAACCAGGGAGACGTGGATGCTTTTGGTACACTGCTGCTTTTAGCTTTATATCTAATCTATTTTCAAAAAAAAAACAAACGAGAGAAAAACTTCCCTCGTTTGCAGAGATTCTGAGACAACTTGATCGTTACGTGTTTTGACAGTTGTATAAATAGAGCTTCTTAATTAACTCCTATTTAGGCTCAAAGTTTCTTATTTAAAACACCTCAAACACGGGATTAGGAGGTGAAGGGTGAAGAGTCGTGCACGCCGAGCCGACAGGCTGTTTTTCTGTTTCAACCACATCCTCAGATGCACTCGTTGTGTCGTGTACGTGTGTTCGTGTCAGCGGGGGCAACAGACGAGGCAGCGCCGTGGCTGCGAGCGGCCAAACAGGTGAGTCAGGTGTCAGTGAAGTGTGAAACTGTACCTGGCACGAATGACAATGGAGGTGCCACGCGTCAGCCCTGAGGGACTAGACTGTACCATGTCTGAAAAGAAAAGGGCAACAAAAACCTGGGCTGCTATTAGTTTCGTAACTACGTAAACCCCTTATTTTGGACTCATATCAATTTACATATGGCGTATAAATGAATGCGATATTTCAAAAGGGAGCGAAAACAAAGCACTTTTGTGACCGACACAGACCAGTAATACAGCCTAAAGTTTACATGTGTCGGGAGTAATCAATCACTCCCGTGTCTTCAGGGCATGCACGCAGCAGTGTAACTAATCTGCAGGCTCAGCAGGATTGGCCTTAACCTTTCAGGACGTGACAGTAACACTTATCATTTGCTGTATACATAGACTTATTAAGTTGTCATGCAACGTGTCTGCACGCCGGCCTGTGTTGAGACGGCACGTTATTGGAGTTCTGGAAGCCCCGCTGCTCCCACCAGACTAATGACCGAGCAGCAGGAGGGCCGCCATGGGCACGGCCTCTGCCAAACGCCTGGCCGCCTTTAAATGCCTGGCTAGCTTCAGACACTTGGCTAATCCATCGTGGGGCTACTTTCACAAAAACATAAGCCCTTGAAATAAAATTAAAAAGCCTGGGCTCAATGGAGAGCGGGTGCTGGAGCAATAGGAGGGAATTAGTTCTTCTTGAGGCTCTAGATTTCAGTTTCAAAAGAAACGATCAACACTTTGATGCACGTTTATTCTGCTTGAATTTTATTTGGTAGGGTCTGGGTGTGAGCTGTGGAAAAAGGAACGTCTTCTGAAATGTTTTCAGTGTGAGAGAAATAATGGATCGCTGCCAGTGTTCACCTTATGCTGTGAATTTGAATCTTGCAAGCTAATGACAGCCTGTATAGTGAAGGCAGTGGCTCATTTGGTAAAAGGGGTTGTCTTTAAGATCGCATGGATGCAAGTTTGTCCCCCATCTCCACCTCTCCAATATGTCAAAGTGGATTTGAGCAGGATGCTGCAACCCAAATTGCTCCCAGTGGATGGATTGAGTGCTTTGCATGACAGCCGTCACCATGTGAGTGTGATTAACAATGCAAAGTGCTTTAGGGGCCGCTGAATCAGTGAAAAAGCTCTGTATTTGTGAAATCCATTCATGGTGTACTTTCCTTAGCCACCTGTGGAAAGTTTCATCCGATGTGCGTAATAGAAAATTTAATCCTGGCAGCGCCACTGTTGGTCACCATATGTGCAAGCCCAATTGCCATTGGCTGTAAATGATGTCAATCATTGTGTAAAGCAGCGATGTCAAACACAAGTCTTGCGGGGGAAAGCGAGTCAGCAAGAGCTTCCAATCCAGCCAAACCACGAAGAAAATTGTAATAGAAAACATCAATAAAAAAAATAAAAAATACACTTCCTAAAAGTAGAGACGCAACACAATACTGACACCTGAGTTGAGATATCACTGATGCTGCCATGAGGTAGCTAACCTCATCACTCAAAGTCATGAGTTTGTAGAAATAACCACAATGCAGCTGTAGCTGTAGGAGAAGGTTTTTGGACATTTCACTTTATTTTGCACGAGAAGGTGTCAATGAAATTGACTTTATGTTGAGATTGTAGTCATTTTCAGCTGAAATTGCTTGCTTTTGTGAACATATAGACATTTTCATCATTTATACTCTGTCAAAACATTGAAAAACTTTGAAGTTTAAATGTGATGGTTATTATGGCATTATTTGAGCGGTCCAGCCCACTAAAAATGAAATTGGGCTGTTTGTGGCCCCTGAATGCAATTGTCTTTGACATCTCTGGTGTAAAGCATCCTGTCGGACCGCAAAGTGGAGTATACTTAATTTGTCATTAATTTAAGGCTATTTTTCCTCTGTAACAACCTGAAATAAATATCACACCATGTTATGAATGACTAATCTTACATATTGTTCTTGTGTTGCCCAACTTAATAATGTTGACAGTAGAATGACAATGTCAAATGGTCCCCATTTTTACAAATAGAAATAATTGAATTAGCTTCAGAAAGACATATACACTCTGGAAGGTCACTTCCACACAGTGGCCATCAATGGTAGCCTTCATTTTTTAATTTTTTTTATTTTTTGGCGGTCAAGATTTAAGGCCCCGTTTATATGACAAAGTGAAAATGCTAATCTTTCGTTGCCTTTTGGGCGTCTGTTTACATGACAACCGTGCATGAAGCTACTGAATACACAACATTTTGTAAACAGCTGACAAGGTGGGACATTTTGAAAACACAACAGCTGTTTTCACTTGAAATGCTATTGGGCACACACACGCACGCGCACACACACACACACACACACACACACGCACGCACACACACCCACACACACACACACACACACACTTACAAAAATAGACTCAGATTGACACCTTCAATAAAATTTTATTGAAAAAAGTACCAATAAACAACAAGAAATCCAGAAAAAAAAGATTTGTAGAGCAAAGCTCTGTATGTACAGCATATTGCACTACATAACAAATTGTCTTTACTTCCATATCATATCAACAACCAAAAAAAAAATATATAAACACAAAAATGAGTGCACAGTAGAGTCTCGAAAACACACAGTCAATGTTTACAAAAATGCTACATTTTCGCTGGGTCTCATTTCTTGGTATACAGAGAGTGTGTGATAATCAAGACTTCATTGAAACTGAGCAGTTAAAGGCATATTCCAGGGTTTTT
Organism: Blennius ocellaris; assembly: GCF_963422515.1. NCBI lineage: Eukaryota > Metazoa > Chordata > Actinopteri > Blenniiformes > Blenniidae > Blennius > Blennius ocellaris. The sequence goes on along the minus strand of NC_137666.1, from coordinate 16,447,341 downwards.
TCTCTTTTTTTAGAAACACATGTACACGTAATCTGAAAACAACCACAACCATGAGAAGTTTTGGTTTGCTTGGTGTTTATGTATACATCACAGCAAGATGTGCAAGGAATGTCTGCAGGTTCATTTCTGCTAAAAAAAAAGAAAAAAAAAGAAAAGAAAGAAATTATCTTGATCTCATGGACTTCGAAAAAGGATCCTACTCGTATTTAAAAAATTATCTTACAAGCATGAGCTGTCCTTACAAAAGCAGACCCCCCCCTTTTTTTTCTTAAGAAAATACAATTTAAAAAGTTAGGAAAGACCATGAAGAAGAAATGTTATTAAAAAAAAAAAAAATCAAAAACCTTCAAATTTATATAATGTGGACTATAAAATTCAAGACACTGACGGTTTCCATAAAATACACATCCCACTCTTGGGATCCTCTGCACTCACAAATAATGTGATGAGGGCAGTTTGGGAACCTCATTCTAAGAAAACGACACAGGGCACCGCGGTGGCTTGTTTCCCTTTCCAATAAATCAAACAGGCCGTCACACCTGAGCCTACTTGGTCGATGCACAGATATATACGGCTGACACGTGGTAAGATGAGCCCAGGAGAACAATCCAGAGTATATACTATACGTTAACACACGACAGAGAAGAGACCTATGGGATTTACAGAAACAAAGTACTTTCCAGTGCATATTGATTACAACACAATGATTAAGATTAAAGAATTGAACACATAAACTAACTGAAGGCAACATTTTTTTTTTTTTTTTTTTGTTTTGTTTTTTTCTTTTCCCGGAGGGTTTCTCAGATAGGTGGTGATTCATCAATTAGAAAGTATAAGTCACATACTGTGGGAAGGTGGAACTTCACTGACGGGTGAGTTTGGAGGTGGTGGAAAATAATCATAAAGGTCTGAATTGGCTGGGCCCATCCCTAGAAAATCACAATCTTTTAAAGTGAAATACTCCACCCAAATACTGTACGCCCACCTTGTAGGCTTAAACGGCAGTTTTGTATGATCATGAATTCATGAACTCAAGCTGCTGAGTGATACGAATCAAACAGAATTTGGGCGGAGTTTCATTTGAAATCAGGCACGGTACTCAAACAGCTAATCCATATACAAAACGAGGAAAAGTTTATTTTTTTTTTAAAAAGGGAGAGTAAGAAGTAATTGCACACACAGGTGTATACAGTAGAAATGGGCAACTCTACCAAAAATAAATATAAAAAAAAAAGGAAAAAAAAGGAAGAAGAAATAAATTACAAAGAACATGATGAACCGATGAACAATAACCATCAGGAAGGAGCAGCACAGAGAGGAAGTCAGGAGCCGGTGGCGAGACGGAGCGCTTACACGGACTGGCTCAGCGTTCAGGATCCGCAGGAAACTCTAACCACAACCACATTCAGTGCACCTCACACGCCTGTTACTACATACTAAGTAGGCGCCCGTCACCACCACGGCCAGCAAGCCAGCCTTACACTCCTCAGTCAAACTGTACCTTTATATATATATATATATATGTGTGTGTGTGTGTGTTGAGAAAGAAAGGCAGAGAGGAATTTCCAACCGGACGACACCCTGGGAGGTCTCGTCGTAAATCCACGGGTGATGATGACACTACTCTTCTTCTAGCCACGTAACAGATTCTCAAGGTTACCAGTAGCCCGCAAAGTCCCTGAGATATCTCGAGAGAAAGTGAAAAGAAAAACCCTGGTTATGCAGTGATAAACTTGACACATTGTAAGGAGCATGTAATTACAGACCCCTGATATGTACTGCTCCTTGGGTCCAAAAAGTTGGCCTGGGTTCAGCATTGGAAGAAACAAATGAAAAAACATAACAAACAGCATCTTCAACAGTGTTTTTAAACATATTCATATTTCAAAAAAAAAATAAAAAAAAAATTACAGTCTTTTTCACTTTAATTTCAGAGACTGTCTGTCTGCTGAGTCAGCGGTGGTTGTCGGCTAAAATGTCCCAAATCTGGATCTGAGCACCAAAGACAATATAAGATCACCCAACAGAATATCAAATGATGTAATAATCCCATAAAGGTAGCCTGAGAGGAGGAGATTCTGTTTCATCAGATTGGTTACGCCATATTGTTTGGTGTCCAGAACACACACTGGGGCCGTGAAAAGCAAACCAGGCACGTGGCTCGAACAGCCAACTCTACAAGTCCACCGCAGCCTGAAACACTGGTGAGTGAAATTTCCAGAACTGGTTATAAAAAAAAAAAAAAAAAAACCCAATCCAGATTCCAGACTGTGTTCAGTCAGGTGTCAACACTGATTGTTTGTCTTGGACGTGTGAATGAATACATCTGAAATGCCGTTGGCGAGAAAAGCGAGTCATAACTGAGAACCTTCAGACGGGACAGAGGTTAGCTCGCTAACTTTCTGAACTCCTGAAGGGTGGAAGTCTAGTGCAAAAACAGTGGATCCACAGCTCCACTTCAAGGGCATGGAGGTCTGAAAACAATCACATGAAGTAAATAAAAAAGGACACACCGACGATAAAAGAAACTGGGAACTGGGCCAATGTGAGAACAGAATACTGGGTGAAGTTAAAATTCAAACCATGATGGAAGACTTGGCTGAGTTTGATGATTTTAGAAGGGGAGAAGTTCTGACTTCATGTACTTTAAATCCTACGCTATAATACAGTGCATGAGTGCACCTTGAATAGTGAGGTCTGCCCTGTAGTTTCTATGCAGCGTGCTACTTCTCATCATTTCTCCATCAACATAGCCAATAGTTAATTTTCCAGCACAATAACAGATATTTAGATTTAAGGACAGCCGTGAGTTAATTCATAACTTCATGTGGTGATCAGCCTGAACATCATGATCTGTTAAATATAGTGTGGATTCTGCTACACCTCTGAAGATGTGTGCGTTAATGAGTTTTCACTACCAGGAAAAAAAACACAGGAACTGCAACTTGAGAGGTGATGTCACCAAGTTGTCCAACCTGCACTGTTTCCTTGCCAAACCTGTTGAAATCCCTCAGTTGTTGTTTTTTTTAATGTCAACGCATCAACTTTGAGAACGATATGTTCACTTGCTGCCTAATATGCCAGGTGGCATTACGTCAGCAGTCATAATGTTATGGCTAATCAGGGTAGTTATAACTATTTAATCGATCAATTAATATGGTAATATAAACACGGGTCGATTTCATCCATGTAAAAATGTGAGTTTCTGCTCTGTGGACGTGACTTCATGCCCTCCCGGCAGCTAACTACACACATATAGTGGGGGGATTTTTTTTGTTTGTTGTTTTAACTTCTTTTTTGATGTTTGGAGTGCTTGCTGGCAGCCACCAGTCTTGTTTAACCAGACTGTGATTTTGAACAAAAAGCTCCACCCAGAAACTTCTGAAGCCATCACCAAGTCTTCAATGTTTTGACATGGAGTACATGACTAAAGAAACCAGTTTGACTCCAAAAATCTTTGCACATTTTAGGATATTCGATAATGATTTATGGCCAACATTTTCTTTACTTTGTCTTTTGTTTTTTTTCTTTAACTGATAAAGTGGGATTGTGTTCAAACTTACAGCCATACCACTGGAAATGGGGAAGTGAGAAAAATATACACAAATAAGTGAAAAGAAAAAAACAAGACAAGGTAAATGTTCCATTGAGGTGAGGTGCAAAATGCTTTGTTCAGAGAAGTCGCCTCTTTGGAAAGTTAGTAAATCAACTTGACTGGTCACCTGGGAAACCTCCGAAAAGAAAACGTCACACCAGATTTCCTTCCATTTCCTAACCATCTCATCTTGCCTGTCAAAAAAAAAAAAAAAAATCTCTCAATACTCATTCTGGCAGAAGACACTGAATAAGGCATTCCCAGGGTCTGCGGAGGTCATCGAAGATGGATACATGCTGAAGTGCAAAAAATTGAACAAGAACAATGTACTGTACAAAACTACTACACCACACATATGCCAAAATATGAGCATCGTCCTTTCAGAAGAATCTCAGGAGCATCATGGCATCTTCTTGAAAAGAAAAAAAAACAAAAAACCCACACAACCTTGTATAAAAGTTGGTTGTCTCCGTCCCGCGGTGACCTTGTTTCCGTCTCCTTTCTTCTTTCGTCCCCCCGAACAGACCCGTGTTAGATTCGACAGTGTCTTTAGGAGTCCACTTCCTCACAGAGATGAAGAAAGGGGACGCGAGGGGGAGGACCCCCCCTCACCTCCGTCCTGCACCACCTCCTCCAGCGATGAAGCCCCGATCAAACAGAAGGCTGAGGAGGGTTGTGGCCAGGCGCCACCACAGCGGCCCCTGGTTCCTTTGGTTTCGATGATACTGGAACAACAAATGAAGGAGGAAACGCCGTCAGAAACTCAAAATACGGCGCTGGAAATAGTCATTAGTTTGGGTTTAGTGTGTGCTGGCCATGGCGTGTGCTGATTGACAGCAGGCGCAGTTAAAAGGGTCAACGGAGAAGAGGGCAAGACAGAACCAGACACCGGAACGACGCTAATATTTTCACAACATTCTGCCTCTGTCCCCAACAATACTTATTATAGAGGCCTCGCTTTGTGTGCAGACTCGGTTTCCCAACAGAGACTCCAAGTTATAAACACACTCATTATATGGTCACACTTTTTTTTTTTTTTTAATCTTTTCTGGCAGCAACCAGCAGCTCTCTCTCAGGTTGGCGAGCCAATTGGATTGTGTGCGATTAGGTGGGGATAATGCTATCTCTGCCATTGAGAAGCCGAGATAAGATAATTGCACCAAATGGGATTAGGCAGCTCTCAATGAGAAGCAGGGAGTCGCTGGAAAAGACGAGGCGAAGTACAGTAGTCAGGCAGCTCATCCGCAGACGAAAGGCAGACTCCACTACATCTGATAACGCCGCGGCTATTTTCAGAGCGTAACAATTGTCGAATGAAGGGAGAGTTAAGATTCCATTTACACAACGGTGTATATAACTGCATGATCCTTCTTGTTAGCGATGCACTTATGTTTACAAAAAGCAAATATCTAAAGACAGAGATTAGATGTTCCGTATTTACGGGACTTACCACGAAGTCCAAACCTTGACCTAGTTATCAGCTGAGAACTGCTACTGTGATAAGCCTCTGGGTCTCTATACTCTTATCAATTTGTGGTGAACATTGCAGGGTGTTGCATAAGCTTTGCCAGGTTCCAACAAGCCTGTGTGTTTCTCACTACCCGGCGTGCTCTTCACTCACACTGGGTTCAAAACAATCCAGAATATGGCACGGACTGTCACGTCCTACCCCAGGAGTTTTTTTGGTAATGATATAATAACAGGCCAATGTCTGCATCATGTAAACATATAATATTTATATGTCAGAGGAGCTCACCACTGTACACCCTTGGTACCGTGTTGGCAGCCAGCAGGACTCCGCTTGCTAAACACCGCCATGATTATAAATGAGACGGCGGCCATGTACCGGCATTTTTATACATGGTGTTTGTATTTAATGTTTGTCTTGGTAACTTGGCAACGGCTTTGTAACTTTTATTGTATTTTGATAGATCATGTAATTGGCAAGTGTACTGATCTACCGTTAATAGTGTATGTTTCAATGAGATGGGAAATTTGTTGCCGTCTTTATTATTTTATAAATAAGCTCCCCGAAGTGACGATAAAAGTCATGTTTAGTGAATTTGTTTGTATTGATATGTTTTCCTGATATGTTTGAATACATGGTTTATGTATATTTAATTGTTGTGGTGTACTTAACTAGCAGTAGTGTATGATACAAAATTCATGTTTTTAATTGTTATAGTGCTTAATATCCAAATAATATGCAGTAATAAATAAATATTTAATCTATGTTATTGGTATATACAGCATGTTCTTGTTATTTTCTTAGTGTTTTTGTCTTTAGTAGTGCTTCCATCTGTCTCTCACTGCACATGTGCCATCTGCATATTGCATGTTAAACATTTATAAAGTTTATTGACGTTTAGAGAGTTTCACCAGCAGACAGTAAAAACAACAGCAGTGAAATGAGTTAGTGTGTTTACTGCAGGCCTCATGCAAAGCTGTTGATTTTTATAGTCAGAAACAGAACGTTCCTGTGACCTTTTGCCCTTTGCTCTGCGGAGCACAGAGAGAAACACTAGCACAAACAGAGAGTGACAAAAAGAGGTGTGTGCGCGTGTGTGTGTGTGCGTGTGTGTGCGTGCGCAGGTCCGTTGCGACTTAGTCATGAGTCACCACCACCAACTGTCAAAAAGAGAGCAGGGCTCTAAATTTAGCCGGCGATAAGGGCGGCAGAGTCGAGCCAGATTCTCCGTGTCGTCACTCTGACACTAGCCTGATGTGCTTTATCAGTGGCCCATGTGCGCGGTGTGTCGGGCCAGCTGCGCAGAAGCTCCGTCTTATCGCTTGAGCAAACAGGCCAGCCTCTGCAGCGAGAAACTCTGGACGAGTCATATCAGCGAGGAGGGAAGGGTTCGAGGAAAAATACAAACAAATAGCGCTGCCACTAGATAAAAGACGACGGTACAAACTGACATTCCCGTCAGCGCGAGTCCCCGTAGAGCAACAAATAAACAGTAAATATCATTTGTTTTTATACCCCCCCCACCCCACCTTATTGAAGAAGTGCTGAAAGCAGAGAGTGCCGAAGCCTCGCTGCTACAGCGAAGAGATAAAGTCACAAACACTGGCTGCGTGCAAGCACACACACTCAGACAGTCGCACACAGAGGAGATATTCAACCCTGCTTTCAACACCTCGTATCGAAAGCACCGGGAGTCGTCTCTCTTAAAAAAACATGCGGATGAAACCTAACTCTGCTCCTTGCCCCGCGCGGGCTGGAGCCGTCTTCCTGCCATTGTGACCATCATTATTGCCCGGTTTCAAATGGCGCGCCGGCTAATGTCAGCCGTCCTCTTGGGACCTCCGAGTCCCCTCCGGCCCTCTCTGACTGAGCAGCAATTTATCTGTCAGCATCCACCAGGACTCCTTCGCTACCTAATCCCTCCGTTCGCCGGGGGCCACAGGCTCCCATGGAGAACACTCGCAGACGCATTGCTCCAGAATCCATCAAGATGACGGCAGTCAGAGGCACTTGGGATCGCTCAGGGACAAGTGTCTGCGCCGAGTTCCTCGCCCAATGAATTGCCTACTGACAGGAGCGACAGGAATGAGCGCCGACGAACAGTAACGCCATTATAAAGTGAAGGTTTTTGTACACTGTGTAAATGAGAAGCGAGCGGCGGCCCAAAAGAAAAGAAAGAAGAAAAAAAAAAAAAAAGCAGAAAAACAAGTATGGGTGTATTCATGCATGAGCTTGTACACACGCACGCACGGCACAATGAGCTGCACAATCATAGCCTGAAATAGTAATTACAGATGCTGCAGTGGAATCACGCATCCAAAACCGCACACCAGTGTTTCTGTTGTGAAAACAGCCCGACACACAAACACTCCACACACTCATACATACAGAACAAAAGAAACTCTGCCGTGCTCCACTTGAAAGACAAGTCTTGACAATAGTCATAGTGGAAACACAAAATGCTTTGCAGTTCATGGTTTGCGTCAGGGAGCTGCAGTGTTTATGGCCAAATGAGCCATTTTTGTGTCCCTCCCCCAATTTTTTTTTTTTTGACTTTTCAGCTTTTCAACCCATGTGTGACTATAATCATACTCAAGCTGCCTCTGTTTATTTTTGATTTTATGGTGTGGAACTGTAAAGAGTGAGTGCTTCTGTCCTTTTTCCAAGTTAACCTGGCTGTTTTTCAGGGTGCTGAGAGGCTCAAGTTACAATGTCTGTGATTGGGAGTTTGTGGGAATCCTGTTGATGACTGTACTGCAAAGACCCACTGACAGCTTTCTGCTTGTTTTTCCTTTTCTCTGATCCATGTTTGCTTAAGTTTGACTTTTTTTTTTGCCTTTAACTACGACTAACAAACAAGAAGCGAAAGGCTCCAGAGCCACAGGTCACAGACCCCTGCTTTAGTCAAAAATATTACCGGCGTTATCAGTGACTATCACAATATGTCTGTGCTCAGGATGTGACTTCACAGGGTCATTTTCACTCTGACTGTCCTCTCTGGTGTTTACTCAAGCAGCTCGGGGACTAAAAGCCACTTCCTCATCCCCTGACCCAGGCCTGCCTCCGTTGTGCGTCAGTGGATCCTGTTCTCGCACGCACACACACACACACACACACACACACACACACACACACACACACACACACACACACACACACACTGCTGTCTGGTTGTCTGTGTGTCTGCCAGTGTCACAATACATGAGTCATGCTGCTCTGCCCGGGTATAAATAACATCTGCTTGATAAGGGCGATGAGAAAAATCGCAAATCGTCTTCCAAGTATATTGTTAGAAAAGAAGTATACGTATGTAGAGCTACTTCCTTAAAAAGAAGGTAGGTTGTTAATTTGAGTTTTCAAACCTCCACCCCCCCCCACCCCCCCCCTCCCCCAAATCCACACTTATACCCTCATTATGGACCTCAACCCCCCTCTGCCCACGGCTGCTCAGACCTCTTATTTGGGCGTCTCCTGCGGCCGCTCCTCGCCGAGGGAAGGGGCTGACTGGAGACTCCCTGGAACCACAGCTGTTCCCCTCTGGTCTCACGTGCTGAGTTTCGGGTTACAACATGTTTACCTACTCCTGCCACTTCTGCTTTTTTTTCCCTGGACGCATCAACATGTGCGGAGGTGCGTGCTTCAACGTGCATGTGCAAGTAAATGTGTGTGCCGGGCTGTTAACCACCTGCGCAACAAAACACTGCACAGGGAAAAAAAAAAAAGAAAAGAAAAGAAAAAAAAACTACTCCCTGGAGTCTAAGTATATTTTAAACTCAAAGTAATAACAGTATGTCACAGTTTTTACAACACGCCTACAGCAGAAAGCTCCACGCCAACTCAGCGGACACTGTCACCCTGACCACAGTTTGGGGTTTGAGAACAGACATTCCCCGTGCCACAGCACACTGAGGAACCAGGAGGACAGAGAGAGAGAGCAACAGAGAGAGAGAGAGAGTAAAAGAAAGAGAAATAAACAGGAAGAGGAGGAAAGGGGGCGGGTCCAGGGTTGTTGAGGTTGGGGGAAGGGATGTCCTTTCTTCTGCAATGTCTTTTGGCTGGAGGACGGTGCAGCGGTGGCGGTGGGAGGGGGGGGGGGTTACTGGTGTGAAGTTCTGCATGTGCACAGCCTCTCCAAAACAAATATGGAGCAAACACAATAAAGGAGAGCAAACTTTTGACCCTCCATTAATCTCTGTCAGATCAGCAGGAGCTCCAAATATTGATTTTTTTTTTCCAACAAAAAAAAAAGTGGCGATGGCGTATGCTGCACTTTGTCTTCTTGACTTTACCAGCGACCCAACCTTAACCCCACATGTGATCCTCACAAACCAGATTTCATCTTAATCTGTAATCTACAAGGGGTCCAAGTAATAGATTACAAATACTCATTACTGTGATAAAGTAGTATTTTTAAGTGTTTTTTTCTGTTGTAATTTTCATGATGTAATTTAGTTCCTAAAAAATCACAGTTTGCCAATTCTTTAATTAATATACCAACTTTTGATGTACAGTTTTGTAGCCAATATTTTTATTTCCTTAATCATACCCACAGAAACTGTTTGAACATAGATATTTTATAGAGGCAAGTTGGATTAAATCTAACTAAGTGCTGTTAAGAAGCAACAAAATCTTTATTTTACTTATAGGTGAGTATTTTTTAATAGTCTTACTTATTATCAGTATTCTTTCCACATCTGCAAAAAAACATTGAACTATTTTCTGTCTATTAATCCATGATCTCATGAATACTTTGCTCATGTCTTTATCAGAAACCACATTAAACGTGATTTGTACACGAGTGTAATGTAGCGACAGCTCAACTTCTTGGTTGCACGAAGAGGCCATCCAAAGAAACGGGAGGATTTATTTCCCTGGCAGGAGGCGCACAGAGCCGTCTAATAGTCAAGATTTGAACACTGTCAGACGAATCAGGTTGCCAACAACACTTAATATGGAGTACGAAAAGGACAGTCTGCCAAAACATAGTGCTGAGGAGTCATTAATAGTCAGGTTACTGGTGCAGAGGGCTCCAATCCGCCACTCTTTAGCCTCTCCACAGTGACTCCCAACACAGATAGTTTCATTTTATTCTTGTTTTGTTTTTTTTTGGGGCAGTGTAGATTTTTCTGAGAGACTCTTGATTTAGAGTTTGAGGGGACAAATGCAACACTTAGATAAAAGAATGGTTTAATATTTGGTAAATAAGATATGGAGCAAATCAGGTTATGGCCTTATTAGCCTATAATTGCAGGTGAGTCATGTTGATGAGTTAACCCTGGATTGACCTGCGTTCTTCGTTTGGAAGTTTATGCATGTTGCGTTGCTCCAAATGGTTTTTATTCAGCTCATTTGATGGTAAAGATTGCAACCCCCTTGGCTGCCAGTACTGAGTTTGAACAGTCTGCACAGGGCATCTTTCCTTCTCACCAGTTGCAGGTGTTCCCGGTGAAACTGGTCTCCTATGAGCTGGAGTTTCTGTCCGATGCAGGCCTCCACGCTTCGCGCCGCGGGACGCTGCCGGGGCAGCTGCTCCATCCCGTTCTGCTGCTCTTCGCTTTCTCTCCGCCTCACCTCCTGATCCCCCACAAGCTCAAAGCGTGCCGGGAAGTGCAATCGAAAACCTGCGTTACCTGTTGAGTGTAAAGTCTTGAACTTATAATTTGGTCTCACAACAAAAGCGTTCCAGCAGTGTAATAATCCAACAACAACAAATGGCAGGCTGCTCGCGCTTCACTTCGTGTGGAAACGTCAGCAAATTACTGCTGGATGTGACTGAACAACCCGCTTGGCTCTAGCCAATATTTTCCCAGCTGCTGGGTTAACTTTTTATTACTTTTAATAGTTTCATAAGTCCTTTGCACGTACGAAACTCACATGACCGCGTTTTTAAGGTCAGCCAGTTGCTATGGCGCTATGCTGGAATGATGTCTTGTGTGTGGCGCCAACGTAACTGTGCTGTCACTGGTTATCAGCTCTCCGGTGAGCTGCTGCACAGGTGAGCACTTCTGTCACATCCTTTCAGTCACAATGTGAGTCTGGCGCCTTTTGAATGGCAAAGCAGCTGAGTACACTGGACACCAACCATAAAAAGTGAATGTGATGACGACTATCTGGCGCCAGGGCTGAGATCAGTGCAGGCGAACTGTTACATGCATCTCGCACCGAGTCTTTGGCGCAGCAGTTTTATAACGGCAGTTATCGCGCACGTGGCCGTGTTCCCTTTTTTCTCCCTTGTTGAAATCCCGTGTGTCATCAGCCTCACCGTAGAAGAGTGGTCTGGGTTCCTCCGCGACTCCACAGGGCAGCATGCCGTTGTCGGGCACCAGGGCAGGGCCAGGCGTCTGTGTGCCCCGGTCTTCACACTTTATCTCCCTGAATGCTGTGCGCCAGCAGCGTGGGTCTGGCTCGAACACATCATCCTCCTCATCGTCCATACGGGGGCACTATGAGATGAGCGGCCTTGACGGGAACAAGACAGACAAAGAAGTGTTGCTGTAACAGCTGAATATGGATCGCTTTGTTGTTGAGCGAGTGCAGAAATCAAAGGCATCCTGAGTTTTCCTCTCTAATGACGGTGACAAATTTGCATTAGAGCTGATGAGATGATCTCAGACACATTCGTTATTTGTTCGTCCCTCCATAGCAGTCATTATCATTACAGACAACCTGTCTGGCCTGTAATGAGTGCCCCCGAATCAATGAAACCACAGTGGAGGAGTTGGGGAAAAGGAGCAAACGCTCTGCCTTCATTTGTGGCAAAGAGCTCAGGGCTTATTTAGACAAATGGCTCGGTCCAACTCAGTGATGAAACCACGCCGTTCACTGCGGTTAGGCGACTCTAGTGAGCCACGATTACATGGAAGGGAGCTTGGCTGGCGGGGTTAAATGGGAGGTAGATTATCTGTTGTCTCTGCTAAGCAGCCCCTCTGACAGGAGGCCTTCATTATCTATCTCCAGAGCAGCAACTTTGCCAGTACCGGTACCGGAGATGTTGGGTATTTATTACAGCAAAGCTATTTCAAGTAACAGCACTCTGTCTATAAATATCTGCAATGTAAACAATTTTTACAAATTTAATGACAGGAATAACAAAACGTCTCATCATGATCCATTTAACCTATCCCAAAAACGCGCCACAAGTACCTTAAGGAGCACTTGGCGATCACCTCAACGTCAATGATGCCCTGCACTCAACCCTGAGTTGTATAGCGGGTCAAGGAGTTATCAAAATATGAGTGAAATTCAAGTTGCCTCACTAGCGAAACCCCCCCCAAGTCACCACTGAGTTGTAATACAGGGTTAGACTACTACCACACTTCCAAATTAGGGTCCACAGCTAAAGGGTAATGACAGTCTTTGAGGAAAATCCTGAGCCACTCTCCCTACCTCGGTCTGTCAGTATGCCAGCTGCCTGAGAAGGAGTTTTCATTTCTTCACCCAACATAAGCAGATTGGCCTGTCTCGAGCATGCCCAGACCTCACGATACACTGTGTGCCTTCACAATAAACCCTGTGTGTAAAACCACTTAATGCTTTGTTTTGACAAACACAGGGCAAGAACATGGGCTCAGGGAGGGAGCCAGAGACGAACAAGGGTGAGAGTAACACATCACACAAAAAAAAATCATGTTGCTGCAATCATGGAGCATGTTGAGGTACTTTTAGTTTTATGTTTAGAATTTCACTCATATTTGAGTGATTTGCTCCATGTAATGTGGCGGGAGGAGGAGTAGAGCCCGACCACATCAACACAAACAGGACACCGTGCCATGTCTCCAACAATATTGGACTATTTATTATGCAAATACAGAACTTATCTACTACTTTTTATTTTAATTAGTTGATTAACCTACTTCTCAACTTGAATTTTGAGTGGGTGTATCTTATCCTTCAATTTAATTCACAAAATCTATTTTTGACTACAAAAAAAAATTGCTGTTGAACACATTCTTTGGAGCTAAACTGTTACTGACAATATGATTAAATGTTAGGAAGTAACTAATACTTTGAGTAGTTTGGTGGAAAGCACTTTCACTTGTTGGCAGAGTTGTCTGTAATATATGCAAAGTTGCAAATTGCACCTCATCACACCAAGGTAGGTGTGAAAAACTGGGAAAAAAACGTTTTTGTTGTAACTTTTTCACCATTCTTTCAGGTATTTTACAGCTGCCGTTACTAACAATGCAATTAACAGCAGCACTTTCACTTGTAATTAAGTTGAGTGAACTCTATACAACAGTAGCTGCAGTTACAAAAAGAGCAAATTACACTGTATCAAACCATAGACACAAAAAAAGAGGAATACTTAGAACAATTATTTGATTCTTCCCATTGCAATTAATACGTGAATTCATACTAGTTTCGGGGATTGTTTTTCTCCCAGCAGCATTATTATTTGGAATTAAGTAGAATTCAATCAAAGTATAAAGCAGTTCTACTCGCTTTCAGTACTTTCCCCCACCTCTGAGCAGCAGATTGTGTATTAGAGGCTGGATGATTGTGTCAGGCAGTGGCTCCCCCTGCTGCAGAAAACAACCCGACAGCGGGTGAGAAGGAGGGAGGAGGAGGGTGGTAGTAGTTGTAGTAGTGGTGGTGGTGAGGCGCTTCTGTTATTGACACAGTTTTTATCCGGCGGCATCGAGAGCCTCGCATCGCACCATCTCAACTTTATGTAACGTTAAACACACGACCTTAAATGACTCAGCCGCCTCGAGCGCAAAAAAAGTGTTCGCGGAGATAATGTTATTCCAATATTTTACATCAATTTGCAACTTTACTCAGGGATTATAATGATATATATTTTTTAATTTATTTATTTTTAACACCCAAATTGAATTAGAATTCCTAAACTAAAAGATACATTGTGTCCCGCGAGGAGAACGCGACAGGGGCTACATTGTAACACGGGGACAAAACTCGTCGCCACACCGGCACTTTGAAATCCCGTTCGCCCACAAGGAGCCCCGCGAGCCGGGAAAGCCGGTGTTATTCAAATCACTGCTGTGTGAAATGAATGGCAGGCAGGGCGCAGCTCGTTTTAAAGCGGCTGCTTTCCGACAAGGCGCCGAACTAAACACACGCTGGAAAACACATGTCGCGTGTTTCACAATAACAACAACAACAACACGAGGATTTCCTGCGTTTGTGGCGCTCCTTGTTTATAAACACGCGCGGCAAACACTTGGATCAGGATAGAACAAAGCTCTATAGAAGACTTACCTCAGAGTTTGTTGTAATTACCACCTTTACTTGAGAAAAAAAAAATAGGACAAAGTGTTGAATATCCTGCCAAGTCAAGCGCGTTTAGTCCTTATCGCCTCCACGTCTACTTCCATTCTGTGAGGAAAACTGCTACAAGCCGATTTCATTTCGCCGACGTCAGCTCCAAACTGACTCCGCCGCCGGGGCGTGGTGCACGAAGTGGGTAAATAAAGCCGCCTGAAAAAAAGAAGAAAAAAAAAAAAGAAAAAGAGGAGGACTGCCTTTCTCTCCGTCCTCCTCACGCCGCTGAGTCCCGGAGCGCACAGAGCCTTGCTCCTTTAAGACTGTGTGACAGACAGGCGCCGCAGCCAATTGCCTCGTTTGTTTTCAGGTCGCACCGAGACACGTGGACGGGAAATTCCCCCGAGCACGAGACAGCCTGCACTCTACTACTGCGAGCGCACGGCTGGGAAGACGAGAAAGAGAGAGAGAGAGAGAATGCTGATTTATGGAGTCAGAGGATATTGTATTGTCAGGGGCGATCAGGTCAAAAAGGATTAAGATTAAGGTTGAAACTGATGCTTATCTCAAATATTCTGACAGACAAGTGGAAATAGGCCCAGTTTGGACAACAAAGTTTTGAAGTAAAAGTGCAAAATGAGTTGCATTTTGGGTGTCCATTACATGACAAGGATGCTAGGAGCCATTGAAAAAGCAACTATTTGAAAACCGCACAGATGGACCATCGCAACAATGTTTGCCTCCAGAGTGTAATGACTCCCCGTCCATATTCTCCTGGGACTGGGTAGTTGAGTCACTCATAACAGCAATCCAACTTCTTCATCTGTCCATACAAATGTCTGTGTCTGTGTAGCACATTGTTCTTGGTGCATGTGTGAGTGGCTTCATTACAAAAACAAACAACAGCAGCTTCTCCTGGCACTGCACGAAAGCTACATTGTTTCCATTTCGTGTAAACAGACATTGTTTTTGAAATGTTGCGTAAACGCAAAGCTTTTCCGAAACAAAAGCACGAAAACGATGTTTTCACTTGAAACGCTGTTGTGTAAATGAAGTTTTAGTAAAGTAGTTCAATGTGTTTATTTATTTTCTTTGTAAAATCTCTCTCACTCTAAGGAGGGTGTACGTTTTCCACTGTCAACATAAACATTAGGTTTGATATCAAATACCAGCCGGGCCTTGCTGTGTGGAGTTTATATGTTCTCCCTGTTTGGGCCCATTGTTGACTGATGTGCATTCTATAGTCGTCTGACCAGATTTCTAAGAAGGCTCGTCTTGCTTGAAGTTTGTGTTCCCTCATTGACCATATATGAAATCCTCTGATTATGACTTACTAGGCATTGTTCATCACTTCGATCAAAAACTCAACTAAGGCCTTGTCCAAATGGAGACAGGTTTATTTGTATCAGACTTTTTTTTTTTTTTTTTGATATGTATGGCCAAAGAAAGACTCTGTCTCCGGTAATAGATACATCTGAAAGCACTCGATCAGCAGGTTTTATAATGGTTCAGGTTTCATAATGTAGTGTGACCCAAAGCAGAAGTTCTGACTTCTGTTTTTTTGACCACAACTTATCCTTCGACTCCCACATTAAACAACATTCTACAGGACTTCTTTATTTCACCTGCGTATTGTTGGCTCAGCGTGACGCTGAGAGAATGATCCACACTTGTTACTTCAAGACTGGACTATTGTCACTTCCTAATATCGGGGTGGCCCAATAACTGCTTAGAAATAGACTTTAAAATCCTTCTTTTAACTTAAAAATCTCTTAACAACCATTCTCCATCATATATTAATATTATTATTAGTCCAATAATACCCGGAAGAACACTTGGTTCTCAGAGTGCTGCTTACTGGAGGTTCCTAGGTTTTCTAAAAGTAGAATGGGAGGCAGAGCTTTCAGCTTTCAGGCTCCTCTCATGTGGAACCAGGAACAGGTTTGAGTTAAGGAGGCTGATTCACAGTCTCTATGTTGAAGGTCAGTCTTAAGACTTTCTATTTAATAAAGTTTACAGTGAGGACTGGTTCATAAAACCCTGGAGCATTTTCTAGTTAAGCTGAAATAGGTTCAGCTTAACTCGACATAGGACATACACTGAGCTTCTTTCCTTTCTCACGTTCCATCTCTCTCTCTCTCTCTCTCTCTCTCTCTCTCTCTCTCTTTCTCTGATCCTGATCAAATAGTCCAGATTCAGCAGCTGAATCTGGACTATACACATGCTGGCAGAGGTAGAAAGTGCACTTCTTAAATACAACTCATGTTGCATTGCTTGAACTGTAATCAAGATAAAGAAAAATATCTATTGTTATGAAAAAGCCAGAAGAAACTGATGTGAGTGCGTTGAACTGAAATATGAATAAAAGTAAAGCACTCCAAAAAAGGTAGGATAATCTATTTTATGACTCGATTACATTAACCTGAATAACATCAGTTTGTTACTTACCTAATTTAAGTCACACAAGTAAGAATGGCTTTTGAAATGTTTTCACTAATTTCTTCAACTCATTACAGATTTCATGTTGCCCAGTATTTATTTGCATTATTGCGACAACTCAGCAACCAATTACTCTTGAAGTAGTGGCATGCGGATGTAAGTAAGAACTCTAATTATAGATATGTTTTGACAGCACTACTAAAAGTGCATAAGGATGATTTATATTCAGGCACATTTAATTACAATGATTGCAGGTAATTCACAATTTAGGAAGGTGAAGTTATGCAATCGTTTCTTGCTAATTTACAATCCAATAGCTTTCTTTACAAGTCCTTGGTTTATTCACTCAGGCATGTTGTTATGGAAAGCAGGGCAGGTGGTGGTGATCTGCCCCCTCCTGTCAGGGTTATCACTAATCAATAAAGCCCCGGACAGCTGGAGCTAAAGCCCACCCTCTGCATTCTCTCACAGCTCATCACCCTGAACCACCCCCCCTCCAGCCCCCCCTCTCCCCCGTCCTTCAGCTGTGATCATGTCCCACCACTGAGCTGTGTGAGAAGTCACGGGTCCCTGCCTCCACCACCCCCCCCCCCCCCCCCCACCCCCACCCCCCTCGCCCCTGTGTTATTTACGACCAGGTTTGGTCTTTGTCCCACCTGTAGCCTCTCCAAAAAGTCGGGGATGCGGCAGTGAAAGGGGGGGGATTGGTTTCCTCCTTGTAATATTGGAAACTCGATCGCTTTGCATGAGTGGCCGCTGTAAACAACAAAAGGCTTAAAGATGTGGGAGCATTAGTTGCAGCTTCCTTTTGTGCTCTCGCCAAACAATAGTACACACACACACACACACACACACACACACACACACACACACACACACACACACACACACACACAGAAAACACCTATATATATAATTTTTTTTTTGCTGAATCCTGTTCATCACAGAACTTTGTTGCAATTACTACATTGAAGTTCGTGCTACAATGCATGTCAAAGGTAAACAACAACCTGATGTGCAAAAACCATGTCGACCATGCACAACTGGTCTTAAACAAAACTGTGGGAAATTATGCAAATTTGTTGTATATCAAAATCACAAATATCGCACAAATTCTCAGCTAATGCTTCCTTTACACTAGCGGGTGCTGTTGTCTGTTTTTGCAATGAAAACAAGTACAAAGATATACGACAGTGTCTATACTCCATAGACTGACTGGATGTACGGTCGACATTCACACAGCAGTTCACATTTGCACGATCGCAGCGACTGTCTTGCAACAGATGGATGAATATTGTGCATCAGTCACTTTAAGCGAGCCAGTTCAACAATCCTATTGCCATCAAATGTCATGCAAAATTAAGCAGATACATACATACTTAATTGCAAAAGCTGTTGGATAAGAAACCCAGCCTGGATGAACACCAGGTTTACATCCTGAAAGATCATTTATGGCACTTTTTCTAAAAATGTAAATCTACATGTCAAAGAGTTTCAGACATTGAGGCCCTATTTGATGAAAAAAACATAAATGAGTTATGTATTTTTTTTAACCTGTCTCCAAAATTCAGCCAACACCTTCATAAGACCCCGGAAATTGTTTAAGGAAATTGTTTTTGAACTTGTCAAGATATTTCGAAACTCTTTCATGAATTCAGTTTGCAGTTTCTCACAGCCCTCTGAGGTAGAGGCGGTAACTGTTTATAGCGATTTCTTTCAAGGAATTTGACTGGTTCATCATTTGGTTTCACTTAAAGAATAAAATATTAACGTGACATCTAAGTATATAATATTGATGACCATACACATATCTTAAAAAAATAACAAATGTAAGTAATTCATTAACATGCATCAGTGTGTGATCTATTATTGTTTTAGAGTGGGCTCAGAAATCATTGAGGCCATAAGGCAGCTCTCAGTGGGGCACGCAGTCGAGACTTTTAAGCATAAATAATGAATATGGATAAATTCCTGCAGCTCTTGTCTCTATCTAAGAACATGAATTTTAAATATAATACATTGTTGGCTTAAGTAAGTGAGCTGTATTTATTAGAATGTGGATTATAGCCTTGTGCTGATGGGAAACATTTGTCAAGATCTTTTCAGTGACCGGTCACAAATTATTATATAATGGCAATTATTCTAATTGTGAACAAAAAACAGCACCAGGAAGATATTGCCCTTTGAAAGCTAAACATGAATGTCTCTGACTTATGTGTGCAAGGGTTTATAAATAAGTTCCCACAGACGCCTGAGAACCCTGGGAGAGAGAAGGCAGGCATCAGTTTATGTTACATCAGAAAGCTGTTTCTGAAGAGCAGTGCATGCACGCCCACACACACACTCACAGAGGCAAGCGTGCACACAACAAGTGTGCACACAAACATACACACATGGTTGCACAATCACATGCCCTACTTCCTCTGTAACCTCAAAAGCCCATTCTCCCTCTTGATATCTCTAATTCCCCATATGAACAGGCACACGCATTTGTTTCAAACACGCATGCACACACTTCCATCAAAACATTCCCAGCACATGAATCCTGCCTGGAAACTGGAAAGGAGCAAGCTCATTTGTTCCAACTGGACAAGACCCATGGCAACCGCATCCCGACTACAAGCCAGTTAGTGGAGACGTGTGCGGCTCACTGATCCAATGGCAGAGGAGTGACTGGAGCAGTGACCTGATAAAACAAAGGGGGTTCGCTCTCCTGCCCTCTTCCACACCGTACAGATTCAGATTTCCTTCTTTCAGATCAGTTTGATTCACATTGAGGTCATGTTTTTCTTTCCTCTCAAAATGTGACACGCTTGACATAATTAGGGCTGGTGACATTTAACCAGGAACAAAAATCACAAATAAGGGGGATCGTGAACCTCAGGTAATGTCAGATTACATTTTTATTTAATCATATTTCCTTTTTATTGACATATAGTGGCAAATTTGTAAATTAACTTCAATAATTAGTCACAACATTTCAGCCTGAATGTCCTTTTTTTACGAGAACAAAAAGAACATAAATAATGGAAAACATAAGATGTGGTTATTGCTACACACACTGTATTATCTAAGGTCAAAGTCCGGTCTGCGTGGTATTACATAGTCCATCCATTTCTTCCAACGTGAAATAAATAGGTCCCTTTCATAATTCGCATGTGCTGTTATTCTCTCCGGCCACTGTGATGTACACACACATATTCAGAATTGGACTCTCTGGTAAAAGGCTTTCTTTGGTAAGTGCTTGTTTTCCTGCCACCAACAGAATATTGAAAAGGTATTCATCTCTCTTTGACCATCTTTCAGGTATGAGTCTCAAAAAAGGAATTTTATTTCCCAGAAGTGACTGAAAAATGTCTTGTAGATTTTTGCTTTATCCAGTCCCAAAAAAGGTGATGATGATGATGAAGATGATGATGATGATGAAGGTGATGATCTTAATTCTTTCCATACAAGTGTGATCAATATTGAAGTTAATAGAGTCAGTTCTTAAAACACTGTCAGTGTTATAATAAGAGAACAAAGGACAAGAAAACAATAAAGATAACAGAAAAATAACAATAAAAAAGTCTTAAAATCTGATAGAACAGAGTTAAATAGATTAATATAAAATATAACAAGAATAAACAGATGTCACTAGAAGAAATACAAGAACAGAATATCAAATAAAGAAAGAATTTAAAATATAGGTCCAGAGAAAGCTTTTCCCCGCATGACTATGTCCTTTTAACCATGAAAAGAAAATCATGGTTAGAATAAATATTTGGAAGGTAAAACTGGAGGTATTTGTTCCAATTTCATTCTACACTTCTTGCTGCCCTTAGTTTGTTCAGCTATGTGATGCTACAAGTGTCTGTACTCATCTTTCAGCTGCTTTATAATTTATCATTCCTCGCCATTCGTATAATATCAGATTTGTTTTGAAATAAAGGCTCAATAGAGATGGGGCAAATAGGAAGAAGCAGCTCATTTTCTCTGCTTGGACAAGCCCCTGACAGGTCATCTCAGGTGAAGACGCAGTGAATAATGCAGCAGGCGTGGCGAGATGGAGAGGGGTAATTTTGTGCGTGAAGCTGGCCTCTTTTAGAAATCCTGAAGGTGAGGCTAGTTATGAAGCAATGACACCCGATGCGAGCGCCGTAACTGAGAGCGCTGACACAAATGGCCACCTTTTGTAAGGCCTGTCTGGTAATCATACATCCCTGTCTGGCTGCAGACTACTGTCCAACGCTCACACTCTCAAGAGTCACTTGGACACAAAAGGCCCTTGTTATCGGGAGTGATTGTTGCACACATAAAAACAATGCAAATTCCATGACATGTAGACACCTTATGAGCAGTTTCCTTCCCTCTGACATTAGATTTAAATATGGAACATGCTTCAGGTTGGGTGAATGAGGTCATTGCATCTTACAGTTAGAAACATCCCACGTCTTTGTATTCTGCCTGATGATGCCACCCCGCTGAGATTTCCTGTAAAGCATCTGATGTCAGTGCTCATTCTTGTTTTGACAAAATAGAAAGAATAAACAGAGATTGGAATGATTCTTTGAATAGCTAGTGTATCGATTACGCCTGCATAGAAACCATCCAAGTCTGTCCAAAAACCTTAACTCAAACAATTGTAAGAGAACCTTTCATTCAAGTTGAAACAACTTAAAGTGCTTTATGATTAATGGAAGGCAAATAAGACCAAACCAGTATGGACAATAAAAGGTCTTATCATTTACCGATTATTTAAAAATGTAGCCACAACTGCACCAACAACCCTTCCATGAATATCTATTCTTGAATAATAGGAAGATGAGAAAGGCTATAAACGGATAAAGGATGTAAACAAGGATAGAAGAATCTGAACTCTTACATGCTACATCCATACAACCAATGATGTTTTAAAATAGCAAAACTGATGACAATCACACATATTTCTTCATTTCTACCTCAAAAAGCTCCACACTGGATTACTGTAAAAGATGGGTGATAATACATAATAATAATACATAGTGTATTATTTGACCAAAAATTACTCTAAACAATTTTTTGCAAAATCCCAATTTCTTTGTAGTTTATGAACGACGTCTGCAGGTTAAATGCATCAATCAGGTAAAGTGGCGGAACAAAGAGGTCAAAACATACCAGCAGCAGCACACGTCATACTACATTTGATGGTTATACAGTCTGGAAGAAACAGGAAGGATTGCAGCAGTTACCAAATATTGCCACATATTCTATAAAGAAATACATTTTCATGTTTGATTGCCTCCTCAATAGTTGAAAGCACATCATATGACCTCTGTAACGACCGTACATCATCAATATGTCATTCCCCCATCCATAACGAACCAATTTAATCCCTTGCGTAGGAAAACAGAAAAAAACAACCTGTCTCATTATAGCATGTGTAACTTCTCTACATTCTGTGACCCTTTGTTGAACCAACCACTGTTTTATCCTCACTGCAGGCAACTGCTGTCCTCACATTGCACTGCTCGGCACGCTAGATTGTAGTTTCTGTCTCAGCTGAGACCCGTCGAGGTCCAGAAATGCGCAGACTGCAGGTGAGGCTTTCATGTCAAGGAAGAAGAATCAATTGAAATGCGGGAGCTCGTCTCCACGCTTCCCTCAATGTTTTGCCTGTCGGCTACTCGGAGGCAGGAGTCGTCTTGAAAACTCTGGGCCTCAATTAATGAGACTGACTGGCGTGTCAAGCTGTTCTGTTCTGCTCTTTGGAGCCTGTGAGGTGTGTGTGTGTGTGTGTGTGTGTGTGTGTGTGTGTGTGTGTGTGTGTGTGTGTGTGTGTGTGTGTGTGTGGGTGCCGTAACACTCGCACGCGCACATGCACACATGGAGACGATGAGATTGGATAACGGTGTGGGTGAGCTGACCAGTTATCCAGACGTTCACAAAGGCGCCCTGTTTAAGCTGGTCTGCACATTAAAGCCACGGCACCTCAAAGCAGACACGCTCCCTACAGCTGTGGACACGACTCCGTCTCTCCCTCTGAAGTGCGGCGGCACAGCGGTGTCCAGGTCTGTGCGGCACAAGGAGCATAGGATATGACAATCCGGAGAGCCCTCGAAAGCCCCAACACAGCCCCTTTAAAAGCGTGCACAAAGGGCTTTTCTCCACCATTAAAGGCGTCACACTGGTCCTGCGCCACTTTGAAATGCTGATATTGTTTTCCACAGGATTTTCATCATGCTTTCAACACCAAATCCCTGGAGGTGATAATAAAGAGATCAAATAAAAGTGACAAACGGCTTAATATTTAATCAGCGCTGATCATTAAGCAATTTACAGAAGAGCTGATTACAATCAGGGATTTGTCTTTCACAACAGCTGGATCACAATTTATTTATCCGTGGTTTAATTAACTTGCGGAAGGCCCACAGGCAGCACGTCGCCTCGTGGAGGTCCAGCTTAGAAACCTACACGCAGTCTGTGTGCGTGTGCAAAAGCGGCCTTAATGGCATCTATCATCAGCTACTAATTATGCTGCCTGTAGGCCAGACTGGATCCTGTTTCAGCTTTGGGCTCCAGCCACCAAACACTTAGCATTCATATTTAATCACACCTCATTATCCACCGACAATATAGGAAAGAGACAGAGACCTTACCTGATACGCCAGACAGACACGGTCAACATACAGAGAGAAAAGAAAGTTATAGACACACAAACGCACACTCACATCGACACCTGCAAGTACAAACAGCAGCGAGCTGAGATGGGAGGAAAAAGATAAAATCATACACATTATTTCAATTATACTGTGTATTTTTACAAGTATTGTTGCCATTTCAGATATACTCTAGCACAATTAATTAAACCGTAATTCCGTACTTGGTACTTCCACAATTTGAATTAATATTTAATCATGGGATTTCCAATTTTGTAGACAATAAGTTTAATATTTTGAAAAGAAGTAATATTTCTAAAGAAAATCCATAGAAATAACATGCAACCTCCACATGGAAAAGCTTAAAACCCAGAACCATCCTGTGGTTTCCCAGTCTCTATTTGACCTTTAGATCACAGCTTCTCTTTTTTTTCATCCACAAATCCCAGTGAATAAAAGGCCCCATTTACACAAAACCTTTGATTTGTTTGGAGCGACTGTTTGCACGGCAGCTGTGGTCCGATCGACTGAGAACACCACTTTTTGAAAACTCTATATTCATGCAAGTGGGAGAAAATGAAACTTTCTGAGATGCTGTTACTGCACATGCACTAGTAGATGGAAAACAACAATGGCAGAGGCAGAGGTAACAACAAGAAATTATTTATACGTTTAGCTACACAGTATATAATCCAACATTTTTGACACTTTTGTTGCCAATTCCTTGTCTTCTATTTTTTCTTCATACTTGTAATTGATTATAACTTCAGCAACACTAGGAACACTTGAGTACAACTTTCCAGTATTCTTCCCAGTCTGGGCAGGGCTGCAGCAGCGCCCCGGGGTGACTCGGAGCTTGAAGTGACTCAGCCTCTTTGATGCGCCGTAGAGCCCTGAATTCAGTGCTTTCTCAGCAACTTGGTTCCTTTCATGTGGAATCCTTTTCTGCGTTTTCTGGTTCAAAGAGCAGCAAAAGCAAACAGAGGCTAATCCTTTACCCTCACAGCAACTGGGCTATCGGCTCGGAGTCATCACGACGTCACACTCCTCAGGTGTAAGTAGTCTGATGTTGGACATCAAATATGACTTTCGTCTGCTCGGGCCACCTGTCCTTGTTACTGTCATTGAAGTGAAACAGAATATGGCGAGTCATGCCCTGCACATCTCTCGCTACAGTGGCTTGGTCATACTTGTAATTTGTGTGGTCTCACCTGTCTTTTCATGCCTTTTTGCCTTGCTTATAAAGTCTGCTAGTGGACATCTGAGGGAGTCACTGTATCTGATGTGCTCCAGCAAGTCTGTGCAATTTGTACTTAACACTGGTGCGGATAATTATCCAGCACTTGTTTATCAAGTTCTAGGACTCAGGCCAGCTGAAAGAGGAGATGCTCGTGAAAGATGCAGGAGCTATTAAACAAAAAATACCGCTATATCTTCTTTCTCCCAGCTGTGAACTAAAACAAACAGGCCTAAAAACAATCAAGATTGTTTTTCCTGGCTTTGCTTGTGATTTTGCAATTCTCGCAATAAAAATGTGAGCTTTTAACAGATATATTATTGAAACAACGTCAAATACCTAGAATGCTTCACAATTTAAAGTAATTATAGTAGTTGGAAACATGTCTCTATTGTAAAGATTCAATGAGAAGTGTGGATTCTTCCTTCTTTGATACTTTGCTGATTTTATGGATCATCAGCAAGGAAATTCGGAGCAAATCTCTAAAATCGAGTTTGCTGTAGTTGCTTAAGAGCCTCGGCATGGTTGCAGAAGTGTAAACAAAACATTTAGGAGTCATTTGACCCCGTGTGGGGACAAGTAATCAGTGTGTGACCTCAGACACTGCCGTCTCTCATTTCTCTCCACAGACAGGAGGCCAAGAGAGAAAGTCATCAACCACCACGTACGCTTGCCATCAGGATCAGCATATGAATGTATAGAGATGCGTGCATGCTCAGTTAAAGTGCTGAGGCAGAAAAATGTAGAAGTGAGCACATAAAGTGGATGGTTATTTCAGAAATATCAAACAGCCTCAATTCTTTACAATTAATATGTTGTTATTTTTTTTTTTTTTTAAAGCATCTTTTGACAAAAATCATGTAACAAGCTGTAAACCTGAATGATTCATTTAAGAGAAGCAGCCTGATAGAAAATCGATCATTCAATCCCAATCTGATACAGAGTCCGCTGAAATATTAGCTGTGAGGTAAACATCATGTATCAGCCCGTGAATGCTCCTTAATGTATATTTCATTAAAAATTTACACTCTGGTCTGAGAGAGTGTCGTGTGTGTGTGTGTGTGTGTGTGTGTGTGTGTGTGTGTGTGTGTGTGTGTGTGTGTGTGTGTGTGTGTGTGTGTGTGTGTGTGTGTGTGTGTGTGTGTGTGTGTGTGAATGGGGTGGGGTCACTCCGTCCACCGTCTCGTCTGGGTCTGGAGGGCTGACGGCCTGTCACCGGGGCAGCCAGTAGACGGGAGGGGGGGGTGGGTCACATGGGTGTTGTGACCTCCAGGCCGCGTTACGTGAACCCCCTCATGGACCGTGGTGAAGTCAGATTGCCTAATCCATGGAAAACAAAAGTGCTGTCAGTCAGACCGGACAAGTCATCAACAACAGCGGCACCACCGGCCTGGGAGAAATTCACCAGCGCGGGCCTTCATGAAGCCACTCTCTTATGGGATATTGATGATGGAAAGACGCCCAGCTTTTACACTACGGCTGCTAATGGTCTCTAAGTGTTTGCCAGTGAAAATGGACTATGTATTTTCTGTTCGGTTAAATAGGATATGCTCATTATGGCTGCTCTCTGTGTCTTGTCGTAAGTGCTTTTGACGATTGGTCTCCGAGTGTCAAATAACAATCAATGACTGGCCTCTAAAGCTGCTGCAACTACATAGGGGACAGAAAAGTATTTAAATGGGAGAGTGTCTGATAGAACAAACAAAAGATTTCTCGGTAAAACAGATTATACAAATCTGAAATTATAATCCCCCTTCCTCACGTGTAGCAGGCAAAGCATTTGAACACTTTCCCCACTGCTCACGTGTGACGATTATACATTGTTGTGGTGATTATCCGGGTACGTTGTTGTAATCGTGACACTAAATGCCAATCCCAGCTCCACTCGAACCAGAGTCTTCAGTTTACATTGTTTTCAAGTGTGGCAGCGACACACTGCAAACCGTGTTCATGTATAAGTTTCACTAAACACTCTTAAGGATTTGCAATTCCTCACATGAGTCTTTGGGTTTTGAAAACATGCCGCTTGGATTTTGAATCAATTTGCAATATAATCTAGTTGTGTCAAACTTGTCTTGAACCTTTATGAATTTCTGAAATTAAGAAAAGAAATAATAAATGAGCCTCCAGTGTGTCATGGTGGGGATCATCGTCCAGCAGCTTCTGCTCCTCTTTTATAAACTTACATTTATTCGACATCTGATGGAAAAGTGATGTTTGGATTGGGAACATGTCCAGTATTTATATGGTTAAGATATTAGAAATAGTCACAAATAACCTCTGTGTGTCATTACTAACAAAATAGTCCAATTTCATCTGGTGACAATCCTGCTCAAGCACAATTCAGATGAAAACTTCAGGCCAATTTCGAAGCTGATTTAAAAGAGTTGATGCATTATTCTGCCAACATTCCTGAGAAAATTCAGAATGACTTCAAGAGACAATTGCAGCTAATGTGCGTATTTTCTGGCATTTTGACAAGAAAGCTTCAAGAAACAAAAGGAAAATGCAGGTAGTCAAAATGAAATCGTGAAAAATACAAACCAGCGGAGCTATACTTTAAAAAAAAAGAAAAATGTAAACATACATTTTACAATTGAATTCATAAGTGTGATCGGAACAATAGAAACACTAGAATGCCACAATGAGCATTGATGATGAATAAAATAGAATAGAAATTCTTTGTCAGGAAAATTCACACTTCACACTTTCTCTGATAAAGTGCAGCCCAGTGTAATCTACAGTGTTTACATGCTGTCTGCAGTTGTTTGCTCCTCGGCTGAAGATAAGCATCTCCCATGAACTGTAATGAGCATTATGAATGAGATCATCATCCGCTGTAATCTTCAGCCAGAGCACGAGACTGAGCAGATAATGGAGAAAAACCAGTCCACCCGGCTCAGGCAGTTTCTCTCTTGGTGGGAAACCCTCCCCCCCCCACCACCACCACCACCAACCTCACTCCCCACCCTTCTTTTGGCAATCTGCCCTCCCTGCTCAACACATCCTCTCCTTCTCCTTCAGATGACGTCACTTCAGCAGCTCTGTTATTCTTCGTGAATATTTACCCCAGGCAGACCAAACGAGCTATAAAGGGATGCGAGGAGACGTAACAGTGAGAGTGAGCTGGGCCAACGCTTGACCACATTCCAGGACTGTGAGGTGACCGAGTGTTGACTGCCCCACGAGGAATCCCTTTGATAGTGCTCCTATCTGCCCAGCGATCAATACGTGGTGCTGATAAAAGAGACCGGCTCACATCAAAGCATGCGCCGGCCTGCCACGACGAGGAGGATAAGTCATAAAATGTCAATTATTAATAGAGGGGAAGGGTCTCCTTTCAAGTGGGAGAGAATTTAGATAATGAAAATCAAACAAAATCCATCTCCCACAAATAACATCCTCAAGGTATTCCAACCCTTTGAAAAATCTTTTAAATCGCTTTTCATGTCAGACAAAAGATTTTATTGCATGTCGGCAAGGGAGACGAAGGGTGTGTGTGTGTGTGTGTGTGTGTGTGTGTGTGTGTGTGTGTGTGTGTGTGTGTGTGTGTGTGTGTGAACCTGACCCTTCACCCCCACATAACCCCGACATCTGTCCCACCAAACTATAGCTGCTCAGATCCATATTCACACACACCTGATCTCTCCACACCTCAGTGTGGCTCTCGATCAATATTTTGCTCCCGGAGTGGCTTTGTTCTTTCATGTTTTGATCCAGGTGGTCAACAAAGTTTTTTTTGTGTGTGTGTGTTGCTTGGCTTCAGCCCAGCTGACTTTGATATTCATATCTTTTGATGCAGCTTGTCAGACACTATGATTTATTGATTGCAATGCCTTGGATAATCAAGGAGAGAGAGGGGCTGGCTCTGCACTTAGGACCTCTCAACTGTTATTAGACATTGCAAAGCTTCATGTTGTATCCCACAATGTGGCTACTGTGTTAAATATTGATGTGTAAAAGACTCAACATATGGATTAGCATGCATATTTTATGTTGGCATTCCCATATGGAGGAGAAATCTACTGTACAGAGCCAATGGGCTTCACAGTTTTTGAAAAAACATTTCTTTTTGTCTTTTTCTGCCCTTTTACTCCGCCTTCAGGCAACTTCTCACAGTTTCCTTCCTGCTGTGGAGAGAAAAAAACCAGAATAATCACTAATGAACCTGTGTGAGTATTTTTTTCTAGGTCGTTGTTTCCCGCGAAGTTCACTTGAAAGCAGTTTTATTGATTTCTTACAGCAGACAAATGCGCTGTGAAGTTCTCTCCGAGCTCTCACCTCAAGCTTCACGCCGCCTACCTTTGCTGGTACGATCCCAGCGAGTTCGACGGCAGGTCGGGTTTGTTTGCTTCCATCCAGCAGGTCAGAGAAATTATTAGTGTCTGAATGCATCGCTGCTTCATTTGCCTCCGACCACCACTGAGAAGAGCCTTATGAACTATGTTGTCCTTTGTATAATAATTAGATTATCCAGGAGTGCATAAATCAACCGCAGCAGCTCTCTATATATAAAATGCAATAATGTAAAGCTCCAACAATTAAGTTGTAAAGGGAGTCTCAGACGCATTAAAAAAAAAACAATCTCTGTAGCTACACATTAATGTATAATGAATCTGGTGGAAATAATGCAGCACGACATAATTGAGTTGGTATTATCTCAAGCAAGTACAAATGTTTACAATCATAAAGCAGCGGAGACTGTGTGGGGTGAGGTGGGGGGGGGGGGGGGGGGGGGGGTTGCAGAGGTTTTTCCCTCCAGCTCTCCCTAGTTGTCTAATCTTCTCCTTTTGACGGGCTAATGTGCTGACTCGGGATTCTCCGGCTCTCAGCAGGGAGCTCCTGACCACCTGCAGCAGGGGGACAGCCCGGGAACGAAGGCAACTTCTTTGACAAAAGCACCTCTTTAAGGTCAAGCTGGGAGGCCTCTTTGTGTCCAACACAACAAGGACAGTGACCGGGGGGGCTGTGCAGCTTTCCCTAAAGCTGTGTGAACTCTTATCTTTATCAGTACTTGCAAAGGTAATGTTTACAAGATTTTATGCAGCATCCTAAAACCCCTTTCTCGCCAAGAAACAAAAGAGAAGCTCCTTAAATAAATGCAGAATTGTTTATATTTGCATTTGAGATTACATCTCTATGTAGAATTCATTTGGCAGCTTAAAGCTGTTTGTGCTGGCAGTGAGTGCTGATGGCTACGATGGATAAAGAGACAGTTTGTTCATTAGATGAAGTGCTACTTCTCCCTCAGATATCATGCTGTGCACGGCCGATATGATCAGTGTGCACACAAAGATCTTCCTAATCACGCTGCAGACTTCAGCTTGCGGTGTAGTGTGCAATATCTAGTTTAATAACCCCAAAGAAAATCTTAACTCAAACACAACGACTGTGCTGCAGGCATTCAATTCATTTTAGAAAATATAAAATATCTATATAAATTTTTTTAAGTCAAACAATAACATACATTAATATTACACAATGGTGAACAATTGAATATACACAATTAATTTAATTTCAAATTGTGAGTACTTACTTAATTCACATAACTTTTTGAAAATTTTCCAACGTCATTGTTGTGTAAACGGGAAAGACGGAACTTTGCCGTCGCGTGCGCAAAGAAGACTATTCTTCACGAGAATAAAAAGCCATATGATACCATACTAATTATATATATGGACATATACTAGATATATGAAACATATATAAAATAGTAATAGAACCCTCAAAATAAACAATTTTCAGGTTTTATTCTGGTTTTCTTTGATATATGTAACATTTTGATCGGCTCAAACCCTCTTGACCAATCAGTGATCGTTTGTGTCCCTCCCAAAAGGGGTCAAGGAATCTTTGTAGATATATTGACTGATAAGCAAAATAACTCTACAAGATTAAAAAAATATATAGTCTTTGTATTAATTCATGCCAAAAAAAAGTAATTATGGAAAGAAGTTCTGTAGGACATTTTCTCAAATAAAACAACTCTTCTGAATCAGCAATTAGTAACTGATGTTGCAGGTTTTGTGTTATAGAAATATTTATCTGTACAATTAAGAAATATATCGGCACTTTCTTGCAACTTTTACATAAACAAACCATCTCAAAGAAGTAAATGCAGTATGACATTCCTCATGTGAGTGCTCTCGATCTCCTGATTCATTCTTCAACATGAAAGCAAACATATACTTTGACCAAAAGGTGGAAGTATTGGTCTGAAAGAGCCTCGGTGTTCCACTTAATGACAACCGAGCCTCTGTTCTGTCCGCTGGCACCGAGCCAGGCAGGGATTCCTGGCAAACACCAGGCAGACAGACAAATCAAGCTGCTGGCAGCTTTTCAGACAGATAGCAGACAGCCACCAACACAGCAGCTCAACACAAAGAGAATGATGTCAGGTTGTCTCCTGCCTGGCAGCACTGGCACTTCACAGCCAATGTGACTGCTATTAACAACAGCATCTGCAAGATTTCGTCCATTTGAAAGATGGCGAGAACCACAAAGCACTCGTAATAAAGAGTGTGGAGGGGAGCACCACACCACAAAAATCTCTCTATTCCATTAAAATTG
Source organism: Blennius ocellaris (assembly GCF_963422515.1). Lineage (NCBI taxonomy): Eukaryota > Metazoa > Chordata > Actinopteri > Blenniiformes > Blenniidae > Blennius > Blennius ocellaris. The sequence continues at coordinate 16,416,196 of NC_137666.1, read as the reverse complement.
CCTGGAAGTGTCCAACTGGCCTCTCGGTCGTAACTCTACCCCTGTGTGATGAAATCGTCAATTCATAATGAAAGTGGATCTGTAGGCGTTTCCCAAAGTGAGATCATTCCTGTCATTATTTGCCCCTTCAGACGAACCTCAGGGGACATTTTAGAGACAGAATGAAGGCATGTGGTCAGGAGAATTTAAACAGATGGTAATCTGAGGTAAAACCCTGATAAATAGAATGTTAAAGTGTTTTCTTCGCAGAGCTTTCTTTGCAATTCAAGCACGCTGTGAAGTGTTGACGATACTTCCGTGATAATAAGGTAACCTACTGACCAATGTCATCGATTCCTTTGCCACGGAATAACTCGGACTTCTGTTAGCATTAGCAAAAACATTTCTTTCCCTGAAAGGTTACCTTTTGTAAACCTCCTTAACTACTTTTTTTTTTTTTTTTACATTTTCATTAACTATTGACTTTTCTTTTTATTGGGGGGGGGGGGTTTCAAAAAAGCTTTACGTTGGTACAATAAAACCATGTTTATTGAGAAGGAAACGGCAGAGAGGCTGAAAATGATGTAGTTTTCATGTAGGGCCACTAGTGGGTGCTGTTGTTTGTTTATAAACATTAGAAATGAGTAGACGAACATTCATGTGGACAGATGGCGAAGTTGGATTGCCATTGCGGATGACTGTCAACTATAAAGCGCTGGAGTTGGGGAATTTTCAAAAAGCTTGGATTTCAGTGGCTCCAAGCACAAAAATGCATCCAAAGTTTGACATTTTCCCTTGAAAAGCGTTGTCGCATAAACAAGGTCCTCGAAGTGATTCCAGTGACTTGCACTGCTAACGACCCCTCCAAATCCTTGAATAATCTAACACCTCACCCAGGTGTTAGTCTTTTTCACTATCTCAATAGGAGACCACCAATTCTCTCCTCATCCCCCCCCCCCCCCCCCCCCCCCACCCCGTTTCTCACATTTTCACACTACCATGGGACTCATCCGTTAGTTTCTACTTCTATTGTGATGTGAGTGTCCCGCTGGCTCCCTCAAAAAGCCCTTCACACCTCAGTGTGGCCTCCCTGCTCCACACCTGAAAGCAGATTATCTGGTCAACCCCCCCCCCCCCCTCCTTAATTCATCACCGCCATCTCAGTTTGCTCTAAGCGTCTCCTCCTTGTTACCCCCTGCTGACCGGCCTGCGTCAGGGTCAAGCCAGAGGTCCGAGAGTAATATTACTGTACTCGGGGTTGCTGATCTGTAAGAAGCGATACGTTTTTTTGAGTCACGTGGCGGAGAGAGACACCCACCGTCTGGCCGCAGACACTGATGTCACGGCGAGATGCCGCGGGGTTGGGCTGCAGACGGGTGATGTCACAGCGGGCTCGGAAATTCTGTGAAAAAAAATGTGCTTGGAATTAGTCAGATGGCGGGAAGTGCAGTGCAGAAACGGGAATTCATGAAAACAAGAGGGGATTAGCAAAGATCTTCTTTCTGTTGTCGTTTGTACTGCCTACACTGGCAATGCAACCATCCTGAATCACTACACCTCGAATCGAATTCTCAAAGAGGCTCGTCAAAGTGTTTTTGTTTGTCTTCTATTTGTTTGTACGTGCAGTGGAGATCTGTGCTGCACTGGTCAGTGTAAGTTGCCACCTATGACCTTGTAAAAGAGAAGCAATAAAAAATGAATGAAGGAAATTCTACCGTCTCTTTTCTTTTTTCATTTGCGACTACAGAACGTCCACAGTTGACAAATTACCTTCACTGTGTGTTTGGACACAGACCAAATGTGGGTGAAATGGTTATAGTTGTGTAACCGAGGATGAAGCCAAACTGCATTAAAGTGATTTATATGAAAATGTGAGACGTTTTAGCTGCGTGTTGATCAAGTTTAGGGCTGATGTTGTAGAACTATCTGTGAGTCAGTTTTGATTCACAGCAGGAGAGTCACAGTCACTGACTTCACGCTACATTTCAAAACAAAAAATATATAAAGTTTGATATGTATATGTTTCAGCACGTATCTGAAGGAGCGAGGGATGGGAGTAATAATATCCCAAATACTCACATTGCTGTAATAATACATTATTTTTGTACTTGTATTATTAACACGTTGTAATCTCAATTGGAAAATATTTGTGGGATAGCTATTTCAACACTTATTCGCTTTTGAAGCATTTTAAAAATGCTGAATTAATTATCTTATATCCAAATTTACACCATGTGATTAAGTGAAATTGCTATAATTTTGTTGTGTTCTGGGTGTTTGTTTAGACAAAAATGCTTTTTTGGAAATGAAATGAATTGTACTTGTTTCCTGTTTGGTTTTCTTGTAAATGTTGTTGTGTAAGCAAACATAGGTTAACAACTTAGCATGCCCACAATGCAAACTAATATTTATATCTGAAATATCCTCTTTATTTATACATTTGTTTAATATCGTGTTGATTTGATATACTTTATAGTTTTTCTTCTGAGAATGACGTGCTTCAAACGTATTCAGACATTCTATACAGACAAATTCAGTTGGGTGGCCATTATTGAAAATGCTATTTAATCTGGGATTAAAGTAAGTCGCAATCTAAATAGTTTTAAAGAGTACTTTGAAAACACAATTTTTTACTTGTAATTGTGTACAATTGAAGCAATTTTACAGCAGTTATCCTTCAGAACAAACTGGTGATTCTTGTGCTCATCCCCATGGCACTCGCTGACTGTGCAGGTCAGAAATAGCATGATTCTAATGGGCGTGTGTGTGTGTGTGTGTGTGTGTGTGTGTGTGTGTGTGTGTGTGTGTGTGTGTGTGTGTGTGTGTGTGTGTGTGTGTGTGTGTGTGTGTGTGTGTGTGTGTGTGTGTGTGTGTGTGTGTGTGTGTGTGCGTGTGTGTGTGTGTGTGTGTGTGTGTGTGTGTGTGCATATTCTAAGGCACCTGTCTATGTTGTTCTTGCAAGTTTGAGCCTGTATGGATAGATATATTTACACACACGCACACGCACACACACACACACACACACACACACACACACACACACACACACACACACACACACAGAATGCACAACCAAGACCCTGAAATCTGACATTCCAGCACGAGGCCGAGGCAGCTCCTCCTTTTCTTCATGCCCTCTGCTGAAACTCTTAAGACTTCTAAGCACTTTGATTACCAGATCCATATACACCACCGAGCTAACAGCAAAACGTCAGTGGGAGTACCTTCTGTGTGGGATAGTTATGGATCGGGCTGTATGGAGGGTGAGGTCACCGTCGCTGCTCTGCCTCACTGTCACTTTTCTAATTGGAAGGACAAGCGGGGGTCATATATCTCCTGAGTTAAGATCTTAATCTCTTCAACAGGATTGATGCCGACAATGTTTTATACCCAGTGGACATAAATATTGACACACGTATCCAGATGTATTTGGAAGGCCGTGTAACACAAGGCTGGCGGTGTGTCGTAGATGGCAGGTGACCTTGGCGATGACAGGTTCAGGGACAGGGCGTGGGGTGAAGCGTGGAGCAGCATGGCTGTCTGTACATGTATGTACGTGATATACTGTGTCCCACCATGGAGCATCTGACAGTATCCAGCTGTCCCCTGTAGGTGCCATATATGTGGTGTGTAAAAGGGTCTTTTGTGTGTCTATAAATGCAAAAACATGATTTTCCATAATGTTACATGACTTCATACTGATGACACCAGTAATGACTTAAAGGACTGAAATACATTCCACCGTCATGATAAGATTTTATTTTCAAAATGATCAGATCGAACTATGCTGTTGGCTCAATCTCAGTTGTGGCTTTCGACATAGCTTCTGCCACTAAATTGACTAGTTAAACCAACATCAACTGTTAAATGATGTAGTCAAGCGTGCCAGACCACTAGTTGGCACTGTTGTTCGTTTTTCTAATGAAACCACATTCACACATACTCGCAGAAAACAAAAATAGAATGTGTATACACGAACAGTGGTGTGTACACATTCGGACATTCATATAGACAGACAACCAAGTTGGATTGACATTCCATGTGACTCTCACTTTTAAAACTACAAAGTCCAAGGAGAATATGGACTGGGAGTCATGACACTCTGGAGGCTGCCATCATTGTTATTGTCCATCTACATGTGCAGAAGTACTGTTGACGACGGCCGTGTGCACATGTGCAGTAGCAGCGTATTCAAAAAGATGCATTTTCCTCCGTTTACACAGAGGTGGAGTAAGAGAATTTTCGAAAGTTCCACCTTGGGAGCACTTTCCAACACAGTGAATGTTTTCTGCTTTGCACTTGTAAACATGGCCGAGTTAATGGGGCCTGAAAGCCTGGAAGAACAGCTGACCCATGCTGATTAAACATTTACACACAAATTCTCAGAGGTGTCAGGATTAGTGGGTTACCAGGGCAGTGGGAAAATATGATAGAAAATATCCTAAACATACTGCCCGAGTAACATCGATCTGCTTTAAGTGGAAACTCATAACATAAAATAACCAAGATTCAAATTAAGTTGCGCAGTGGAGTATAATGATGTTTACTAAATGCTCCCCATGTACTTTGTGACTTTAGCTACTCACATCTACCAAATGGCATCTAGTACAGAAAGGCTCCTTCTGATTGGCGAAATAGGTTGACGTGGATAGAATCAATACATAGTGCAAGGAAATATGTGACTTATTGTATTTCAGTCTTTTGAAATGTTGTAATGTTGATACATTTGCAATCGATCTTGCAGCCTCTCTTGCCAGCAAGTTGTCCTCTCCGTTGTCGAAGCTTCTCCACCAACTGGCACAATAAAATCACAGCAGCTGCCACTTCGCATTGCCACAGTCACCACAGAAGTTTTCCAAAATGGATGCCGAACGCATAGCTTCAGCTCAAGCTCCCCCGGTGCGAGTGGTGGGAACAACAGAGCTGTGGCACGAAGGCAAAGCCTCCATTAAGGGTCATCAAATATTCATCTGCCAAACGGCACAGAGCCCCCAGCGTGTACCCCCGTAGTGCTGTGTAACGAATCACCAAGAAATCTGCCCCTGAAAACAACAACAACAACAACAACAATAACATGGAGTGAGAGAAGAATCTCAAGGATAGAAAAACCCTTTATTACCTTCATGCTCAAGCAAGAGTTTTACAACCATGTGCAACATGACTACCGGAGCCAAACATATAGAACATGGATCAAAGCCACCAGACTTTGACCTTACATAATATAAAAATTACAAATAAGATCATAACTGCATTCTTTCAGTAAATATATTCCTGATTTGTCCACTGGGAGAAATTAAATAGCATTAGCATGTCATGTTATCATAGATTAGGATTTCATTTCACTGCATCGTTTATGTTGAGTTTCGCATTAAATGCAGACTTTCACGCAAGAAAAAAGACCAAGAATTGCTGTTGTTATTATTAATAGTTTATCATTCTGGCTCTGGTCACAATGAGATGAAATCAACTGGCCTCTGATCTAATCTGTACAAAACTTTTGCATGATTAATCCGACAACTGACTGTTTAATAGACAGATGCTTCTTCACCTATCAAGAGCTTCTCCTGTGTCAACATCCAACTAATGGCCTAAGTCGCCAATATTAAGACAACAATGACATCATCAGACTGACCACATGGTTCAATAGCTGGAGTTAACTCCAAACTGTCAATAAAAACTCAATCAATGAATCCAAGCAAGCCCATTCAGACTTGGATTAGATCTAAAATGTGTTTAGTGCTCCTGGCCATGCAGTAATTGGTTTAGCAGTCTAGCAGGCTGGCTGTAATGACATTACCGACCTGTTAACAGCCACACAGAAGCTTGACTTGTTCCTCCAAACGGCTCTGTCATCTGTCAGTTTACAGTCGGTTGCTGTGCAGGTTGTCTGCTGTGCTATTTGATAAGCTTTTTTTAAATTTTTAAATAAAACAAAAAGGCAGCTAAAACGTGCTGTGTTGTGTGATGAAACAAGCCGTTGTCTCCAGGTCTTCAGCAGGAGGCAGCAGAGGAGAATTTTACGGCCGACGGTCAACAATGTTTTCAAGTAAAAACGCTAAACTTTATACAGCGTTTTGGTTTTCCCTTTACATGATAACCGTGGTCGGAAACACTGAAAACATGACTTTTTGAAAACGGCTTCCAAGTTGGAACTTTTTGACAATGTTCCAATGATAGTGTTGTATTGGGCACAATACAAATTGAATCGAATCAAATCGAATCGAATGTAATCAAATCAAATCGCATTGAATTGAATTGTTAAAATACTGTCATGGAGAGAGGACATGATAACTGTCTAGATGCAGTTAAATATTGCACAGTGTACAACACAACGCTGAAGATAAACAGATCTTTAGTCGTTACTCTTTGTATTTAGTTGTTGTACCTCATCATCAGGAGCAGTGATACTAAGTGTAGTTTGTGTGGTGATCTCAAGGCATTAAACAGCATTGAAAAATCAATCTGACAGAGAAAAAGTGTGAGAGACTGTTTATTTAGTTGGTTGTTTTTCTTTTTTTTTTAAAGCTTTTTCTTATGTCAACTGCTTGGTTCAATAGGTAATTTCTCTAGAGAATGAAATTAATTCTAAAAGTCCAAACACAATTATTCCCTTTTACGAGGTTTCAAAAAAATGGTAATTTGCATATCTGGCCACATTGTATTTCCTTCACTTCAAGGAATACAAACGCACTACTCTTGTTAGGTTCAGTTCTAAATGAACTCTGTTATTTCATATTGAGGCAAAATGCAACCGAAATGCAAACTTGTGGTCTTGCTTATCCCTTCCATCACAGACATGGACTACTTTGTTTACTTGGTTTGCATAAAGCACCAGCATGTCGGAATAAATTCTACAATGATTCAGAGGATCCTACCAGTTATTCTGTTCTGACATACCAGGATCAGAGGCAACACGTTGAGTTTATAGAAGATAATAAGGTCTTTTAATGCTCATACTGAAAACAACTTACTGAAATGAGGGAGGAAGTGTTTGTTTTTGAGTAAAAGTCCTCGATGGCTTTATAATTATTTCATAATAGATTAGCAGACACACAGTGTGCTTTTGAAAACCTGAGCAAAAGATTACATGAATATTCAAATTCCATGTCCTCTCTGTGCCTCACAAAGACATATGTCTCCACATGTGATCCAGACCAGGTGATGTACTCGGTTCCTTTTTCTGTGGCTCCCAACAAAGTTTGTCATCTTCACCTGAATGTTGTCCTGTAAAAGGTCCCTTTAAGATTTATATTGAATACACTTTATTTTGACCAATGATCAAATGGGGCTTCAGCAACCCTCATTCAGATTTCAATCCCGGAGGACAGAATGTCAAACATACGGTCCAGAGAGTCCAATCGGGCCACAAGAGGAAAATTTCCATCTGTGAAAAATTATGACATTAAAGGCAATATATGTATTGGCCCATCAGAGACACACAGGGTATAACTGTTGTGATATGTGGTGAATCTGTTCAGGTGAGCCGATGTAGAAATCAGTCTCCATTAAACATCATTCAAGAAGTTATTCTGATCATTATATGAATTAGGTGACTATATTGTTGAGTTCCAGCCAAATGCTTTATGCCTTTGAAGATGTAAATCAGGAGATAGAAATCTACTTATCACATGGGGATCAGAGGTGTGATATTGTTGTGAAATGGTTGTTCTTTTATTGAAATTGTTCAAGTGATGTAAATGGTTAGATCATTGAATATGAACGTTATAATATAGTAATACCTTGTCGGATTGATACAAAGAAAGAGATTTAGAGTTTGAGTTATTTGTGGATTTAGTGCTATTATTTACTGGTCTGACCTGCTTGAGATCAAATTGTGCTGTCGGTTTCCTCTGAAGTAAAATTTAATTGACACCCCTGATATAGGGGCTTTTTAAGGAATACTAAAGTGCCCAATTTTTACAGGAAACTTGCTGACAGGAAAAACAAAGGGAAGAATAATAATTTCGTACAATTTATTTTCATAATAAATCTGTGGAAATAGTGTCACTGACCAAATATGCCAATAATTTGTAATTTATAGCTTTTTTAATGGGGTACTTTTTTTTTTAAGAACTTTTAAGATCTTGTTGATTGTGTGAAATTGTGTGTTTGGGTCTGATATTTTAGTCTGGAATAACCTTGTATTAGCTTTTACCACACAGTGCAACCTTACTAAGCACTATGAACGGACATCCGACACCGTCCCGTCCACATGACAACTTTCACACTAAAAAGAACACGTTCGCTCTCAGCTGATCCTGGATCTGCCTCCGTTTGTTAACTGTTGTTAGGATTCCATCACCTTCTCACCTCCAGTGGGAATCGACCTCTTGCAACAATTCAGTTGGAGGACTTCTCTCTCGGAAAGACCAGACTGGCCTTGTCCCCGAGCACATTTCAGTCCTGATCCTGGTGGTGAGAGCGATGTTGGAATCCAGCTGGAAGGACCAAGTTGTCAGGAGAATTACCTCGTAAAAAAAAAAAGAAAAAAAACCTCAGGGAGACAAAATACACAAGAAATAGACTGAGAGCCTTTTAAAAGGTTTAAAACAATTCTATTACATTATTCTTGCAAGAAGAGACAAAGTCACAGTACAACCTTTGCATGATTGTCCAGGTGTTTGTCTAACTCTGAAGACAGACAGCACCTTGTTAAAGGCTAGATTGTTTTGGGTCTGCATTGAAGGACACCAAAAGCACCACAGAGGCTCCAAAACTGCTGACACAGGTCATCCTTGAACACAAACTGCAAATTAAACATTGGTCTTTGTGAGACAAAATATGATTTCTCTAACAGTGTCAAACACATCATAGTTCAGGGGCCACATACAGAACAATTTCATCTTGAGTGGGCCATAATACCTTTTAAATTTTAAACTTTCAACTTTTTATTTATTGTGGTGCAGAGTATATGATAAAATGTCTACATTTTTGCAAAACCAAACAATTACAATTTAAAATTAGTACAATCCCAACATAAAGCCTATTCTGGTGCAGAAATACAGTGAAATGGCCAGAGAACTTCTCCTATACTGTAGCTGTTGCATTATGTATGTTTTTACAAACTCACCCTGACAGCAGGGCGAGTTTGATAGGAAAGCTCACTTTCATGGTGGCATCCCTGATACCCCAGCCCGGGTCTCAGTGTGGTCTTGTGTCACTACTCTCAAGAAATTTGTGGGGGGAAAAAAGAATCTATGTTTCCTTTTTATTTGCTTGGTGATTTGGCCGGATTGGAGCCTCTTGGAGGCCGGTCTTGGCCCACAGGCCTTAATGTTGGGCACCCCTGGTTTATGTCAAGTTCAGACACAAGCAGCACCCGATTTAATGTATTTTTAACATCATCTGAGAGCTTAGAAGAAATCAAAAACATTAAATAAATAACCAAATATGGCTACTTAAAACAAGGGGTTGAAGACAGAAAGACAGAAACAAAATGACCTTAAATGACAAAACAAGTACTAAATGTGTGCCACACCTAACAATACTGACTGCACACAGGGAATTTAATGATGAATTTAAGCTTCTCTCCAGGATTCATGTGTAAATGTGACTCTGAAAGTGTTTGCAGCAACAAACATCAAAACGATTTGATACATTTCATCTTGGCGCACCGTTTAAAGTGGAACCCTGCCAGATGTTTGCTAAAAAAGCGATGTCAACATGAGCACATTTGGAAAGGAAATCAGCCAGGAACAAGATCAGTATCATATCTCTGTGGGCGTAGGAGGCTGGGACGTTGCTGAATATCAACTGACTCAGGTAGCAGTCAGTGAAGCTCTTCTATTACTCAGGCTAGTACCTAAAATATTACAGTTCTGCTCTGGAGGATGATGTTACTGCTGCGTGCAAATCATCGCTGCATGTTGAAGACAATAATTCTGTTCTCCGGGATGTTCCTCATGAATCACAGATGTGAGAGTTCAGGTAAGTAAAGCTCAGCGAGATAAACTTGCTCTGAATCAGCCATAAATTTCTGTTTTTGTCATTCCGTGCAGACGCAAATGTAGCTCACAAGCCCAAAAACACACTGTTCATCAGGAGCAAAGAGTTCCCTCATGCAGATGCAGGTAAGCTGGCCAAAAAAAAATGACAGATCTTGTTGAATTAACATGAAGATTTCACAGAAAAATTAAGACTTTTAAAATGTATTTCAGACGTTCTCTATCAAGAAGAAGGAGTCAAGCTGTGTTTCATTCAAGACAAAGGTCATTTCTTTTTGTCTCGTTACAGCCTGTTGGATGTCTTTGACACTCGGTGCCGGCAGTAATGAATTTCATACTGTATTCTAACATGACTGTGATCAAGTAGCATTTAGGGACTTTTAAATGTAATTCAAAAATTTTATTTACTCTTAGTTAAATATAATTCACATTCCACTAAGTATGGCTGAGGTTTTGATTTTATTTGCACCACACAGTGTGTACCTTTCCATTTATTTCATATTTACTTGATCTGTAGTCATGATAGTTTAATTTGTTTGGTTTGGTTTCTTCGTGCTTGTTAAAGTAGAAATGATGATGAAGAAAGTTGAGTCTTAGATTTAAAATTCAGACTTTATGATCTGCATCTTTTTAATAATTATTTAAAAGGTAAACAATCCCACTGGTTTTCAATGTTTTTTATTTAGCACTGTGTATAAGTTTGCATTATATTGATGCAAACTACAGCTTATTTGTTTGGTTTTGATTCGTTTTTGAGTGCTTAACCAAGATTGTGCTTTTTGTTTTAGGGCGTTGTTGTGGCACAGACTTTGATTACAAAGTTGTAATATCAAGTAAAGGGGACTGCTACCGACTAACTAAAAACGACGCCTTATCCAAACAGGATATTGTTGTGTTGACAGAGCAACCAGTTCCCTTCCTATGCATAAAAAACGATTCCAACAAACCAGGTAGTATTGAAAACAGAGCAGTGAGACACCGCCCTCTATTGGTCCAAAAGTTTAATTACACAACAAACTTCTCTCTTCTCACCAATCCTATTTTATTCTCTTGCAGGCTTCCTCCACCACGTCCACAACTGCTTCAACGCCAGTAAAATTATCTGTTCCATGGCAGCAGCACTGATGTGAGATCAACCCTGTCAACTATGACTTACAAACGTTTCCATTTGTTTAAGGTGTCCAAAATATTAGGCTGACTAAAGCAAAGCTGGTTAACCAGTGTGAGCCAACACAACCTGGCAAAGGTGAGGAGCGCAGGAGCTAAACACTGCTTCACCTCGTTTTGTCTGATTCTGAAACGCTCAGTCAACATCTTCCTGACGACTTCAGGGGTGTGGATGTTGCATGAGATAAGATGAGATGAGATATTCTGTGGAGCTGTACTTTACAAGTGTGAAAGAACAGAAAAAGACTCAAACAAGTACAGCAGCAGCAACATACTTCATATAAATAAATTCATGCACAATATATATACATACAATATACGCACAGGCAAATATGGCAGCATTGCAGACGTTTTAATACCAAGATATGAAATCATCGTCGGTTGTTTTGCAGTGCATAGTACAACATTTCTGTTTGTGTGCGTCGGCTCGTGTTCCAAAAGGCTTCCAGGTCATATTTGATAAGGAGAACCATTGTGGGTCCCAGCCAGAAACCTCTATCACAATCCCTGTCGCCAACAGCAGTGAAACCACCAGCTCTGAACAAGCAGCGTAAATATCACACTCACTCACAGATATGAATGCACAGTACTAAAATGATTGTGTGACACAGTAAAAAAAAAAAAACAAACAAGAACTTTTTTTTTTTATCTGACTAATTTGAGTTTTCATTTCAGAAATCTGTTGCAGAGTGTTTTCTCTCTGCGGGAACAGATGGGGAATTCAAGCACAGCTGCTTTAACAGTCGGCAATGTCAAAGGGATCATGACCAAACTCCCAAAAAGTCCAACAAAAATGTCATTTAACAGAGACACATTCGGCGATCTCTCGGTATTCAGGTTCCACAACACAGTATCAGAAAAGTCGAGAAATTGCAACAACATTAACTATGGTCTTCTTCTAGATTGTGCTTGGAAACAGGAGTTTGGGGATGGCCTACTCACAAACAGTCGAAATCCCAGAAGAAGCCAGCACAGTGGCTGTGGCGAAAAATTCTTCATTGGTTGCAGTTCTGTTTTTTCCAGGGATGCAGCTGGTAGGTAAAGTTGATATACAGTAATATAACAATGTAAACAGCTTGGGGCTTGATTTACTGATAGTGACATCTTGCACTCGAGTGGATTCAAATGAGGGGAATTGCGTGCATGAGGCCTGTTGTACCAAAGATATTGTAGCGATGCAACTAAAACAGGATAGAATGCAGAAAATGACTTATAATAAAGTCTTACGCAATTTACAACTGAAAAGAGGTGAAGCCAGAAATCTCTTTGGGTTTATTTAGCAAAAATCACGCTGTGGTTTAGTGGTGGCACAGTTAATGTTGGTACAGACAAAACTAATGATGGAAAAAAGAATTTTGGCATCATAAGAAGCCAATGAATGGTGTGTAACTGTCACACCGAATAATCACTGTAATAACCTTCAACACAATGCTGATATTAAGTAAAGCAACATCCCCTCCACTCCCTTTCACTATTTCATGTGTAATAAATAATGTGTCTTTGACTCTCAACAGGACGACCCCTCCAGCACTTTTTTACATAATCAGGTAGTGGGAGTTGAAATGGGAGCAAGAATTGTTAATCTCGCTGAGCCCATAAGCATCCATTTTAATGGAGTGCCAATGGTAAGGCGGCTATACTGACGAACTTGGTGATTATTATGAAGTGGAGAGAAAATGTAGGCTGATTTCTGTGGTTTCTGGTGCAGAACGGGAGCATTTTCTCGTGCAGGTCTTGGGATGGTGAAGGTAAGAAAAACGTTACTTTATAAGTCATTAACTTTAGAGGTAATGAATTACAAATGACATAATCACAGCGTTTTCTCGCTAACAACCAAAGAAATATTCAGTTGTTTTACCATAATGCAATTTATACAGACTATTTGCCTGAGAAATGTGCTTTCAATGTATGATATATTGGACTGGGGGTGTCAAACATAAGACCTGTGGATCAAAACTGACATGCCAGAGGCTCCAATACAGCCAAACCACCAAGGGTGTTAGAATTTCAAAGCAAATATTGATTTTGTAATAAATATCTTAAGTGCCATTGCCAATACAACACTTGCAAAAACATGTATAATGCAGCAGCGACAGGAAGTGTTTTTGTTGTTATTTTTTACATTTTAGTGAGTTTTGCAGCAGAAGACTGACTTCAAATTTGCTTTCATGCAGAGATTGCAATTATTTTTGGTATTGATTGTTTGGTTTAGTAAAAATATAAGCGTTTCCATCATGTATACTCTGCACCACAACAAAGAAATATTTAAAGTTTGAATCTATTGAACTGAATAGTGTTTGACACTCCTGTATTCAACACATAAACTGAATCAAGTGGCAGATAATATTGCAATAGCAAGCACTCAGTATAATTTGCCAGTAAAAAATACCTACAAATAAAGCACATATTTTTCGGCAGGAAATGCAAGATATCAAAGTTACAAAATGGTTAACAAATGTTGAAATAACTGAAATGTTAGGTGTATTCAAATATGATGAAAACCAAATAAGTAAATTAAATTGCCCATTTGAAAAAAAACATGTACAATACTAAAACTATTAACTATACCGTCGGCTGTTGGCTACAACCCAAGAAATAACATAGTGTTATAACTTGATTGTATAAGTAAAACAACAGGTTTACTGTGAAGTATCTCATTGGGTTCACATTAATTACCCTCCATAGGTCTATGGAGGGTAATTAATGTGAAGTCCTCTCCTGGCCTTTGTACCGTCCACCAGGGGGCGCCCCAGTGTGGGTCACAGATGGCTGTGAAACTAAGGAGACCAACAGCAGCGTCTCGTGCCTCTGCTCTCATCTCACCTTTTTCGCCATAATGATGGTGAGAGGAAGGAATTCGTCCGTGGTTACTCCTTTGGTTGACACGTCTCACATTAATGAAACACGTCGTCTTTGTCCTTGTTTGAAACCCAGTCGCCTGCACCTGCAGAGCTGAGCGTGTCCGATTTGAAGTCTCTGACTATCATCACGTCCATCGGCTGCGGCCTGTCCCTGTTTTTCCAGGTCGTCGCTCTCTGTATGCACTGTCTGATCAGGTGAGAGACCATGGGGTAATACTCCTCTTTACATTATAAATGGCTGCATTGAAGGTGTCTGTTAACAAAACCCCACTTGTCAAACTCGTTCCAGTTCAAGGAGAAACATGCAGCCCAATTTTATCTCAAGTGATTAAAATAGTGACCCCCCCCCCAAAAAAAACCAAACAAACAAACAAATAATGAGCACAGAGAAGTGCTAAAATCTCAACATAAAGCCAATTTGAATGATGCCTCTTTAGGTCAGAGTTGTGATGAGTTCTATATTTAATATTCTATTTTAAAAAATGTTTAAAAAGTGCATGTTTTCTGTTTTTGATGATGTTATTTCATGGACCGGATTGGACTTTCATGTGGGCCAGTTTTTGGCCCCCGGGCCTTATGTTTGACACTGCTGAGTTAAAGAAACTAGTAACTGTTATAATTATTATTGCTGAAGTGTATTTTGGAGTACTGTAGAGAATTTGTGTTTTATACAAAAGAGCAAATTGATAAACATAAATTTAAAATAATAGCCAATGATGGGAAAAATTGCTGTGGGAAAAATCACCAAAAATTAAACAAAGAGTACTTCGATAAACAATTTATTTTGTGAACAGATGAAACAAAAAGAGAACTTTTGGGCAATGCACTCCAATAAGTTTGTTTACAGATGAAACAATGAAGCCTATCAGGACAAGAACACCCTACCAACAGTTAAGCACGGTGGAGGAACCATAATGTAGTGGGGCTGCTTTGCTTCATCGGGTATTGGAGGACTTGACACAGGAATCATATATATATAGAGAGATATATATAAATATATATAAATATATACTTTGGCTCTCCAGTTAAAAGATCCCAATGATAGAAATGTGGTACAATTCTATTTATTTCTGAAGATATTGTTCAGGTTATTGCAAAAACACGAAGCTGTGCCAATAATGTTGAGCAGGATTGTACCAATCAGGTTTAATCATAATTGAATTGAATTTGATCAGTGCAACAAGAATCAGTTGAATCTTTTCACTTGTTTCACAGAAAACGGAAATCAAGCCTGGAGACTAAGATCCTGATCCAACTCTTCATCGCGATGTTTACCATGAACTTGTCTTTCCTGACGAACGAGAACATCGCTGGCCTCGAGAACGTGGCTACGTGTGTGACCGCCGCCGCCATCCTGCACTACAGCCTGCTGGCCACGTTCACCTGGTTCTTCATGCAGGCTTTACACCTGTACTTCAGCCTTTGTAGAATCCATTCTGAAATCAAACACTACATGAAGAAGATTTGCATTGCAGGCTGGGGTGAGGACAGCTGAACAACTTTGTCGCTACTTCGATGACTTGTCTTCATTTATCACACACGTTTATTCTGTTTTCTTAGTCGTCCCGGGTGTAGCGGTGGTAGTCCTCCTCATCTTGCAAAAGTACGAGCTCCTGCGCATCCCCACCAGTGACGGGACACACGTGAACATGTAAGCGACAATTGGAGCCTTTTTGATGACAAATGATTAACTAGAAAGACCCTTCTTAAGTGAATTTACATATAACTTGTCTCTCTAGGTGCTGGATCACTGATGCTGCTGTTCACCAGGGGGTTAACGTCGGATACTATGCTGTAGTGTTCGTCTTTACTTTCAGCATCTTCATTGTAATCGTGCGGCAGATGGCTCTGCTTCGATCTGCAATACAGTCGGATCATGACAAGAGTTCGGCTAAGATAAAAGCTTTCTCTATCCTGGCCTTGTTCCTCCTCTTCGGCCTCACCTGGGCCTTCATCTTTTTCAGCCATGGACCTTTGACGCTGCCCTTCTACTACATCTTCACCATCCTCAACACCTTCCAAGGTAGATTCCAACCTGATCCACGAGTGTCGAAACAAAAATATGATGCTTTAACATTACTATTGTTTTTTCTGTGTGTGTGTTTTTTTTAAGGTTTCTTCCTTTTCATCTACTACTACACTTCCAGCAGGATCTTTGTAGACAATGTGAACCAGTCATCAGACAGCAGCAGCACCGCCACGGCACAAACAGATGTAAATGTTAGGGATAATGTTTCCGCAAACCAATCAGACATAACTTCATGGTTATCAAAATAATAATTGTGCAAATACTACAAAACCAGCCCTGACCCTTCCAGGTACGGACTTCAGGTGGGGCCTGCATGTAACAACCAATAATATATTTAACAATGTCCAATGATGTAATCATTTTCACCTTTTTCATTGTTAGGGTCATCACATGATTGAAATGGCATTAGAAAAAATTATTTTAAAAATAATACAGACCTTTATTTGCAGGTTTTGTGCAGTTTTATTTTTGATGAATATATACAATGAATGTGATAGTGTCACATTCATTTATGGAGGATAAATACTCTGCAACACTCTCGTCATGGTTGGTATTGGCAGTTTTTAAGTTGTCTTGTTTTACTTCATTTCCTTTCTCTTTTATGTAGTTTTAATGTGCTCTGCGATTTGTATACAGAGGCTACTTGTAGTATTGTGACATCTCCCTTTGTCCCATGCTTAAAATGTTTCCTTGACAGGTTGATTATATATTAGTGATTCATTATCTTGCTGACTGACTGTATCCATGAACGTGGACTGGGAAGCTACAATAAATTGCTCCTTGTGGGGTAAATAAAGTAGTTTGAAGTTTATGTTTATTGACTGTTGCACTTGGATTTGTTTACATTCCAGAGGTGCTCTGTTGCTTTGAAAATTTGGTGAAATCTTTGTCAAAGTAAAGTCTAAATCAAGGGTTCGCAACCTGCATGTCACACTTTAGTTCCTCTGTACTGGCTGTCTGGAGCTTTCTGAATGTTCTATGTAGAACAATTTTCATACTATATTACTCTTTTTTTTAATTTTATTTAGATTTTTGTAAATTTTTTAAAATGGTACAAACTGGTCAAATTGCTAAAATGTCTCACTTGTAGAATTAATAAAGGTTTATCCAATCTCATTTAATTTAAAAACTTTGAGGATAAAAAGTGTGAAAACTGTCAAGAATGGAACAAAAACAGGTCAAGTAGTTAAAATGACAAAAAAATAAATTAATTGTCAAAATAACAACCAAACTCAAAAATAAACGAAACGGCTAAAAACGGCTACAAAAGCTGAAATGGCTATATACATTTTTAAAATTGGAGTCATGAAACATCATGATTGTACATTTAGCAAAACTACATAAACAGTTTTACAAGCTGTGTGATCTTTTATGATTAAACATGTTTTTGTAGCTCCAGAAATGTTTTAGAGAGATAAAAACTGCTCTTTTGGTGGTAAAGGTTGCAGAGCCTTGCAAGAGGCAATGTTTCACAGCTGAACATTGCTTTGCCTTTTCCCAAAAATGCATCATGCTGTGCTGAACATCCAGTCCATCAGTCCATCAGTCCATCAGTCCATCAGTCCATCAGTCCATCAGTCCATCAGTCCATCAGTCCATCAGTCCATCAGTCCATCCAGCCACAGTGATTTAAGACAAAACATGAGGTCCAGTTCTGATGCACACAAATGTTCGGTTGGTTGTTTTTGCAGTTTGAGCCAAAGCAGCGTGACTTCTTGGACTGTTGGAGTGGACGACACAGCCACCATGTGTGCATCGCTGAGCTTTAAACCTCCTTTATTGTTTCCCAGGTTCACGTCTTTTCTTATCTTGAAATTATCTGACCGAGTTGTATTGTGTTGGGGCTTTTTTGTGTTGTTGTTTTTTTGTCAAACACCGTTAAATTCTTATCATTTATTTTTTACACTATTCAGTGGTCTTAATGATATGGCTGTTAAGTGCAACGCAGGGACGGACGATGCTGAGTTTGTTGTGTTTGACACAAGATGGCAGTATTTACTCTGGTATGGTTGTGAAGCGTCTCACTCCTTGACGACACATGATGTGCTTGGAAATAAACTCATGTGATTTACCTTCACTGAGACAAATCGCATTGTCCAGGAAATCATTTGTAAAGATAATGCTATGTTTCTGAAGAAAGTCGGCATTACTCATTGTATGGCCTGCAGAGAAGGTTGTGATTCATGCAGAAAACATCACTTAGCTCCAATTAAAAAAAACGAACAAAAAAAAAACTCCAGTCATCCTCTGGAATGCAGAGTGAATGCTTCAGAGGAGAAATATGACTGTTTTGTGACTGATGTGCTTGTCACATGGCTCTAAGACGGCAGAAGACTATAAAAACAAGTTGAAGTGATGTTTTGTCCCTCGCATCCTGTGCAGCCTTGTGGGGGGAGACCAAGCCAGTTAGTGTTGCGTGCCTGCAGATAATTACCTTGTGCCTACAGAGAGCAGTATCCACTGCACAGGGAGCTCCACTGGCAAACAAGGAATGAGCTCATGGCTACCTATAGTGATAAGATGCCTGCGGGCATGCCAGTTCCTTGAAGCCATTCCACAAAATGTGTATTAACAAGCTTTTACAGCATTCACTAGGTGAAGGGGATCTTGGCAAACTTTTATCGCCTGACAAGGAATCATTTTGTGTGTGTGTGTGTGTGTGTGTGTGTGTGTGTGTGTGTGTGTGTGTGTGTGTGTGTGTGTGTGTGTGTGTGTGTGTGTGTGTGTGTGTGTGTGTGTGTGTGTGTGTGTGTGTGTGTGAGAGAGAGAGAGAGTATGTACTTCATTAAATAAAACAAATTGAATGTGATCCAAAGCAACAGCCTTTACAGGGCAAATTAAGTTAAACTTGTGTTTATTTTATATTTATATTTATTTTGACTTTAACTTTCCTGCATGTATTGAAGGATATATGCATATATGTGCATATAGGTAGGATATCATGTTTCTTTTGACTTTTATTAAGGGTCAGTAAGTGAAGAAACGATAGTCACCACATTTTCAATGGTGCATGCCACATACTCAGCTCTGCTGCTCATCTTACAAATGTCCCACACATTGCTTTCTTACAATTGTAGAACCATTCATGGGGAAAATAAACATTGCATCAGTATCAGATGTGAGATATTGCTAAAAAACATTGTTGTAACAAAGAACTAATCCATTAAACACTAATTTCCTTCTTTTTTGAGCTTTTTTATTTTATTTTTAAATAATATTCACATGTTGACATGGTCACATTGTTCTCTCCAACATCTGCTTCAGTAATATTGTCAGTTATCACATATTGAGACATTTATATTGTTGTTTTTTTTGAGAGGCTTATTTTACCACACCTTCACCTAAATCTACTTTACTTAAACTTAAACAAAATCTGAAAATTGACCAATTTGTAATCTGCAAGAATACAATGTGGTGAAGAACTTTCCCCAGATTAAAATGCAAGAAATGACTTTCAGACAATTGTTTGCTTGATTTTGACGGATAAACTGACTTCATGATAAAGTAACACATGTGAGGCGGAGAGCGGCGTTTTCCTGTGCATGTTGGCTTGAGGGGTGTCATTCAGAGATGAAGGTCTGTTTATTTATCTATGACTGATTAATCTTCTAAATGACCGCAGCATGCCAGCCAAAAACTGGGGTAATTACTGCCAAACACATCTAATTTGCCCCCCCCCACCACCAAAAAAAAAAAAAAAAGGCTTTTCATGCAGAGCACAGCAGGCCTCTATAGTAAAGCTCCAGTGTCTGTACATTGGGGCTTGCAAGGTAAGCCACAGCAGAGACTTCGTGTGTAAACTGAGCTCGCCGCGCAAGCTGTGATTACAAATCACAGCTCTGTGGTGAAGAATGGTGAAACACATACATCAACAAATACATCAACTTCAACGGTCAGAAGTCTGACAGGCCCGAGAAGGGATTTATTCAAGCTGAAGATAAACAGAGCAGCTTTTTAATCATTAATTCACAGGATCAAGAGTCAGTCAGCACACAGATTTGGAGTGTGGTTTCACAGTGCGTGAAAAAGAAGTCCTGGCGTGGAAGCGTCCGGCTGTGCAGGAGGCCGATCCAGATCATTTGATAATTAGGACAGCGAGGAATGCAGCGTTTTCACGCGAGGCCGTAAAACTGTTAGCGGCGTGAAAAACGTGGCCCCCAGAATCCAATTTTAACACATGTAGATGTGTTTCCTTTAGTGGAGCGAAACTGAGAAAACACTTTTAATTGCTCTCAGTCGCAAACCACATGTATGGAGAAACACACTGGCGTGTATTTAGAAAGGCTCAGTGACACAAAACGCCGGCCCTCGAACACAGAAGCTGAACACTGTGGGGGGAATACTTTGAAGAGGCATTTAGCTTAAACTAATAAAACGTCCCTCAAAAGAGAAAGAAATCTGGAGAATTTCTTCAAAATAGCTTTATGGAAGACAATAAGAAGTGCCAATGTACTGATGGACATTATATAATGACCCTGAAAGCTACAGATCACCACTTCTGCTTAAATCGTTTTGGGCAAATAGATGGACAATAACAACAATAACACAGTGCAGATTGTTATGACTCACAGTTCAGATTCTACGGGAAATTGATAGTTTTATAGTTGAGAGTCACTGCAATAGCAATACAATTTTGTTATCTGTTCATATAAATGCTTGTGTACTCACCATTGTTAATGTTTATAGTTATTTTTTCTCTGCACGTATGTGCGTGGTTTTGTTACAAACACAACCAACAGCATCTACTAGTGGCCCAACAGAAAAACGACATCATTTTCAAGACATTTGTGTGAACGTAAATCTTTTCAGAAACAAAAACACAAAAAGTATGCATTTTTCACTTGTTTACACAGTTTACACGAACCGTTGTTGTGTAAACAGGACATAAATGGGCAAGTGTGCGGAGTTGAGAGAGTTTGACATGAGCGAGACTTTCAAACCTCATTTGAATCTTTATATTTTATTTCAAAAGAAAGGAAGTTTCTCCATTTTGCTGCGAGTGACACCTTTCCTCCACCGATTTTGACCCTTTGTTGTTCAGTGTGATAATAGAGAATATCTATTGTCACACTCAAAAACACTCTGTTAGAGTGAAAAAGAGTGAGAGTGTAAACTAAAAGGTAATCAGAAATATATATGTATATATGCACTATATAATCAAGTACTATATATAAGTCTCTAAGTTTCCCGTTACTATAGATCCAAGAGAATATATCTGGATTTATGATTGCTCAATTAATATGCAGCAGAGAAGCTTTGTACACGTTTCATTATCAGCAGTCTAGACTGAATCCTGCCCTGTAAAAGCCAAATTGTGGATCTCAAATGACCTATAAAGTCTGAGGTCTTGTTCCTGGAGCCTTGCGTGTCAAGAGGAAATAAAATTAGTCAAACACAACAGGCATGCAGGTAGATGTGTGTGTGTGTGTTTTTTTTTAACCTAATAATAATGTTGAGCTGCACTCGATATCTGGCATTTATCAAGTTAAGGGTTGACATGAAGCTCAGATTTTGACCTTTCCCATTGACATGGCTCTAAATGGACTTTATTTTATGCTCTCCGGTTTCGCTCTTCCAGTGGGTCAAGGCAACCCACTCGTGGGGGACCTCCTCATTCCCTTCTCCTCTTTCATAAATCCTGAAAATGATTTATTTCCTAGTAACTCTGCTCGTGAAATTGATGTGGACCCGGGGCCTTTGTAGCGTCTGGTTTCCCCGCAGGCTGCAGTAAAATCCAGCTGAGGTCCAGGAGCGGGGCAGCGTTTGCGTGACTGCAGAGTGGGGGAGCGGTGGCCATAAGTCTTGGCGGAGGGGCACCTGCGAGCCCCCTCCCCGCCTCCATGCGTGTGCACACTGTGGGCCCCAGACTCAAAGCACTCAGGCTGATAGATTTGAGAGCCTGTTAAGTGTGCAGATTTATGACGGCCGGTGACGGCGCGTCAGTGGAGCTATGCTACTTCTGCAAGGAGCACGAAGCGAGGAAGCCTGGGAGAGAAATGGACGGATTCGGAGGGGGAGAGGGTCACTCCGAGGTGCTTTCAGGTTACCGATCGTGAAATATCCCAAACATGGCTTTGTTGTGATTCGGAAGGGGTGGCCAGATGGCCGAGTACACGCCACTCGACGGAGATACTCTGTCTTGTCTGAGTCCTGGGAGTCTTTGCGTTTCATCAACGCCTTTCATCAGCTGTGGAGAAATGGGGAACACTGGATATGGAGGGGTCATGAAAGGGGAGAAGGAGGAAGGGGCGGAGGGTGACTGAGTGTGCAACCTCTTGAAACATTCCCATCCAAAGCTTGACCTCTGGATTTTGAGCTTCCCCTCCCTTCCATTTCCCTTCTCACGTCATGTGCAGCAGCAGCCTCACTTATCGGGGGTTCTCCTCGTCCCCCCCTGACCCCAGCGGCTCCTTGTCATGTGACGATAAGCCCGAATCCGCAATGAGAAGTGGTGAAGCCGAGCAGCACTCACACATGCAGACGTGTCTGTCAGATGTCACCATTTATCACAATCACTCCATCATGCCGTTGACACGTAGGGGCACGGGGGTTTCGTTGCACATTTTGTATGCAAAAGGAATTTTGTGGTAAGTTTTCCTCACCCATAACAGCAGACGAAGAATTGAAAGCAGGTGGGGATTTATTGTTTGTTTCTATAGCACGCTGGATGAAAAAAAAAACACGAAAAAAAACATTCAGAGGCAAAGGAGAACATCCAGTTTCTATACTGTTTTAAGTTCTCACAATACTGCAACTGAGTAGTATTTTGGACTACCTTTCAAAAGTATTAGCTGAAAGTGGCCGTTAATGTGCATATTTTCCTGTCAACGCATATTTTTCAAAACCAATTCTGAAAAAAATTGAAAATGTGACCATGCTGTATCTGGATAAATAATGTTAATGATTCTGAGATAATATAAACCGAGTTGCAGTGATATGACACCACAATCATGACATTTAGGCTCCATTAACGCAACAACATTTCAAGTATAAACACTTAATTTTTATGTTTTTGTTTCAGAAAAGATGTGCATTTACACAGCGATGTTTTGTAAATGCTGTAGTTTTCATGTTGGGTCACTAGTGGGTACTGATGTTTGATTTTGTAATGAAAACACACATGTGCGCAGATAACAATAGGCTATAAACATTAACAATGGCATGAGCTATTTACTAGATCAGTGGTACGCGTGCGCAGTAGCATAGTCAGTAAATGAACACCCAAAGGCAAGAAAAGTTTTGTGTTTTCACTTGAAAACGTTGTTGTATAAATGGTGTCTCAATTTGCTCAGCGATAACTCGCACATGAAGAGGAAGAACATGTAAACTCCACACAGAAAGGCCCAGTCTGGAATCAACCCTGGGATTACCACTGCACAACTATGAAGGTGTTAAGTCATTGGCTGCTTTTAAAATTACAAGTTGCTACTCCTGTGGATATGCATTTATCTGTACAGCCTCGAAAAAGTTTATTATATCAACAAACAAACTATTTGCATTTGATATATTTAATTATTTTTCTGATGTAATGGAATTAAAATCAGTGGCTTTAAGTGACTTTATGGAAAAGAGCATTGTGTAATTTCTGGTGTATCATAAACAACATGCACATTTTTTTTTACTTGTAATTGAGTACAGTTTAGACAAATTAGGAGTAGATATAATCAAGTTTAAATGATCTCTACAACACCCCCCCTCCACAACCCCCACACATTCCCTGCATGTGTCTAATATCAAATAAATTGATTCTGCTATAAAGTTTCAACAGTCATTTATGTGTACGTGTCATTGTGGCATCCAGGATTTTACTCTGAAGTATGTCCTCATTCGGGCAAAATTTAAACAGACCTCATAACCACCACTCGGGTCGCACACTTCAGGGACATGAAAGCTCATGGTTGAGAGTCTAAAGCCGTCTGGATTCACTCACGCTGCGCTTAGTTTGCTCACTATTGACTTGGCTGCTGTTTGGGCCTTTAAAATTCACACTTGGTGAAGTTGTGGTATTTGCATCACACAAATGGTGGACTCTTTCCCGCAATGATGAACAGTTTACAACAGGAACTGATTCACCCGCTGGTTTAATGCTGCGGAATTATGAAATCTTTAGAGGTGGAAGCCGAGCACTCGGCTCACGTGCGAAAACCCTTTCAAGAATTATATAGCGGATCAGTGTGTTCCGTGTTCCTTGTCTGGATCCTTGTTAGTGGCTACTAAAGTAGTAACGGCGAGGTTAAGTGGTAGATTCGGATCATTTAACGCAGAGTTTTATGCTGCAGTTATCTGCAGCGAGTGTTACTCACAGTAGATGGGTTGAGCACACTCCCTTTGCATTGAACACCAATGTGGATGAAGCACATTAAAAAAATCAGCAGTTTCTACTTTTTGAATTTGACCTCTTTGGTTTGCTGAGACACTCTTCTCTATGTTGCACCAGTGGTATCAAAACAAATTCCTCGTATTGTGTAAACTAAACCTGGCAATAAACCCGATTAGGATTCTGATGTGTGAGTAGATGGACAAAAACGACAATGTTATTAGGCTGTTCTACAGTTGAGAGCCGTGTCAATGCAAAACCTTTCAGGAAGAATAATGCAAAAAAGATGAATTTTTACCTGAAATGTTGTGACCAAAAGGGGTCTAAATGGGCAGACGTAAGGATTTGAGCGAGAGTGAGATGAGCCAGATTATGATGCCACATGACTTGGTCAGTGCGTCTCCACACACGGCAGCTCCTTCGAGATGTTCCTCACCTGAATTGGTCAGAGAAGCGGTCAGGATACCTGAACCATCGGCCATCCACAGTGAGTTGGAAGTCAATTGAAGAACCTGGTGTGAAGAATTAATGGCGTGGACCATAGCTGTAACTCAAGGTGTGGCACAGAGATGCCCTGTAGGAAGAAGACACGAGGAACTAAAGGAAGCAGTGTGATGCTTTGGGCAATGTTCTGCTGGGAAAACTCAGCCTTGCCATTGTTGCAGTCTTTTCATTTCAATGCTATTCCCTGGTGGCCTGTTTCAGTGGGGGTAATTCTTCCTGCCACAAAAATGGCTCAGGAATGGTTTGAGGAACAAAACAAACAGTGTTGACTTGGTCTTCAAGTTTCCCGGATCTCAATCCAATCAAGCTTTTCTTTCTTTTCTTTTTTTAATGTGCTTGAAAAACAAGTACGGTCCATGACGCCTTCACCTCCCAACTTACTGGACAAAAAGGATCTGCTGCTTGATACCAGCACACCTCCAGAGGTCTAGTACTGCTGCCCGGGCAGGGAAAGAGGGATGGATGATAAGTGAAGAGGAATAATTTGCTGATTTCATTCAGAAAATGAGTAATTGTTTGGGTCACTTGTTACTGCTTACATAACACTTGTTAAAATGTGTCCAAAGATTCCCCAGATTGCTTTCATTTGTCACATTCCCAGATGAATATCTACTCATGCATATGTATTTATGGCAAATATCCCGTGGCCGCAGGGCTGTGACTTCACTGAAGCCACTCTGTTGTTGAACGAGGATAATTTCTGTCTGTTTCCTCTGTTTCGCTCCACAGGGAAGCCTTAATCACCATGCAGCGGTTCCTACCACAACATCCAAGTGTGAGAATAAATTCCGCTGCGTGAATACATGAACTGAGATCACATGAGGAGACAAACACGGAAGGCATCCGCTCGCGTGCCAATCCTAATCAGATCTTGTTTGTATCTGTGTGTTTGCATTCGATTTAGTGGCGGTTTAAAGTGAAGGACCACCAAAATCGTTTGTTTCCAGGAAGGCTGTTCTTTCTTTTCTTTTCTTTTCTTTTTCTTTTTTCATTCTCTCCGCAGCTCATTTTTTAATGTCTCTTGTTTGTCCTTTATGGAAGTCTAAGAACATAAGGATGTGGCTCCTTTGAGCAGTTTGTGTACTGTCGCAATATGTGGTCAACATTTTTATTTTTTCCAGAATGTTATTGGACGAACCACACAATTAAGGCTCGATGAGTGGGGCAAATAAATCCTCTTAATAGGTTTCTCTGAATAAATCCATTTAATGCATGCGATGTGAGGGGTACTTTACCCCTATGATGCAGCAGTTACCATGGTTCAGGATTATCGTGTGAAAATTTCACAACTCTGTGCCGGGAATCCACGATAACAGTTCCAAGTGCTTCCATCCTCGCAGCAGTATGGCCTGAAGGGGTGGCAGGGGTTAATCTGGAACA
Organism: Blennius ocellaris; assembly: GCF_963422515.1. Lineage (NCBI taxonomy): Eukaryota > Metazoa > Chordata > Actinopteri > Blenniiformes > Blenniidae > Blennius > Blennius ocellaris. Next base: position 16,390,015 of record NC_137666.1, on the reverse strand, counting down.
TACTTGTGACGATATGTTTTTCTCCTGTCTTGACAATCTGCTTGATTTGTGGGCCACATCCTGCTGCTGTTCGCCATCTTCTCCCCGAATCGAAGGATTAGCGCAAAGTGACGTCAGCCAATGTTCTTCCCCTCCGTGCAAACTCATGATTTACATAGAGGGCCGTGAGCTTTATAAACGGCACCAGGTGACTCAGTGACTGAATCTTATATACAGTTACTCTTTGCTGTCCTTGTTTAGATTTATTACAAGACTACTGAATACTGAATCTGTTCACTGAGTTTTCTTTCAGGAATTTTATTAACTTACTGAACATTTTCCACATTTTAAAGTGAGAATGTAAACATTTTATTGGGTCTTTAGTGTCTATTTACATGACAGAGGTGCTCAGAGCCACTGAGATTGCAACTTTTTTCAATGTGGCTCCCAAAGTGGAACTTTCCACTCCTCCGACTCCATCTCTGTGGAAACGGAGTGAAATGCAACTTTCTTAAATACCATCTCTGCCTGCCTACATGCCAAACTGCCCTTGGGCAAGACACTGAACCCCAAACTGCTCCCATTGGAGTGACAGCACCTTGCACGGCTGCAACTTGTAATGGTTTATGAATTTAGTTTTTTTTAGATAGACAACTTTGCACAATATGACCCCTTTAAAGAATATTCAAGTTGAAGAGTGTTCGGCACTTTTTAAGCAGATTTAGTTGCATTTTCCAAACCGTAAGTTCCTAACAGTAAGTGCAGCTGTATAAGGCTGAAACAGCCACACACTGTTTTAACAGTTACTGCTCTTGTACGGAGGTGGTCACCGGTGTTTGCATCTTCTTGTTGTGCATTTTCTCCATGTATATGGCTTCCTTATAAAGTCCAAAGAAATAAAGTTAAGTCTAACTGGTGGCTCTGAATTGCTTATCTTTATTGAAAGCACATTTCTCAGACAGACAATAAATTAGATAAAGCTACACAATGGTTAAAAAGAGAGAGAGATGTACAGTGTAAGAAACGGCACCTTTTTTTGTTATAATAAATTTATTGGCTAAAAAAATGCAGATCAAAAGGTTTGATTACAAGTTTTTTTTTAATAGCATTGTGTAACTTGTGTGTCAATATGAACAAAATTACATACACACAAAAACATGCATGCAAAAATACTACTCATTTACAGTCACTATTTATGTGTTTGTAATTTGTTATTCCCCGACTGTGAACACCCAGTGTCCAGCTGGCTGATACATGAGTACAGGGTACTTTTCCAGTGGCCACCGATCAAGCACGAAAGTGGTGAAGTCCTTTCAACAAAGGTTTTGGCTGCTGCTCGTGACGGAGATACGTTTACTCTTGCACTTATCTCCCTGTCAAAACCCTAAACGACCCACTTTCAGAACTGTTTGACTTAGATTAGGTAACGTTCAAGTTGTTGAAAAGCAGCTTTTCGTGCTGGTGAGTCTTAGAGCAACTCGACCATCAGTAGCGTGCCGAGCAACTGGACAGAATCTGTACTGGCTCTGTCTTGAGTTCCTCTCCTCACATGAACTTTTTTTTATTCTTTTGCCGATTCGTGTCAGTCCTGTCCCCGTACCCCTATCTATATTTGTATACACAGCGAGAACACAATAGGGGGAATTTGGCAGGAGAGAGAATGTGCAGAGACATGAAGGTTAGCGTGAGCGTTTGTTGGATTACATCAGTGGGAACAAGTGAACTCTCCACGCACCGCTACAGTCCTCATGCTCTCTCCTCTCTCTGGACAGCAACCGGGACCGTAAACTCTGAGTGACCTGCCGTTGCATGTCATTCCTCAAAAGCAGCTACACTGTGACATATTTCCCTTTGACCAAGCAGGGAGGTCACACACTCAAATATACCAGCCGCACATTACCGCCAACATGCAAAGCACAAAATTCTTTCAGCTGCTCATCCCCTTTTCAATTGTCTGCACACACACACACACACACACACACACACACACACACACACACACACACACACACACACACACACACACACACACACACACACACACACACACACACACACACACACACACACACACACACACACACACACACCCCACCACCACCTCCACCAAACACCTCTGCCATCACTCCACTCTGAGCGTGGTCAGAATGTGCCTTTCACACGGGCGACTGGCCAAAGCAAATAAACCAGCCGCATGCCCGTTAACGAGGGCATGAATGGGGTCAGAGAGGGGGCTTGCCGGGAGGTGCCAGGAGTGACAGTGGGAGGGACATGGTCACGCAAAGAAAACAAGCCCAGCAAGAGTGAGCCTGCCTTCTCACGCAGGGGCCCAGACATGTGTCTTATCATGCAACAGCCACCCCATCAACCCAAATTAGGGCTGACGGAGGTAATAAAGCGAAGGAGCAAAGGATGAGAAAGAGAGGAGAGAGAGGAGCGATCCACAACCAGAGCAGAAAAGTGAGATGGAAGATATAGTGTTCACCTTTCAGAGAAGTTATAGAGAACAACTAGTGACCTCAGCACACCCTGGAGTAGCAGGCTGCCTGTATGGAGCCCGAGCGGTCCGATCTGTCTTACTCACACACAGCATGTCCTGAATTCACCCGACATGAAAAGCATTTTTTGGAAGCACAAAGGTCTATGTCATCAATGCGTGGTAAGACGCTACATAAGCACAGACTCTTACCAACTTTGGCAGTCAATGTGAAACCTACTGCAGCTTCAAGGGCACGTCCAAAATAGTTTTTGTCAACAGTTTGAAAAACTAAGCAATGCTGAAGAAAAAACCCCAAAACACACCGAAATTGGTTGACGCAACCAACAGTCAGCAGCGATTGCTCATATAAAGTTTCCACCGAAATACTTGTGAAACAAAAGACGCCACATTAACACGGCAATGTTCGCTTTGCATTTTAAGTTTCAGAAATGTTTAGCATTTACACAGCAATGGAAGAGACGTTGAAACTGACAAAAGTTTCATGTTGGGCCACAAGTGGGTGCTGTTGTTTGTTTTTGTTTTGAAACCAAACACACACACACACACACACACACACACACACACACACACACACACACAGCGAGAGAACACAGACATTAATATGAGCAGCAATGAAATTTGAGTGACTCTCAACTATAATCTTATCCAGACGAATATTGACTGGGGAGTCACAACACCCTGGAGACGGCCATTGTTGTTATTGTCCATCTACTTACGCATGTGCATAAGAAATGTTTACTACAGCCTCAGTGCTCATGAACAATAGCTGCATTTCCTCTGTCTCCACAGAGACATATTCGGTGTGTTGTCAAAAATGTCCCCCCGAGGAGCCGTTTTCACAAAAGTTGCTTTTTCAGTAACTCTGAGTCTCCCAAAACACAACGAAAGCTTTTCACTTTAACTGAAAAGCTTTTCCGTGTAAACGGGGCCACTGGGAAAAAATTAAATGCTGTAGTTCTGTCTTCAAAATAGCCATTTGACAGAAATGAAGTCACAAAGAAGAATGTTGAGTTTAAGACAATCAGCCGTTTGATAATCGAACAATCACTTGGAACGACATCTCTCCAAACATTTTCTGATTATCTGATCTGTCCCTGTAGCTTCACAACATACACATCAAAATCAAAGATAATTCATGGGGCCGTCCTCCTTCCACTCAGAGCCTGATGATCTGAGGAGGATCGGCTCGTATAGGTGGTCTATACCAGATGTGAGGTGTAGGGTGCCTCTTGGTAACTCAGCCAGCATATGGAATAGATTGTGTATGAGGGACTCTTCCAACACTGTCTTCTTTTCAGCTGATTAGTTTGTTAGGCAGTACCCGCTTTTCCCTACAGAAAGTGTGTGACTTAGAAATGCATTCATGGGAGGAAGGGGGGGGGGGGCAAAAAAAGAAGAAAAAGGAAAAGTGAGAGGGCAAAGGAACACACAGGGTCAAACTTTACCGCTGTTTGTGTCTGAGTCTGCCTTCATGGGATGTCTCGAGTTAATGAAGCTCATGTGTGAAATTACGAAAAATCATGTAGGTTTCTACAAGCTTAAAAAGTGTATTATAAACAGGGTGCGATTGTCTCAATGCATCCCCCTCCTTCTGCTCAATTATTGATTAAATTTATTTTTCCAATCACAATGATCAAAGCTACTTCAGTAGACTAAAGAAAACACACCAAGCTTGTATCCATCTTTTTTCCAGTTGACGGTTGAAGGGCAGATGAACCAATCTGAGCTAAAAAAAATAACAAAAAAAAACACAAATTGGGAAATACAGTTCCTTTACATGACAAACAATTACAAGATATTTAGGGAGACTAAAACACTTTTCATGCATGTTTTGTTGAGAAGAAATTGAATCGAAAGAGAAAACCTGAAGACATGCAAATTCCAGACAGACCAGAAGATGTCAACCGCTACGTCGCTGCGAGGCCTGAGATAGCCAAAGAAGAATGGAAACTACTTAGGATCCATTTAGACAACAATGTTTCAAGTGAAAACACATTGTTTTTACGTTTTCATTTCAGAAAAGTTTAGCATTTACACAGCAACGTCCCGAATACAATGTCCACTTGCACACGGACTGAGCATGATGTAGAGATGGTGGTTGTTTTTGTAGTACGGAAAAAACACGCAATGTAATGAAATTCAGATTTCAAACACGCCTCACATTCTCCTTGCGGTACCTTATAAAGTCAGTAATCTGCCACTGCATACCGGATGACGAGTAACAGCCTTGTCCTTCCATGTGACGCGTGGGGTCAACGTCAATCTTTATCGCATATGTCTGTGAAATTGTTCCCAAACAATGGCGGCTCACTCCTGCTGCGCCTGCAGGGCTCGTTTTAGACGCCATAAAAACAGACGCTGGCGCTCCCCGCTGACAGGACCTACGCAGAGTCTGCTGCACCAATAAACACATGTCTGAAAATCTCTTTAGAGAAGAATCTCTTCGCTGCTACAGTTCATTTCAGAAGATAGAAAAAGTTCAATCAGAAATCTTCCTGAAAGTGACAGACGGCATCCAGATAATAAGTAAAAAAAAAACCTGTATTTTATATCTTTAGGTCGAGAACATTACATTGAATCAGATTATAAACCTTCAACAATAGAGTTTCTGATGGTTGATAGTCTGCAAGCTGCTGTGTGTTTATATTCCAGCATTGATGACTGAAGCTCAAAAAGAACAAACCTTATAAAGACAAAACCCACTGAGGGCAGTGTTTGAACTTGTATTGTACCTAAACACAGAAGCCAAGATACAATCACTGTCAACTTGTTTTTTTTTTTCCTTAGACTTCCAATTACAAAAAAAAAACCCAAACACAAGCCTGGACGTTTGAGAAACGGATTTGAAAAGGATGATGCAGGTTCGAATCCCCACTCCTGACAGGTGCATAAGAGCAGCTTCACCACTGTTTGGCTTCACTATGAAGTTCTGGAAAATCAGCAGATTTAAGGCAATGAAAGAAATGAAATAGGAAACAACTGGAACTCCACAAAATAACTTAGCAGTGACCAGTGACATAGATGTAAAGTTTGAATACAAGCATCCAGCATTTCAGTGACGTTATGATGTTATGCACGAGTAAATGTTTCATAAAGAAACACACGTGTTTGGATGTGCTTTTTGTGTCCATGCTCCCAGAGGTGCGTGACGAGTTACGAGCCAGAAAATGGCTGAAGAAGAAAAATCTGAAAATAAACAACCACCGAGGATAGTTAGGCAGGCCCAAGAATCAGCCTCATTCAGTTTGCTTGAACACAGTCTGCAGGTAGATGTAAAACTTCAAACTTCTTTTTTCAATCGTTCTTACATTAGAAAGGTGAGTGTAATGAGAAATAATATCTGAGTTGCCTCAATTGGTCTATTTTCAATTGAAGTGGAAACATATTCACAAAAATGATTGATTTTATAGCACAAGACCCCCTTCAGGTAGCAGAGAGCAACATTTCCTCTGGAACATTCTGGTATCATTTTCAGTGTTGGCGTCACCAAAACAATAAAGACAGCTAAGATCATATATGTCTTGGAAACCTCATAGAAAAATGATTGGCAGGGGGGAACATTTTACATGGGATGAGGCGTTATTTGTGTTGCCACGTGGACGAGCAAGAGAGCTACGAATGTTTTTGTGGGTTTTCTAGCCTGGGATCTATGTGTATAGCACAAGCCGGAGACCGCCCCAAGATGGCACGTGCTGTCGGCACGCCACAGGTGCCACTGTGAAGCATCCAGTGTTTTCTATCTATGCCCATAAACCTCTATATAACTCTGAGTTCATTAGATCTATGGCCACGCTCCTCCTGCTGCTTGCTTCAGCAGCTTCTGCAGCTCCATCAGAGATTCACGTGCACGTGCCAGGTGGACCGCAGGGGGAGAAAGAGTAATAACGACAGGAAACCCAGAGATGATCTGGATGGAATGATGCCACCGTATACATTCTTGGGGAGTTTTATTACCCCAAACCTTTACTCCTGTCAAACCATTAATAATGAGATGACTAATTACATGTCAGCTCTAATTTCTCTTCAGGTATGAGACTGAGAAATGTAAATATTTCTGTGTAAAGTCATGCAGTTTGAAGTTATGTCAGCTTTTACTCCTGCATGCAAGAGACTGGGGGTCACGTTGGTTATCCCACTCCAAAAATAAATCACAAAGTAGAAAAACAATCATCTTTATCTGTAAATCATTAATAGTTTTAAGAACTGAGACAAGTAGGAACTTTTCAAATCAACTATTCTGCAGTGTTTTGTTTCCTCAGAGCACGGAGGCAGTCTGTGAGGCCCCGAGGGCCTTGACTCCTGGAAATGTAGAGGTCATCTGTCAGCTGCAGCCAGACATGTGAACTCACACTGGAGTGGAACAACGCGAGGAGCCGGAGTTTTGTCATCTCCAAGTATCACACTGTTATCATACATCATCTCTCCAAGAGCTGTAGTCACTCATCCTGTGCTCTCTGGACATAAATATAAACACTTCATCAGCAAGTCTGAGACACTTCTGCAACTACTGAAAGTCTGCGCTACAGATGAGAGACTCGGTTTCCTCTGTGAAGCTTCCAGGAACTCAATGGGCACCCAAATATGATCAAATAGGTTGCTGCCAGTGACAATTCCCTTTAACGCTGTTATGTAGAAATAAACTCTCCTTCAATTCCTGAGTTAATTTGTTCAATTTTCTTGCTTTTGTTGGATCAGCTAGTTATTTATATTTGTGAAGAGGCTTCATATGAATTCTCTTCCAACATTAGTATTGAGTTACCTTACATTGCTTTCTTCAGTGCAATTAGTAAACTATTCACTGTGTTGTACAAAACAAGAAGGACATTATTGTAATACAGTGTTGCATTAATTGCAAGTTTACTTAGAAAAATATACATAAATATCCTCAAAATAAAACTCTTCCTGCAACAGGCTCCAAACCTGAAACCAAAAAAAAAAGAATATCTCAGGGGAAAATATTGAATATTTATCATAGCTTTCTGAAGAGTAATAGACATATTGGTATACTGAGATCCTAGCGGAGATGTCTGACACCTGCACGAAAGCAGCAGTTGCAGATTTCTTTTTTTTTTTTTAACATGTTACTGTATTTTGCCTCATTGGATTTGGATTTTTGTTGAGATTGCAGTATTTCTTTTTTTTTTTTAATTGTTCAGATTTGGAAAAATATAGGCTTTTATCAATCGTACACCCTGCGCCACAACAAAGAGTTTTACTTTAAAGATTATTTTGCCATTATTTTAGCAGATGGTGTTGGGTGTTTATGTGGACCCTGAACTAAAATGTACTTGACACCCCTGGACTAGAGTGAGTAAAGAGTTTGTTCATGGGTGTTCAATGCATCAGTCTTCATGTACCAACTTAGATACAGCAGGTATAGATGCTAGATGAATGTCTTTCAGTTATTAATGCTTAGGTTTACCTAGAGCCTGGATCAATTTTCTAATTGAATCCCCGAACTAGACAACAAAAGGCTCTTTGGGGTCTGGGACAGCGGAGGAACGTCCCCCTCTGAGGACACTGCCCCACTGCTGTGGCTATACCATCATCCAATCTGCACAAGTGGAGCAGTAAAGTGAGGGGGGGGGGGGGGGGGGGGGGGGGGTAGGGATGGGGGGGGGGTGGGGGGTTAACCCGACCGCTCGGTGACCCGGCTTCATTTTCAGGATACTAAAATGCACCGAGCTGCTCAAGCGGAACATATGGAGGTGCAAAAGAGAGGGAATCACGGAACATTATCCGCCCAATTACACAATGAGAAGAGCAACCCGCTGGTAGTATCCATACTGCACGTAATGTTCAGTGTGACTGCGGCTGTACCACTGCCCCCCCACCCCCCCACCACCACCACACACACACACACACACACACACACAGCCACAATCAGACCAGCTCATCCTCCCCACCTGAGAGCCCGTCTCACAGAGAGATGGAGATGGACGAGCTCATAAATATCTGAGTCAGTAAAAAGTACAGAGAGGAAACTGGAACATCTTGTCTCACATCCAGAGATGAAAAACCTCCTTCGTGTCCTCCCACAGTTAACCGAGCAGATTCTCCACGGATGAGGTTATTCCTGCAATGGAGAGACAAAATACTGTCATCGTTAACTCTTCCTAAGTTGTTGGGGTTTTTTTGTTTTTTTTGAGATGCAAATACATAAATGTTTTGCTCTGGCTACTCCATGAGCGCAAAACAAAAAGATTCCATTTGAACAACAAGAAATAGTGCAGTCATGTATCTAATGCTATGGAGAATGGAGTTCAGAGAACAACTATGTATGGAAATGTCATATTGTTTATTGTTCAATATTTTAGAGAAAGTTTGTTTTTCTCTTCATGTATTCACCATTAAATTTAAGACATTTACTTTATTGTTCTGCAGTCATAAAACAACTCTTGATCTAAAGCTGTTTGATTGAGGGCCAGGCAGGCTTATTTAAATAGCTCCGTACAGAAACAAAGTGATTCAATGCACTGCAGAAATACTTCAATTCTCCAAATTGTTCAATGTGGGACCAACTGAAACAAAAGGTAAACTCAATGGCAATAATTAGCTAAAGATATTACATTTTAAACAAGGAAATATGAAACAATAAACCAGCCAACAAATACAAACAAGCTACAAATATCTCTTTACTGGTAAAGAGTCTTATTTTAGGTTGTGATTTAAATAAATATACAGTAGCCGACCTGTTCCAGATGATAAATCACAGACATTTTTCAGCCTGAGACCATTTAAAGCTCGATATGAGAGTAACTACTGAAGCCTTGGTGTAGTGCTGTGACTCCCCAACCAGCAAATATGTCTGATGTTAATATATGTCTACATTCACACAATTAAAAATGTATCATAATTCAAATTGGAAGGAATGTACAGAATTGAAAAGGTGTATTATTCTATACATCAGTGACTTATGAGTTAAAAAACCTCAGGGTTATTAAAAAAAAAAAAAGACAGCTATAATACAAAGAGAAAAGGCAGCAGACAGGTGCCTCTGGAAAAGCACTTCAGGTTTTCTGGTCCTGGGAAGACAGTAAAAGATCTGGAACTGTAAACCCAGTGGCTTTCAAATATGTAACCTTGGCTCTGAAAACTGGCAAAACAGGATCACGTGGCTCAAACGCTTAGATTTAAGGTCTTCCTCTTCCTTTTTATCCCCTCACCTAACCAAATCCTGAAGAACACTACCTCCAACATTATGGGAATTGTGCATGCGTTAATGTTTACAGAGCTCAGTCTTTGGGATTAAAATGTGTGCAATTAGACTACTTCAACCATGTCGCTGCGCAGTGAGCTAAAACTATGAAAACAGCTAATAATGTGAACTGTAATACGTATTTCTCCCTGAATTACATTTTCCCATATCCAAGCTTATAAAATAATGAGTGGATAATAATAATAATAATAATAATAATAATAATAATAATAATAATAATAATAATAATAATAATAATAATAATAATAATAATAATAATAATAATAATAATACATTTGATTTAGAATGCACTTTACATTTGGTAAACAAATCTCAAAGTGCTGCTGCTGATGACTTTATATGAGAAAATTAACAAGAAAGAAACTAAAATCTAAAAATCCCAACTGAAAATCAGACATTATGGTGGTCACAAAAAGCTTTTCCTTCTTCTTCTTCTTCTTCTTCTTCTTCTTCTTCTTCTTCTTCTTCTTCTTCTTCTTCTTCTTCTTCTTCTTCTTCTTCTTCTTCTTCTTCTTCTTCTTCTTCTTCTTCTTCTTCTTCTTCTTCTTCTTCTTCTTCTTCTTCTTCTTCTTCTTCTTCTTCTTCTTCTTCATCATCTTTTTTTTTTAACAAAAAAATGTAAATTGAGCATTCTGTTGCCTGTATTTGTTACACATCATCACACGTAAAATCTTTTTTTTTAAATTAAAAATCATCAGTTCTTTTTTTTAAATACCAAATAGAAGTGTTAACTTTCTCTTTTTTCTTAAAATGCAACACAGAGAAAAAGTTTAAAAACTATTGTATTACAATGGAAGAATTCATATCCACCCTCCATCAATACAGTATTTCAAATCATTTTGCCTTTTTAGTTTAGTTTTTTTTAAACTAACTTTTGGATACCAAGCATATATCCACATTTTGCAGAAAAGTTGTATTTGGTTGATGATGGATGGCACACCTGACCTTTACAAGCTTGAACCGTAGAGCAATACACCCTTTTAACAGCAACGTCTTACTTTTCTGTCAAAGACAAACTGAATGAGTTGAACTTTTGGTGCTCCTTGTGTAAAACAAACAAACAGTTAGCTGTAATTTTCAGTTATCTTACTGAGTCCCGAACATCAATGCTGCCACATTTTCAAACAAAGAAGTTCTGTCCAACCAAACTGAAAACCATAACTGAAGGAAGTTTGGATTCAAAACATGATCTTTCAAATCTATGAGAGTGACTGAGGCGAGAAGCGAGTTCAAAGGAAGGCTGTTAATGCATAAAAAGTCAGAACAATGCTCAGGACCACCCTGTAATCTGATTACTGTGGTGTTTACTGTGCTTCAGTAGACTTCTCAGATATCTGTACTTTAGTTCGTCATATTTTTCGTTATACTTTTATTTCCTACTAGATTGAAACATTCAATCTTTAACTTTCAGAGACCAAGTCACACTATTAATAGTTGGATGCTAAAGCTTTCTGTTCAATTAAATAAATTGATAAAACATTTTATTGTGTTTTATAGCTGTTATTTTGATGTAGAAAATCATTTGGGTTTACATCTGACTCTGAGTAAGTCACACTTTTCACCATGAGTCATCATCAACATATTTTACACTCATGATCACATTTAGGGTCGATATTGTCATGTAGTTAATAATGACACATAAAATCATAAAACGTGATTTATCCTGCTGCCAGCAAGTGATGCTTTGTCTGTGTATGTGATATTCACACATAGATTTGATCTGAAGTCTTTGATGATCATGTAAAGTTTTAGGCCCATTGCAGCATGAAGAGCAGAGTCACACATCACTTCCTGTTTCATGGCGAACCATCGGGTTTTCGAAGGGCTGCCATGGCAACGCCCTTTAACTTTTGTTGAAGAATTTTGATCCCCTTTTCATAAGGAAAGACCGTTGTATTTCCAAGGCCAAATTTTAGGTCTCTTGTAGGAGGAGTTTGATATGAGATTTTCACAGTTAACACCAAATGGAGGACTTCCTGTTGGGTTTAGAGTATGGGTGTCATGACATTTTTGAGTGTCCTGATGTGCTTCACATTCATATGACATCGCAAAGTTTGGGGCCATGGTATGTGAAAATATAATTCCTTAAACTTCCTCTTACCAATAGGTGGCGCTATGACTGTAAATGGCCATTAGGATATGGATGTGTTCAGGGCTGAACTATACAACTAATCACAGACACAAACAGACAACTATCTAATCACAGTTAATTACATTTAATAAAATGCATGTCCTTTTTCTGCATTAATCCATTGTGTTCCTCGGATGCAGTGGGCCGCCACATTAGGGCACTGATGGGGATCCAAGGTCATCCTCTGGGGTCCACAGTGGTGACCTGTTCGTTGTGGGATTCTGGTTTACAAACTGCCAAACATTTTTTTTTTTTGTCCTCGATTTCGCTTTGCAGATTTTGTTGTATGTTTTTCATCATCAACACAAATGAAATGTTACACTGACAATTAGCGCTGTTCTCATTTTAGCCCGCCGAAGACGTGTTTACAAAACACACTGCAATTATCCTACCTTCATTAATGAATGCAGCACTTTGTGATCCCGATTACCCTCTTTGTGTGAAATGTGTAGACTCTTTAGACGGACTGCTTCCGATACTGAAGCAAATGTATGTACATGTGGTGGAAAGTGCGTCGCGGACCGCGTCTCAGCCTGCCTCTGATGATCTGGGGTCATCTGGGAGCCATTCCTACTTGTGCTTTCTCCCTCGTCTCATTTTAATCACCCTCTGCAGCCTCACACATACACAAACTCACACACTCTCTCACACACACACACACACACACACACACACACACACACACACAGACACACACACACACACACGCACCCCTCCCTGAACCCCCCGCTCCCCGGGGAAGCTGGAGTTCAGAGACCGAGCTCCGCGCACGCCAGGCCGGCATGGCACGCAAGCTCATCCCCGCTCCGCTCCCCTGGCACGCAAAAACTCCACGGGATTAGAAACAAAAATCCTTATACTGTACATAATACATGGCTCCTGTCCTCAGCGCCACATGAAGCCAAGGATCTATCACGCAGTCTGCGCACAGAGAGGACGAGTGACTGGCCATTTTGGGTGAAGTGTGAGAGAAGAAATAAAAACACGATTTATTACTCTGATGAGTAACTTCATCAGTAACAGAAAAACTTCAGGTATTTCTCTGCTGCTCTTTTTTTTTTTCTCAGAAAACTGGAATTTTAAGAGTTTCCTAAAAGGCGGGGTGACACACTTCATAATTATGTTGGTTAAATAGTTATGTGGAGAAGTTTTACCGTACTACAACGTCAGCCTGAAAATGCTGAATGAGGAAACCAGAGCTGACTGATGAACCCATGAAATATCTCAAGTTTATCAACAAACAATAAAATGGCCACGATTCATTAAGTCCGTCCCACAATAGCACAGAATAAATAGTATTGCAAATTATAGGAGAGAAGAGAATTTGTTAAAATTGACATTTTTACTGCTATCCCATATTAATGATGCAATTTTATGAATGTTTGCCTGAATTATAGTTTCCAAAAGCCACTTAATGCTGTAGAAAGCAAAACGTGAAACAATGGTTCACGTACACATTTTTGGGGGCTTTTCCAAAATACAAACATAATACCTATGGCCCTATACTTTCAATTGTCTTTATTGTGAACCTAACAAAAATGAAAAAAAAAAAAAGTCTCAATAACATCAAAAAGCTCGAGGCATGACTGGAAAGTTGTTGTTTTTTGGATTTTTTTTTAAACAACAAACTTATTTACTAATATTGGAATTACAATTACCAGAGAAATTGAGTTAAAAGTCTGTAAGTTGCTGCCAAGGTACGATTTGTAATGAAAGCTGAAATGGGTGGTTTTCCATGCACTGATGGAATAAAAATGTCTGGAAACCAGATTAAAGGTAAAATAATATTAATTTTACTGAGCTTTACAACTTCTGGTTTCACTCAACAAATTATTGTGCTAAATGCAATAATGTCATGCAAACAAAACTCTGTCACATGTGAAACGTTTAGCATGGTCTCAGTGTCAGATGCTTTCATTTCAGAAACAGATGCAATATTAACTCTAACATCACTTGTGAACAAATGCATTTTGGTTAGATGTTGAAATGTACACCTTTCTTTTTATAAACGAGATATATTCGGCATTCAAACAGATTGTCCCACTTGGTGTAGGCTACTGCTTGAACGTGAGCTTATAGTTTATGGAAATAGATTCAGGGACTATCCGATGTTTTTTGGTGACGTTGCTTCATGAAGGGGAGATAAACTCTCTCCTTCACCTGCAATTAAAAAAGTAATACTAATTCAACAAAGAGGATGATGCCGAGACCAGAGAGATGCTCTATAATAATCACATCCTGTTGAATTAAATCATCAAGAGATTGATTCATATTTCGTGGCTGTGAGTTCAGCTTCTGGCGAAGGCTTCCACATCACTCCTCGATCTCCATGCGGCCACACGGGTGAAGTACCAGCCCACCCCTGATTAATTCTTAAGCATCCTGTCATATTACAACTGTGAAAAACGAGCAGCCTGGGTGGTCACTGAGTGGAATAAAAATCCCGACCTTGCCTATAATGTAGCTACGCTAAACTACAGGACCACATGAAAGGGTGGTAGTGTAAGAAAATATTGTGCTTAGGTTTAAAATCGTACTTCTGGAAAGAGCCTTAATCCGTGTTTTCATGGTAAAACCGAGGATCTTACATCATTCCAGGAAAGTATTCTCCAAAAGCAGTGGGCACCTCTCTCATGTGGGCTGTTTGATATTGTTTTCAGCGACACATCTTTGGACTCAGTCGACTGACATATCAGGACAAACAGATTTCGGGGGTTTCTGGACCCTGATTAATTTCAATATAAAAAAAACAACTTTTCAGCAATTTTTCATTTTTAAGAACATGGAATTAATGTTTTGAATAATTAAGTTTAGTTTTGTGCTCTTGTGGCTCATTGTTTAGGAAGTACTGGAATGTACGTAACATAATACACGCAGAGTGGTCGTCACATGCAAATGTCTTGTGACTTTTTTTGTATTATACTTTTGTTTCACATAATATGGACTTAAATCTTTCAACTCAATCGCAAGCATATGTCTTTTTGTGTCGGACAGAGTTAGCTATGGATGTTAAGTTTGAATATGCATTTATGTTGTAGATCATCAGTGTCAAACATAAGGGCCGTGGGCCAAAACTGGCTCCATGTGAAGATTGTAGTCCTTTTCAGGTTTTGTGAAAATATAGACATTCGCATCACGTACAGAAAATCTTTAAAGTTTAAATTTAAAGGTTATTATGCAACGACACTGGTTTGGCCCCTTCAAGATGAAATTGGGCTGAATGAAACCCCTGACCCAAAATGTGTTTCACACTCCTGGTGTAAATAATCTGATCAAGGCTCTTTCCTTCTTTTTCTTGATATTGCATAATACAGCTTCGAGACTAATATTCAAGGCTATTAAATGACACTTTGCATAGAAAACCTCATAATGAGTCCTGTCAAGTTAAGAAAAAAAAAATTCACATGAACATAAGTCTTGCTTAAAAGGAGATATTAACACAAAGTGCCTGTGTTGACTAGGTTTAGTGACAGTCAGTCGAGTTTTGGCTTGTCTTTTAACATTTCTTGGCAGTTGCATTTGTGGAAAATAAGCAAGCTTTTAAAATGTTGAACCCATGTCACAAAAGTAATACATTCATATTAGTTTGGTGATCTAAAACTTAACTTTAAAACTTAACTCTAAATAGTAATACTGATAGTTTTGGTAGGCGGATGGTGTAGAAACTGTATCTGTGGAGTAGAAAGTGGTCGGCCAGTATTCTGGCCTATTGTCACCTATTGAGATTTTTGATAGACTCAATACACCATCTTGTGGTGGAAAGTTGTATTCCAAGACAACAGGTAAGGAGCAGTTCAAGGACTTGCAGACCTCAGGTATCATATCACAGTGAGATGACCTCTGCTTTTCTTTTTTCTCATGTGACTGATTATTTCAGATTTGTATTTGAAATCTAAAGACTTAAACCAAACAGTGCAACTTTTGTGTTTGAAAAATATGAACAATCTTTCAGGATAATGGCTAGGTTCAAATTTTTGTTATTTTTTTATGAGGTCAAAATAGTCTGTATTGACTACTGGCTATTTTGTTTAGGTTATAGTTTACTTTTGTTGACTTGCTTGGGCGAGTTCTCTGTATTTAACCCATAATATTCATAGGTACATTAACTATACATACTAGGAGCTGTCGACCGTTGCAGTGCATCAGGGAGCTACTGTGGTTCGGCAGCCATACTCAGGTAACCCGTCGGCAGTTGGATTCAAACTAATGCACTTCTGGTCAAAGTTTGCTCATCCTACCACTGGTGATTTCCGCTCCACAGTCCACATACTCTGAGCTCTTCAGAGTGCTTCAGAGTGCTATTGTTCAATAAAATTTAACAATAGCAGTTGAGCCATCTACCTCAAAACCAAACTGAAAAGCTGATATACGTTAAAGAAGAAGTGCAGAGAATGACAGAGGTGGACGACAAAAGATTTCTAGGTTCGTTAAGACAAGAAGAGGTCTTTATAATCTTTCTGTCGAGGTTAGATTTGTCTTGGCTTGTTTAGGCAATGAGAGTAAATTAAAGTTAATTAATCAACAGGAAGACAAGATTATTTCTGCAAACAAAACATAAAGTAACTTTAGGGTTAGTTATTTCATTGGGGGGATATGTTACCTTATATAAGATGTTGCTGATAAAACTTAGTAAACTGACATTCCATTTGGGATCTCCCTGTTGAAATGAATTGTACTTTTGCTCTCTGTACACAAACAACCATCAGGTCAGGAAGCGACAATTTTAAAATCCAAGTAGGATTTCCTTATATTGTGGTCTGGCAAAATATTATTTGAAACACCATTTCTAACAAGTAATGTCTGGTGGTTACTGCCTGGCTGCCTGTAATGGCAAAGGCCCAGAAGATGTTTTTTGTTGCTGTTTTTTATGGTTCGTTTGGGTTTTTTTTTTGTCTATATTGTTTTCTTTTAATAGTCTTGGTTGCACCTTTGTCTTTTCAAGCCCCAAACCTTCTTAACAAATCGTCGCGATTGGCTCTGTTCTTTCCACTTTCCTTTAGTCCCACCAGCTCCCCAACTGCCTGTTGGACCCCTGGCTTTCCTTCCCCCGCACCCCCCCTCCCCACACCCCCACCCCCTCTCCCCTCTTCCTTCCTCCCTGTCGGTGGTGTGCGTGACAGTAGCTCACTGAGAAGTGGAAATGAGACTAGTAAACAATGATTAGCTCCAGAGACGGGGCGGCCCGGCCTACCATTGGTCCCGTCTCTACACTGCGAGGGCCCACCCGCCAGCACATGACATGCATCCCCATACAGACACCCCCCCCCCCCCCCCCCCCCAGCCCCTCCCCATCAGCCAGAGTCAACGCAGGGTCAGGGCCAACCTTTCACAGCCAGGTTACAAGTGGTAATCACAGGCAAACACGGCAGCCACACGCAAAACGCACACATGACACCCCAACTCCCCCGGTCATCTACCCCCCCCCCCTCCCCCAAGCACACATAGCTACACCCGACCCCTCCATGCTGCCACCCAAGCACCCCCTTCCTCAGCCACAAACCTGGCTCTAATTAGTGTGATGGGGATGCGAGTGGCCACATGTGTATGAGGAGCAGGCTCAAGAGGAGGAGGAAGAGGAGGAGGAGGTGGAGGAAGATGAGGAGGTGGAGGAAGGGGGGGGGGGATTCCCCCTATAGGAATGGAGCAGAAAAGAAACAGTCATCCCCAGCGCGGGCAGCGTATTGGAAGACATTGCTATGTCTCTGGTTAACCGAGGAATCATTCTGGAGGATTTTGGTGCTCGGCCACACCACATTTCTCAAGACAAACAGCTCTCAGGCAGAGCTCTGCAAACTCTCCCCATCTGCAAAAGGCTGTGTTCGGACCATTATAGCGGAGGAATGACACATCGCACATCATGCAGTTACACTGAGATTACTTTTATTGTCATACCTTGCAGCTTGTATTCACATTTTGAGCATGCTGTGCCTGTCGAAGTTGTTATTTATCAACAAACTGCTGCACTGCACTTTGTTAGCATGTGGCCGAATTGTGAATGCACAACAATTCATTAAAAAAAATGTAATTAAAAAAAACTCTTATTATCGAATAAGCGAGCTGTTTCTTTTTCTTTTTCTTTTTGCAAATATAGTCATGTGATCTATGACACGGAAACTTTATGTTGGAATAAACAGTGCGTGCTTTTCACTAATGAGACATGCATGCTGCAGGACTTGTGTGACTGTGTATAATAACAAATTCTCATGCCTGCATATATCCATCACTTATTTTTACAGTGTGTGCAAACAAACACATAAATCCCCATCATGGTAGACCATCCACACATGTAACAGTTCTAGAAACTTCATAAAATGTAGTTTCTAGCATTTTCCATCATATTCTTTTGTCGATTCCTGTCCTGCTGATAATGACCGACTGTGTGGTAGCACTGTGATGGTACCTTTGACTTAATGCCTCGCTTAGGAAACGCTTTAGTACCTTCAATTAGGGTCATTACCTCCCAGCAAAAATAAGCCTCAGAGCCGGCCGGAAAACAAGAAACAAATCTTGTCCTCAGTGTAGAAAAGGGGACAATAGATCTGATGGCTGAGGAGACGCAACAGGATTTCCCTACATCTCAGTTGTGGTGAATATTAATATAGCTTTAGGGAAGAAATTCGTGGAAAACCAATGAAAAGATCAAAAATATACTTATATAAGGATTTGACCTCAAATTTAGCTCTTTTTATTTTGCCACTCAGTTCTTTATGACCTTGGTTTTATTGATTTTGCTGTACCACAATGATTCCCCCCCATTTTTTTTATTTTGTCTTCTTCTGTGGTGGGATTCTCACTATGGTATTGTTTCTGTGTTTGATCAGTGTTTTACAATACACATTTGATGCTGTAGCTTCTCCACGAGATTTTTACTCAATAAAATATTGCATTTGTGCCTCAACAATATCCATTTGAATATGGATGTACATATGTTTATTTATGTGTGTGTGTGTGTGTGTGTGTGTGTGTGTGTGTGTGTGTGTGTGTGTGTGTGTGTGTGTGTGTGTGTGTGTGTGTGTATGTGCTGTTTTAGTGAATCCCTTTGAGATGCAGTTTTATTAGAGGTGCCACATAAAAACACTTATTACTCTCATTATTATTATTATTATTATTATTATTATTATTATCACTACTACTGATGGGGCTCATGGAATGTATAATGTGACATGAGGTCTGCAAGAGAGCAGCTCGAGGACTACATCATTTGTGACAGATTTAAGTATTGATATGTTTTTTGTTACTCTGACATTACTTATCAATTTGGAAAATAATGCTTAATTGAAAAACAGGACAAACACTGGAATATTGTTACTAATTTATATATGCTTAATATTTGTATTATATAGCATGTGATTTCTTTTAAATGTTCTTATTGAGTAACACATTCTCCAAAACATTTCTAACATAAGTGGTATTCTTGGAAATCAAAAAATACATTTTGTTGTTGTAAATAAGTTTATTGCCACAATGTTACAAAGTACAGTAGGGGAACGTTTTTTGTTTGTTTTTTAATAGTGGTACAAGAATCCTCGGGACAATAATACATTTGATTTCAGAGAAAACAAACTAAAACCTCTGCACGTGCGTTGCACTGGATGCGCTGCACGCTTCACGCGAGCAAGTAAGCAAAGGTGACGTCATTCGATTTCACAATCAACAAATTGTGCGCGAACACTTCATAGATAAATGCGACGTTCATGTCACAACCTATCGACACATGCAGACGAGGGGGGTAAAAGTCTATTCCAAGAGGAACTCACATGCAGTAAAGTGCATTCACTCCTAAAAGCACGCTGCACATTGTCAACAAACTCATCCCGGACTCTGCGCACGCTGAGTCTCCTGCAGCCACAGAAGAAATCATGTTAGAAAGATACACTTTCTGCGATCGCTGCCGGTCATCCACTGAGTAAGACAAATAAGCTCCGACGGAACCGGTGACCAGTTGCTGACTGTTTCTCTGCTGTGGAGTGGACGGTCGCGCAGCCTGCGCACGGTGCGTCTCCACGCGCTCCACCGCGCGCCTCCAAGTGCGAGAGACGGCGCACAGATAATATAGCGAGTTCTGCTCAGGGCTACCACAATGGGAGGAGTATGAAAGTTTCCCTGAGCCCTGCCCACCTACTGCAAAACATATAAGAGGCTGGAGTCAAGCAAAAAGCAGGCACTTAAGCCTTAAATCTTGATTAAAGTTATCTCAATAAACTTTGATTGACACATCTGAAATATTTTGTATCAGTGATATATGGATATATGGGAGATTTTTTTTAAATTTTAAATATTCAAGATCCTAATTAACTTTGTTCAAAGCTTTTTTTGTTAGTTTTTATTTTTAATAGAAAAAAACGTGTGTTTACCTTGTCACAATGGCAATGGACTCTGAGTTTGGTGTGAAGAGCAGCAGCCTCATCAGGGAATGGAGTGGACAGGTCCACCCTGCTCTGGTTGCCTCCTTTGTTTTTCTCTTCTGCCTGGAAGCCTGTCTCTGGGTCAGAAACCTCCGGCTCAAGAGAAGACTCCCGGGACCCTTCGCCTGGCCCGTGGTGGGCAACGCCATGCAGCTGGGCCAGATGCCTCACATCACCTTCGCAAGGCTGGCCAAGAAGTACGGCAACGTGTACCAGATCCGGCTGGGCTGCAGCGACGTCGTGGTGCTGAATGGAGACCGGGCGATACGCCAGGCTCTGATACAGCACAGCACAGAGTTTGCAGGCAGACCCAACTTTGTCTCTTTCCAGATGATTTCTGGAGGCAGGAGTGTGACATTTAATAATTACAGCAAACAGTGGAAAGCACACAGGAAGATAGCGCAGTCCAGCCTCAGAGCCTTCTCATCTGCAAACAGCCAGACAAAAAAAACTTTCGAGCAGCATGTCACAGCCGAGGCCATGGAGCTAGTGAAGGTATTTTTGCACAAAAGCACAGATGGACATTATTTTGACCCTGGTCATGAATTTAAAGTAGCTGCTGCTAATATCATGTGTGCTCTCTGCTTTGGGATGAGATATGGACACGATGACCTCGAGTTTAGGACCCTGTTACAAAGAGTGGACAAGTTTGGAGAGACAGTAGGGGCAGGTAGCCTGGTAGACGTCATGCCCTGGCTGCAGTCCTTCCCTAACCCTGTCCGTAGTGTCTATGAAGACTTCAAAAACCTCAATGAGGAATTCTTTGCCTTTGTGAAAGATAAAGTGGTGCAGCACAGAGAGTCTTTTGTCCCTGAGGTGACCCGGGACATGAGTGATGCCATCATCAGTATCATCGAGCATGGAGAAGACAGCGGGCTGACCAAAGAGTTCGTTGAAGCCACAGTCACAGATCTAATTGGAGCGGGACAAGAAACGATGTCAACCGCCATGCTGTGGATTGTCCTGCTCCTCGTCAAATATCCTGACGTGCAGACCAAACTGCAGGAGCTCATAGACAAAGTGGTGGGTCCAGACAGACTGCCCTCAATCGAGGACAGAAGCAGCCTGGCATACGTGGATGCCTTCATCTACGAAACCATGCGCTTCACCAGTTTCGTCCCAGTCACAATCCCCCACTCCACAACCTCGGACGTCACGATCGAAGGTCTCCACATCCCTAAAGACACGGTGGTCTTCATCAATCAGTGGTCCGTCAACCACGACCCTCAGATGTGGAAGGACCCGCATGTGTTTGACCCCACGCGCTTCCTGAATGAAAACGGAACCCTCGACAGAGACAAAACCAACAGCGTGATGATCTTTTCAACAGGTAAAAGACGCTGCATCGGCCACCAAATCGCCAAAGTGCAGGTGTTTTTATTCACAGCCATCCTGCTGCACCAGTGCAGGATTGAGAGTGACCCCTCGCATCCCCCGACATTAGACTGCTCGTACGGGCTCTCGCTGAAACCCCTCACATTCTGTGTCAGCACCAAGCTCAGGGGAAAGCTGCTTGGCTTAGTTTCCCCGGCATGAACAGCCACGCTCCAATACTGTGACCCCATCAAACACTTCTCCACCAATGACATTCAACAGTGAGTAACAACATACCTGCACTAATAGTACTGTTCTCATATTTAACAAAGATGCTCCAGTGATGTCCTATAACATGCTCTATTTTGAAAATACTGTACTTGGAGGTTCTCAGAATAGGATTTTATAGATTTAAAAAAAGAAATGTAAGCTTGTGGGGTGAGAGAGGAAGGGTATTGCATTTCTGTTTCACAGACTACTTGATCAGGTTTTGTACATATTGTTTAGTCGTGTTCTTGTTTTACATCCTCTATGGAGTGTGTACTTGTGTGATGTGTCCAGGTACTTACTTCATCTTTTTAGAGGTCCATATAAACTAATAAAAATGTGTATGAAATGCTTGTGAATGGTAATTAGTCACTTGATGACTTGTTGTTCTCATTTTGTAATAAGTAAAAAAAAAAAAAAAAAAAACAAGAAAATGTATTTACTTTCTCCACATTAAGCAGTTAAAGTTGTTTTTATATATAATTTCAGGTCTGACAAGTTTATTTAAATCTACTCTGTTTTACCATCTACTGTACTCAAAGCATATGAACACAATAAACACACCACGTTTGTCCGAGGAGGACATATAATGACATGTTTACAAGAGCTTGGAAGCAAGTAAGAAGTTTTTCATCAAAGAGCGTGGATGACTTCTCTACAGACGAGGAGGAGACGTCACTCTGGAATGGGGGAACTCTTCACTTTGCATTTGCAGTGGCTTCTTTCAGCTCTGCAGCAGCTACGCAAGCCAAATACATGTCTCCCCACTCCAACTAAACACATGTGCAGCAAATTTCGTTCACCCATTCTCAAAAACACGTTTGTTTACAAAACATTGTTTTTTTTCAAAGCTACATAGATGTCACTGCACGCTCTCTAAAGCCTCTGTATTCAGGAGTTGATGGTACAATGCCCACAGAATGTGTTTTTGTCTATGTGTGTGTATGTGTGTGTCAAGGCGAAGAATTAAACTCAGTGGGCCTTGAATGCTACAAGGTTCATTCTGTGGTGACCGCTTTAACATTCAAGGCCCACACAATGGAAAATAAGCTGTATCTGCAATGAATAAAGTTGATTGTCAATGGTCAGCGTGTGCAGTTTATTTCAGAGCGCTCAATAAAACCTGCTAAGCTCCGTGAATATCTCTGGATGTGAGAGTTTTAGTCATTTTACAGCCACTGACAGACCATTCCAGCCATTTGACATCATGAACCGCCATTGTTTACATATCTGTCATTATTCATTGTTCCATAAATAGAAACCTTTGGAACCTTCCGACTTGTGGCAGAATATCACTGAAACCCAGTGCTGATGCATATTAAAGTCCCCTCTGTTGCACAAGCACTCACATAAAACTGCAAGTTCCTCTGTTCTGAATTAACTGATTTGACACAGCCATAACAGCTACACTTGCTCACACACTGTAGTTTAAAGGGCTATTATGCCAGCCATAATATTGCATATATATTTTATCGAGCATAAAAAATGACACAGTTTAGTGTATTTGTGTGTTTGGACGTTGAAACCCACAACGTTTATGGTGATATCTCAGAGCTTTTTCTCCCCCCAGTATGGTTATAATTAACAGTTTTTGTAGTAAACAATGAAACTTAATCATGTTTAAAGTGGGCTAGGAAAGTCCACAGGAATGAGCAAAAGTAATATATTCCCAGAGGTAACAAAAAACAAAAACAAACAACTGTATTCAGTGTGTTTACTTAAAATTTCCAATAATTTTATCACTCGGTTTAAGTGCGCCATTTTGCAAGAATAACAAATATACCAATAAAAAATTAAAGTGCGATGATTATCTTCCAGACCACACGTGGGCTTGTGGAGTTGTTTATCTGTAGAATTTGGCATCATGGCTCATTAAGTAGCTGCTCTCCTTATTTCTGTCATTGTGCTACCGGGGACGCTCCTGAGAGGCAATAGGACGAAGGTCTGCAGGCTGTGGTCTAAATGGGAGGGGAGAGATAATAAAAAAAAACCTGAGTCGCTGAGCCCTCCCACCATAGAGATACATATAAGCGAAGTGTTAAGGGTTGAAGCTGCATTTCTCTATAGTGGTCATCTGAAGACGTGCTGCACTACTGCTAACCGCTCAACCTGAGAGAGAGAGCCATTCCCACCAGCTCCCGAGGATTAAAGTAGACACAGCATGTAACACTGCTTGAAGACTTTGCTTTTTTTTTTGTTATAGTATATATTTTTTGTTGTGATATAGAAACAAAATACAGCATTTTTTAATTTTCTATATTTTTTTTTATATTTACAAGAGGAATTGTATCAGTGATTTCCAATTCTCAAATGAAACTTGCAGTGGACAGAATCTAAAGGACACGCTATGGCTCAAGTGGACTCTGAGTTTGGTGTGAAGAGCAGCAGCCTCATCAGGGAATGGGGTGGACAGATCCATCCTGCTCTCGTTGTCTCTTTTGTTTTTCTCTTCTGCCTGGAAGCCTGTCTCTGGGTCAGGAATCACAAGCTCAGGAGGAGACTCCCCGGACCCTTCGCCTGGCCCGTGGTGGGCAACGCCTTGCAGCTGGGTCAGATGCCTCACATCGCCTTCACCAGGCTGGCCAAGAAGTACGGCAGCGTGTATCAGATAAGGCTGGGCTGCAGTGACATTGTGGTGCTGAATGGAGACCGGGCGATACGTCAGGCCCTGATACAGCACAGCACAGAGTTTGCAGGCAGACCCAACTTTGTCTCTTTCCAGTTTGTTTCAGATGGGAAAAGTATGACTTTCACAAATTACAGCAAACAGTGGAGGATGCACAGGAAAATTGCTCAAACAACAATCAGAGCCTTTTCATCTGCCAACAGCCAGACCAAAAAAGCTTTTGAACAGCAGATTGTAGCTGAAGCCACAGAGCTCGTTGAGATTTTCCTTGAACTCAGTGCGAAGCAGCAGTATTTCAATCCGGCTCATGAGCTCACAGTAGCTGCCGCGAATGTGATCTGTGCCTTGTGTTTTGGAAAACGTTATGGGCGCGACGACGTGGAGTTCAGAGCGTTATTACAGAGGGTAGATAAGTTTGGACAGACAGTGGGAGCTGGCAGCTTGGTGGATGTGATGCCATGGCTCCAGGCTTTTCCCAATCCTGTCCGGAGTGTTTTTGAGAATTTCAAGTGCCTGAATGAAGAGTTCTTTGCATTTGTGAAGAACAAAGTGGAAGAGCACAGAGAGAGCTTTGACCCGGCGGTGACCAGGGATATGAGCGACGCCATTATCGGTGTCATCAACAACACTGACGGCGACACAGAGCTCCCCGAGAGCTTCGCGGAGGCGACGGTGGCCGATCTGATCGGCGCTGGACTGGACACCATTTCCACAGCTCTTCACTGGATTGTCCTTCTGCTCGCGAAACATCCTGAGATTCAAACCAAACTCCAGCAGCTGGTCGACAAGGTGGTGGGACGAAGCCGGCTGCCATCGCTCGAGGACAGAGCACACATGGCTTACCTGGATGCCTTCATCTATGAGACCATGCGCTTCACCAGCTTCGTTCCCGTCACCATCCCTCACTCGACAACATCAGACGTCACTGTGAGTGGGCTCCACATCCCCAAAGACACAGTGGTCTTCATCAATCAGTGGTCAGTTAATCACGACCCCCTGGTGTGGAAGGAGCCACACATCTTTGACCCCTCACGCTTCCTGGATGAAAACGGCTCCCTCGATAAGGATCTCACCAACAGCGTTATGATTTTCTCAGCGGGGAAGAGGAGATG
The DNA here is from genome assembly GCF_963422515.1 of Blennius ocellaris. NCBI lineage: Eukaryota > Metazoa > Chordata > Actinopteri > Blenniiformes > Blenniidae > Blennius > Blennius ocellaris. The sequence continues at coordinate 16,364,462 of NC_137666.1, read as the reverse complement.
CATCGGAGATCAGATTGCCAAAGTGGAGATATTTTTGTTCTTTTCCATTCTGCTCCACCAGTGTAGCTTTGAAAAATGTCCAAATGAGGACTTCTCTCTTAACTGCTCTTATGGTTTAACACTGAAACCTTTGGATTATAAGATCACTGCTAGACTCAGGGGAGAGTTACTTAAAAGCCAGTAAAAAAAAAAAAAGCTGCAGGAGCAATGTTTAAAAATTAAAAGGTATTTGCTGAGAAAATAGCGTGTATGCTTTGTATGTGAGATTTTCTATGTAATAAGCTTTCATGTGTTGAGTTTTCTCACACAAAGTGACAATTTATATTTTTGTCCCTTATGCATGCAAAACATAAGTGACACTGACTGACTGATGAGATGTGAGCATTGTTTAAACCCTAAACTCTGTAAACGGGAAAGACACAGCAAAGTCTGGTGTGGTCGACTGCAAACCTCAATTCATAATGACGATGTGTTGTTATTTATATGAAGGTATTCAGAGGGAGTCATGATAAATTGCAATATAAACCGGTGGCAGGGGAATAAATTTCATTCGCTTTGTTTTTTTTGTGCTGACCAGAGGAAAACTTGCACCGGCTGGGTGGTCCCGAGACCCTTTTCATATCAAAGCTTAATACAAATGCAGCCTGCATATCATGTGTGACCATTTACTCTTAAACCATGCATAGTACTGATGTAATCAAATTATATCTCCTGTAACATGTGTAAAAGCCACTAATTCTATTATAGGATATTACTGTGTATTATGTGTCCTCCCTGAGTACACATATTACAACACTGTATAGCTGGATTGAGACACGCCACATAGTCTGAGTCATAACCTGTAATCTATAGCATTGGTGTTTTGTACTAAATCCATGTGATACAGTCTGTGATCTGCAGTGTGACTAAAGCCTTGGATGCAATACACATTTCCTTCTGACTTCCATGTGATTGTGTGGGCTCTGTCAACAGCAGGCTGGGTGTTGTAAACCACAGGGGCCGCAGAGGTCAAAGAGATAATAATACAGGCTGATGTCTGGTCCCTGTGTTGTTGTGAAAGATTGATGTGGGCTTGCAGGCCCCGCCTGCTCTTCCTCACTGACCCTAACATGCTGGCTGCGACTCAGTAAATCAGTATGAAACCGCTCGGCCCAAACGTCAATATTAAACATCGACCGTGTTGTACTTTACACTGGAGTGCCACTTTTTTTTTTTTTTAGAAATGAGTATGTCCAAATTGAAGTCAGTTGTCTGACACACTTTTTATCTGGCAGCTCGGGGTAAAAGAAAGTACAAGTTGGAGAACTGTCCCAAAAACCCCTTTAAACTTTGGAGCAGATTTGGAATACCGATGGCTTGTGGGCCACGTGTGACCCCAGTCCTCATTCTTTGTGGCCCATTAGCTAATTCCAGGAATACTTAATTGTTTCACAAATGAAAGGAATGACAAGATAAATTTAACCACATCAATTGTAAACACTCCCTAACTGATGAATCACTAACTGTATTTTGATGCATGTTGACTATTGTGAAAAAGAAAGTCGTGACTCGATAATAACTTTATTAGCATGTAGAAATAGAATACAAAAATACAAATATATAGAGCAACAACTATAAATTTAGCTATACATGTAAAAATATAGTTGAGTAGTCTTCATTAAAAAAAAAAAAAATTATACATTTCAAATGAACAGGAATAGCAGTATCTTCGTAGGCTGAATGAAAACTTTATGGAGCCGAACATATGATGGGGATAAAACCCAAATAATCCAAATGACATCCACATATACACTTTATCCTAGTCACTTAGTTTAGAGCTGGGGTGTCAAACATAAGGCCTGAGCCCACGAGAAGCATGATGCAACAGCTACAGCACACATTTTTTTGACTTTTCACTATATTTTGCTTCAGATGGATTAATTAAAATTGGCTTCATGTTGAGATTGTAGCCATTTTCTATAAGAAGTGTTCTTCTATACTTCTATACTGTGCCACAACAGAGAAAACTTTAAGGTTTAAATTGAAAAGTTATTATGGCACTATTTTACCAATCTGACCCACTCAAGAGGATGTTAAGCTGTATGTGGCCCATTAAATATGTTCGACACTCCTGGTTTAGAGTCTCCATTCAACCTCAAATCCATACCCGGAGGAAAGCCGTACAAAAGACAAAAGAAGAACCAGCAAACTGCCCACAGAAAGACGTGAACCGGGAACGTTCTCGCTGTGAGGTGAGACGACGAGCCACTGCCCCACCTCAAGTTGAATTAAAAGAAACTCTTATTTCGAAGTGTTGTTGCCTCATAATGATCCAAGTTCATAAAAAATATGATATTGTTAAATAAAAAATGAAGCACTAAGCAGGAATAGTAATTTATTGTTCCACAATTGAGAGCCAATTCTACAAAAAAGCATAGAAAATGTGAGTTCATTTCTGCAGCAAAACATATCCAAGACTTCTGTGTCCGCAAGCATAAACCCCACCTCCCATATAACTGCACTGCACAAATCTATAATGAGCTATTTTTTTTTGTACCAATAATACTTTTACGTTGGTAAACGTCATTGATCTTCCCGCAATTGCGTGAGTGCCGTCATGATTGGAGGACTTTCACTAATGTGAAAGATCTGAGTGCTCTTTCCACTACTGTCTGTCTGCGGTCGGATGGTTCTGAACAGTCATTCCTAAGCAATGATTACCAGACATCCGTCGTGACAGTCAATAGCTGCTTCCTGACTTGATGTGCCTGTGTTTCAAATCATGTCGGACATGTTGGTTTAGCTTCTCTCCAACCTGGATATCGTCTCCTCTCATGGGATTTAAATTGACAATTACCTGAAGTTTCAATCCACTCCATCAAACACAGGTGGACTTTTTTCCTCATTTTCACAACAGCCTGAAGTGCCAAATGTTCAAGGTCTCCCTTTGCTGTAAATTTGATACGTAAATATCTGTTAAAATGTGTGCGTGCAACTCATAATTTTCAAGGTCCTCTTTTATCACCACTTCCTTGTCCTGTGGGAGCATCGCCTCAGTTATGCACTGTTTACATAACAACATTTTAGATGAAAACACATTGCTTTTGCATTTTTGCTTCAGAAAAGCTTTGTGTTTATGCTGCAACAGATTACACGGAAACAGGAGAAACACAAAAAGGTGAGTCTCAACTATAAAACCATCAAGTTCCTGGAGAATATTGATGGGGAATCATGACACTCATGTTATTATCCATCTATTTGTGCATGTGCACAAAATGGAAGCAATATTTACTATTTACTGTGCACGCGCAGTAGCAGGAGCAGCGTTTCCGCCATCTAGACAGAGCCCAAGCATTTTCGAAAAGTTCCAACTTAGGAACAGTTTCCAAAAAGTTGTAATTTCATTGGCTCCGTACACAATTGCTGTATAAATGGGCACTCAACACTCATGTTCACATTGTCGTGTAAATGGGGTCTTAGCATTGATGATGGTACCTGCATGCTCGCGTGAGAAGCGCCGTGGCACAGCTTGTTTTCACTTGGGGCTGGAGACATTCTGTTCTGCTAAAGGCTCTCTCCCCCTTCAAACTCTCTTTTTGCTCTAACACCACAAGGATCCCACAGGAGGGGAAGGGCCGCCTGACCTCCACCGGTTCCATCACCGCTTCCCAAAACATCCATGAAATGTGTCCAGCTGAAAGACTCCCTTTCACCCCGAGTCACCCGCTCTTGGCTTCGTGGACCTGCCGAGTTTGACTCCTTAAAGGAAAAAAAAAAAAAAAAAAAAAAGTGTACAGGCCGACAGTTTTTCAGCTCTGAGCTTGTTCGCATTCTGCACGTACGCAGAGCCAGAGCGTGACCTCCCACAGGGTTTTCTTCGCTACCACCAGATACAGCACTCGGTCCAAAACCCCCTTCTTTCCTCCGCTGGAGGATTGACATCCAAATTATAACCACGGTGACACACAGTGAGGTAGGATTACTTGGAAGCAGACAATTGCAGCTCTCCAGAAAAATACTGAGCCCCCCCACACACACACACACACACACACACACCACCCTTTCCCCATCCACTGCCATCATCTGCGGAGACACAGCGGAACATTGTGTGTGAGCGTTGGCGAGGAAAAGCCTCATGTTCTTTTTCAGACAGTGTTTCCTAAAACGCCGCCCCCGACACCAGCACACTGACCACAGCTCCACACCGAGTCCAAAATGCTGCAGAGAAATCAAACAAACACTGTGACTGCGTGTTATTCAAACGAACCCGAAGCATCAAACATCAGAGCAGGTCATTAATCAGAGTTGCAAAATTTAAAAAAAAAAAAAAAAAAGGAAGAAGAAGAGCGGGACACTTTTTTTTTTTATGCAAATAAACTGAGGAGAGGGGAAAAAATCTAGCTTTTTCAAAGTGAATATGAATCCGCTTTTTCCTTTTCCCATTCGACAAAAGTGACATTTCCAACAAGTAAATTAAGCATAACTGTAAGGAGACGCACCTTACAGGATTTACAGTAGCGTATTTATGCAGCATTTCATGAGAAAGTTTGCTTCTGTTTGGAGGAGCACTCCAGCTGCCGGGGAGAGAAGCTCATTTAAACCAACTGCAAAAAAATTACGTGTTTTTAAAAAGTAGATTTTTCCGCAGCTTTAAGCACTGTTGTTATGTAAAAGAGGCCCAACTGACTCGGCTTTGAGCTTCATCTGGCAGACCTTCTTAAGTAGGGCTGCCAACTTTTCACTTTGGGACAGAATTTGCTTTATCTGTATGTCCCTAAAAGAATGTCATAATAATTATAAAATGATCCATCATGTGCTGCTGGTGTCAATCCTATCTTACAACTGTAAGTCCGAGGCCAGTTCGTCAAACGGGAAATTAATTAATTTCACTCCTCTGGGCATTATATGGTCATCAATTAACCTCAAACACGTCTTTGGTTTGTGAGAGGAAACCAGAGTACTCTGGGGAAAAAAAAACCCACGCACACAGAAAGAGAACATGCAAACTCAACAGGCATGGCCTGGACTCAAACCAACAACATGAGATGACAGTGATAACCACTACAGCACTGTGTCCTATTCATTCAAATCAAAATAAACTTCATGCTAAAATAATCTTCCAATGAATAAACATTAGTTTAAAGTCTATGGATGATCACATCACTGACTGGAGAAACGGAGCAGCTCGACCAAAAGCAAACAGAATAGAGACAGTCTACAAGATATTAACTTCACATGGACTTTGGGAGGAACCTGGAAAAGATTCATGCATGCACAACAAGAACATGCAAACTCAGCACAGCAAAGGCACAAACCTGGACTCGAACCTGGAACCTGCTATGAGGTGAGACTGCTAATAAACATGAAATAAACATGTAAAAATCCGTATTATATATTCTGTTCACCTTATCTGAAGCCAATTACACCTTGAAAGTACGACACGAAATTAATACTCCCAAAGTTCACTTCTTGGCACCGTTTAGACAACGCAAACAAAAACACAAAAATTATGTGTTCACTTGAAGAATTGTGCAAACTGAGCCTTAATATCCTTCAAGAGCTGAAAATTGCATTGCCCTTGCTGGAGCTGACAATTTGAATCATGGACAATTCACTTAAATAAATTAAATGTTCAGCAATTCATCATTTCCTTTCACCCACAATCTGGCCAGATGTGCACGTCCAGATTAGTAGGTCTTGGTCTCGATGATTTCTGAGAGCAAATTTATTTTATTAATATAATAGCTATAGCGAGGACAGTGTAAAGCTATTATATGAAACCATGAGTGTGATAGGTTGAACAGGTGTAGGAAATAAATACACAAAGTAGGTGCATCATTTGAATAATATACTTCTTGATTCAGTCGACACGTCCTCTTTAAATGCCGTCTGGAGTGAACAAAGACCTTGGTGACGTGCGTTGCATGCTCAGTGTCAGAGAGTTGGCAGGCCCGCTACTGAAAAATCTGAAATCTTATCTCCCGCTGTGTTTCTCATCAGACTGATCCTGGCAAAGACCTGTTGCTTCTAAGAACACAGTGCGCATGGTTTAATGGCTCCTCTGCGGACGACACAGCCATGAGCTGTTCAGTTCTTCGTCTCAGTCTTGTGTTGTGTCTGCTACTCTCAATAAAACAAATTGAAAACAGCATTTACTTTTATTGAAGATGTTTAGTTGATATTTTCTTTTTCACCTTTAGAATTTACATGGAAGGATTGGCCACATATGGCTTGTGGGAAATGTGTTAGACAGCCTTGTTGAAGTAAAAGACTTCTGCCAAAACCTCCAATTGTCATAATTTTTATGTTTGATTCTATTTATTCATTTGTGTGATTTTCAATCTGCTCTGGAATTATGTCATACACGAAAACACTGAACAGGACTTATAATTATGTTATAGTTGACATTATAATCAAGTTGTGCCACTTTGATGTTTGGGAAAGACTGCGTTAACTGACAGAGGCGAAAAATTACTGAGCCTTCACTGTATTTGGGAAAACAGCCTCATGTCGCCATGATATGAGGATGTGAAGTTAGCCTTTCAATAAACAATAACTTAACTCATTATAATCGGGTGGAACAGCTGCTTGTTGTTATGTCAGTGTTAGGATTGTATTTTGGAACAGTGGCAAGGAGATGGACTTTGAGACAAAATAACATAATGTGTAGTTCCAGTTGCTTAAGTTTTCCCCCTATATAACAAAAAATAATCCTCAGGAAGTGCAGGAGGAAGTGATCTTTCTTAGGTCAGTTGGAAAACTCGGCTGGCGTGTGGTTTTTGAGAAAGTTCACATCACGGTCTGACGCAGTCACTCTTATTAACCATGTTTAAGTCGTCCGTTTTGTTTGGTGTGGAAACTGAGCAACCGTGTCCACTAAGATTTATGTCTGCAAATGAAAGGAGCTCTGTGAAGAGAGGGTGTGGAGGAGTGTGTGGTGGAGGAAAGCTTGCACCTCCTCTCTTCCGTCATGGAGATGAGACGATATGAAGGCCGAGATCATTATTTCCAGTTGTTCCCTTCTTGAAGCGTGTGATGCTTTAAAGCTCCATTCACACAATGATACTGTGTCCATACGAATGGCCGAATTCTCACAATTGTTCTCTGCGCATCGGTTTGTGGTTTCATTATACAAACAACCAACAGCACCCACTAGTGGTCCAACATGAAAACTACATACTTTTTCAGCACTTCTACTGTTTCCGTGGAAAAGGACATTGTTTTTTAGAACGCTGCTGTGTAAATAAGAAACTTTTTCAAAATGAAAGCACAAAAACATGCGTTTTCACCTTAAACATTGTAGTGTGAGTGGGGCCTTATTTTACCTGCTTTAAGTAACACCAATCCCACACTCTGGACAGGCTGGCGGCCCATCACAGGACAATTTAGAGACAGCAAATAACCAGAAGCGTGTTTTTGGACTGTAGGAGTAAACCACAGTACCCAGAGGAAACATGCACATGCAATCTCCACAAAGTGAGTTGAAACCACGACAGACACTGAACCGCTTCCACTGAATGCATCTTTGTCTAAACTACAACGAAAACTAATCATACCTTTTTTAATAGGGCATCCATCTGTGGACATTTTGTATCTTGTGTTCAAATGGGACGCTACCATTGGAGTTAAGAATTCTCTGAGGCAACTAAAAGAACTTTATAGATTAGATGTACGTGTGCCTTTGGTGACCAGACTCAGGTTCCCTGTACATTGATCCATAACCTAAAAAAAAACCAAGCTTTCCGATTGTGATTGAGTTGAAAATTGCTCCTTGAAATTAATCACAGATGAATTTTTGAAGCGATGCCGTAAAGCACTTATTATTTCTTTGTTGGATGCGTAGTGCGAGTAGCTTGTTTGAGAAGGTACCTGGAACAGCGTGATGTGTGGAGATCTCTGTGGGTGACTTGTGACACCAAATACCAATATCTGAGAGGCACAAAGTAAAGTTGATCCAGTGTAAAGAATGAGAGTGAGAGAGGATGTGAGAAGTTTTAAAGTATTTCATATCTTAATATTAAGACTATTAATTGCTTGCTTTAATGTAGTTCTTTGCAAAGCACTGCGGGTTGCCTTGTGTCTGAAGGGTGCTCCATAAATAAATTTGCCTTGCCTTGCATTGCTTTGCCTTCCGTTTACGTTAGTTTGACATGGGATTCAAACACCGGTCTCCTCATAATCATTTCTCTCTGTGTTTATGTTTTGTCTGCTTTGACTTTGCTTGCATCATAATCACAAGAACCACAAGTGGTCGCTATAAATCTACCTTGTGACTTACTGTTAAAACCACCCACTACAAATCTGTGGGAATGACGAACAACTACAACAGCCTTTCAACTTCAGGCTTCAAAAAGGTTAAACGGGGCCCATTTTCACTCTTCAGATTCTTCACCATGTAAACAGTTGTAATTTTTCACTATTGAAGTCAACAAGACTCTCTTTAGTCTCTAAACCTGGACAGTAAAATTAGATCCCTGCCGTCCATCTCCTACAAATAGCTCATGAGCTCATTTAACCCCCAATAAATCAGTTCTAGTGGACCTGAGAGTAAGTACTTCCCTGTAGGTCCACCACCTCCAAGAGGCCATCAATCCTCTGCAGTGTCAGAGATAGCGGCATGAGCTCCGACGATAACAAACCAACTGGCACCGCAGCAGCGCAAGGCAGACTGGAAACCCGTCTCCAAGGAGCAGACGAATCTTATTTGTTTTGAAAAGGGAGGGAATAAATCAGATTATTCCTCTGTGTGTTTTTTCATGTAACATAATAACTTTGGAAGTGGTCAGCGCAGCGATATCCCATGCACGACTTGGAGGGGATGAACGGAGGACGTGCAGAGAAGCACTGCTTCAAGCAGTTTCAAAAGCAATAAGTTTGATCCCCTCAGTGTTAGAAATTAGTTTGATATATCGTGTTAAAATTAGTCTTAGCACATTCTTTTTTTACTCTGATGTAAAAACAAGAAACAAATATCTGAAAGTTTTCCAAGCCTATCAATCTCTGTAATCCATTACTTCCACTTTCTGGGAAAAACAAAACTAAGGCAATGCAGATAGGAACTAACCAACCATGGCTCCAGAATCAAGTACGCAAACTTTTTCACCACAAAGCGGATCAACAAATTTCAAAATAAATCAAACTTTTAGTATTGATTGAACTTATGAAAACTGAAAATGCTTCCTCAAATATTTTTTTTTCAAAATCCAGACTGACAAGATGATTGTGACAGGAAACCACAACTGCAAGAAAGCATCTGTTACAAATCGGGAGGCCAGCTTTTGATGTGGACACCAACCATGAGGGTTTCCACAGGATTGAGGAAACCTGGCCACTGACACGAAGCAATAAGAAACGGGAAATCTTTGGTGATGGGGTTGAGGTCAGCGACGGCAAGTCAAATTCATACTCATCAGATGCTGAAAAGTACTGGTTTTAGGACTCATGTGAAATAATGTTATTTCCATTGATTTGATAGACGAGGTCCAGCAAATCAAAAACCAAGCAGATAAGGTTGGTCAAGATGGACAGGTTGATTCGGAGCTGAGGGTCCGATCCTGTGGTGTGAAACTGTGGCCTTGCCACAGCACATCCACTGAATCCACCACGACCATGTATGATCTTCTAATCATGTAAGATATACACTGGGATGAATCAGACGGGCTGAATTGTCTTTATAGAATTTGTATGATCCAAGGGGAAAGACTAACACATCTGTCAATATCAAAACTCTTCATGCATCTGCAGTTTTGACTGTTGAACTGTGGTTTATAATAATATTGTAGCCATCTCCATGACAAAAAAAAAAAAAAAATTAAAATTGTCACATCCTCCAAAGTCGCCTATAATTCCACTCTCCACTGTTGCAGAACTCTTCTCCTTTCACGCCATCCCACTTCAAGCCCCGGACTTGGCAACGCTTCACGCCAGAGCAAAACAATTTAACAATGCGCGATTTGCATTCGTAGAGATTCATTTTCTTTTGTTTTTAACGTTGTCCTTTTGTAGTGGGCTGTGATTGCCTGTCAACATTTCCCCCCCTCACACAGAGAATAAGGTTTTTCTGGAGCTGACCACTCTGCTGACAAAAAGACAAAAAAAAAAAAAAAAAAAAAAAGCTGCTCTAATAAGACTTGGAAGCGTCTCCACTTGGAACATGCAGCCTTGTTGACAGTGTGCAATGTTATTTTTCAGTTCCTGTTATTCTAAATGACAGATCTGGATGGCCAGTGTGTTTTGCCAGCTTTAAAGGGGTTCAAAAGAGGGAAATGAGCACAACACAAACACGAAAGAGAATATTTTTAACTTGTGACTGTTTTTATTTTTAATACAAGTCAAAGATTTTGGTTGTAAGAGTTTGTCATAAGTATTGAAAAAGTTTAGTGACAATGACTACAATCTCAACATGAAGCCAATTTTATTAAAATCTTATGGCGCAAAATACAAAAAAATCCCTTCTATATCTGTTGCATTATGTATGATTTTACAAACCCACCCTGACAGCATGGCCTTGAAGCACGTTTGATAGCAATGAGCAAGCCTGCCTTCATGGCAGCATCACTGACATCTCAACTCAGGTCTCAGTTTCATCTTGTGTGTGAAATTATGAATCAATGTTTTCTTTTAAAGTTTTACTATTTTCATGTTTGCTTTCCAGATCGGAGCCTCTTGTGGCCAGTGGCCTTATGTTGGACACCCCTGATGAAGACGGCCTCCAACTCAAAGCTGTGAATAATTTAATGAAGTGTGCGGCCAGACTTATTATGTCTTTGATTTTACTTGAGGATGTTTTTGCTTGTTTGTTTTTTGTTTTTTTGCTGTTAAAAAAAAAAGTTACACTGTGTGATAAAATAACTAATTTTGCTTTTGTTTTGCAACTCTGAACCTTCTCAGAAGTCTGTTGAACAGCTTACTAACAGCACAAAAACACAGATGTTGAAGGGAAGAGTGTATCCGAGGGGACATGTGAAACTTAATATTATTGTTGACAGTGAAAAATGTAGAAGTCATACGCACCTTCTTTACAAGGAGAGATAATTTGCTCAGCCAACAAAAAACAAGATGAATAAATATCTATGCCAACTGAACAGTAAAACAAAAAAAATATTTGTCCCCTTATCGGCTTAATTATAAAGACGATAAATTTATCACTTGTGGATTTAACTCTTCACATACCTCAGGGATGTCAAACATAAGTCCCATTAGTCAACGTTGGTCTCCAATCACGCCTCCTAACCAATAAACAAATGGTGAAAGTTTAGAAGTAAACACTGATTTTTTTTTAAACAAATGTATTAATAGAAGTGGACGGAACAAAAGACAACACAACACAAACGACATAGCCGAGCTGATATATCGTGATGCTGCTATGAAAGAAAGCAACTTCATTGTAACCAAGCTATCCTCAAAGCCGTCCATAAAAACATGCATGATGTGACAGCTGTATCAGACGTTTTCCAGACATTTCACTGTATTTTGCACCAGAGGGTTTCATTAAAATGGCTTTATGTTGAGATTGTTGTCCATTTCCATTGTAATTGTTTGGTTTTGGTGAAATCATAGACATTTCCATGTTGAATACTCAGAACAAAAACAAAGAAAAACCTCAAAGTTTAAATTTAAAGGTCATTATGGGACTATTTTACTGGTCTGGCCCACTCAAGATGAAATTGTGGGAATTTTTGTGGCCCCTGAACTAAAATATATTGGACACCCCTGGTGTACCCTGTCCTCCTCGACGAAAGGTTCTCTGGATGCAGCCCTGTGATAAACCCAGAGGGGAAATCCCAATTCTCTCTCTCTCTTTCTCTCTCTCTCTCTCTCTCTCTCTCTCTCTCTCTCTCTCTCTCTCTCTCTCTCTCTGTCTCTCTCTCTCTCTCTCTCTTTCCCAGACTGTTGATGTGCCAAATATTATATAAACATTTGTTTTTGCAAACCACAGCCAAAACTGGTAATCACCCAAAACATTTTCATCACGGGTAAATAGATTCCAATAATCTAATCGACCATCTCCATCCTATTTTTTGGGAACACACTCGGGCACCACCAATATAGATGTCCAACTGTTCCTACAAACTAGATGTCTGCAGGATGTGAAGAGGCATTTGATCGTGTGCAAAGAGCCACTCGTTGTGGAGTCAAAGGTCAGGAAAGACGGCTTGAGCTGGTGTGGAGGTGCAGATCATAAAGACAAACACAGTGGGGATGAAGGGTGCTTATAGAAATGCTCGGGCTAATACCCAGATCCGGAGACACCGTTTACTCAGCCTGGCAGCATTAAAGGACTTGGCTCGATGTACCGCTCTTCGCCCAGCATGAGGACCCATGAGGAGGACAAAGGAGTCCATCAGTTAGACGACTACTCTGGTTTATACATCTCTTTTTCTGATAGATTAGTTTCACTGGGAGGAATCAAATCTATCTCCACGACATTGCAATTAAAGCTAGTTCACCAGTCAATGGATAAAAAGAAGACTTGGACTTTGATGATATTGCAAACAGGATCCACACACAGTAGGATCCTACAGGCAGATTAAATCCTGGTCTAATTAGAATTACTTCATGTAAAGACTCCTGTCTGATTATATTGACTATATCTGAATGAAGTTGTGAACACATCAAAAGTAGGTGTTACCATGGTTACGATCCCATCAGACACATGAACTTGGCCTTCACAATGGTGCCTTGTTCGTACGTCTGTTACCTAATTGACCATGCAACACTTGGAAAAATAAATGGTAGTAATCAAGACAATGCTGCCACATCACACAAACAATAGTACATGCTCATCCATTCCTGAAAACACAGAATATTTCTGTGGTGCTACCTGATAAGTCTCAAGGTAAACCTGGATGTGTGATCAAGTATGCGAAGCATCATGGGATTGATTAACTAACTGAATGATATCTTTGCTGCAGACACCACTGTACATGATTGTGATCACTTCATTCAGTGACAATCTGATCTCTCATTCGGAAAGAATTCATTGAGATCTATGAGTCACTCGACCAGGTACATCTGTGACTTTGGATTATTATCTGATTTCAGTGTAACACTCAGTTCTCAGATGTAAGTTTTCATGAAATAGAACTCTGTTTTAAATTCTGCTCATTGTGATTTTTCCAAAATATAACAAAGAATAGGTCATACCGGCACGACTTCAATTGAAATTGGAGGTTTTTTCAGAGCATTATCTTTAGATCTCAGACATTGTATACGGATAAATGAGAACGATAAGAGCAGTGGAGTGTGAAGCTATGAAACAATGACAACAAATATGAGATCCAGCATTAAATCTTTGCAGAGTGATCTCATAGCATTATGTAAGACGATGGTGCCCGTGCCAGACTCTGAGACAGAGTGCAGGAGAGACATTCAGGTGCATGCAGCTCAGCACGCAGCTCTCCTCTCTGCCTGCCATACTTGGAAATAGCTGCTTGAGCTCGCTCCACTTGATCACGCCAATAACAACGCGAAGCCAAGACTCTTAAAGAGGTCAGGCGAAAAATACTTTTTTTTTTTTTTTTTTTTAAATGATTACAGCTTTCGCATTTCCAACACGATAACCCACTAAAACTCTCCTGCAGCACGACAGAAGCTCAGGCCGATTACGTAAGTCAGCTCAGGCAAGGAAGGAGTTAACACATCTGCAGTGGGCTACCTCTGCGTGAACCATGGTGGCTGTGGGGTCCTTCACACAGCGCTGCAGTTCAGCTTTCACATGCAATTACGTATTCATGCAAATTGTACCCACTTTCCCAAACTTTCACTTGGTGAAACCACTTAAGCAATATTTGATACTGACCATTTAAACCATGATAAACGACAGGATCGGGAAACTTAATTATGAGTTTCCTCTCCAGTCAGGAAAGAGTTGGAGTTTGGAAAAAAAAAAAAAATGTATGCAACTGCTTATGAACATATGGTGAGAACCCATGCAGCAAATTATACATTCCGACAAAAGCAACAAACAGCTTCTTGTTATGAGTTCACCAACAAATGGTTGGTTGGATCTGAAGGAAAGCACCCTCATCCCAGCTGCAAGTGCATTCTCACCTCAGAAGTTTGTAAAGTGCCAGTGACTCAGAGGAAGCCTGCACTTTGCTATGGATGGCCGTCAGTGACTCAGATTGTCACAAACAGGTGGATTCAGTTTGGTCGACAGTCAGTCTTCCTGTGAACACGAGGAAGAGACGCTCACACCTTAACATCACCACGCAGAGCCTCGTCACCGAGAGTCAGGGTGTCTGCTCCACTTCTCCAAAGTAGGATCGCATAGCAGAGAAGAATCCATTAGTCCAATCTGGACTTTGGATGACTCCCCGGCAGAACCCCCCCCCACCCCTCGTAACAGCCTCCTCACCCCCAGATCTCTTCCTTTTACTCCTCCCACGCACCAACCCCCCAGCTCCGCTGCCAGGAACTAAGATGTATGGGCCTCTGCAGAGAACCGCCTCCAAGGTAGCACCTCTCGCAACTGCCAGCAAAAATAAGACATTGTGCTCTCCCTCCCACCTCCTCCCTCCCCCCCGTCACGTCTCAACAACAGTCCCTCCACATCACAGTGCTCAGAGAGCTGCCAGGAGCTGCAGCCAACAGCTACACTCTGCTTTGGCCCCATTTTTTTCCTCCTCTGCTCCACGGAGAAGTTTACTTTGCACAAGACACAATTCATGCAGATACGAGGCGGCCAGTTGGAGAGGTAGCGTGTGCTGTCGGGGATGGGTTACTATGTACACAATGGAGCGCACCACTTGTTGCGTTTATTGATGTTTGGATTGAAATAGGGAATTACATGGGCTGGTGAGAGAGTCCAGGCTTGCCTGTAATTACTAATAAAATCAGTCAGAAATTACACTTTAAGAAAGGAATGTATCACCATCATGTATCATCAGTAGCATAAGGGAGATTTAACCACTCTTCTCTGGTTGATGCGTCCTAATTCTGATGAATTATGTGGTTTTAAAATCTACTTTCACAGTGATTAGAGCCACTACTTAAGGAGTTTCATATGAAGACACTATGAGCCCGATTCACCAGCAGCCTGTAAAAACATGCTAAGGCTGCATGCTTACAAAAACAGATCACACTTTCAGTTTTGCGTGCGTTTTGCAGGTGAAACTCAGAATAACATCAGGAGTGACAGCATGCACAAACAGGAGTTTCCTAATGAGGGTTTTGCACACAGGCTCTGTTTACATGTGGGACTTTCTGCTGGAAACAGTATCACTTCCTTGTTTGTTTGCTTGACTGGCACAAAATGAACTGTGATCCCGAGGAGTTGGATGTTATGGCAAAAGAAAAAAAAGAAAAATGCAAGTTGGATGATGATCTTCCGTAAAAAAATCAAAGTTTGGGGAAAAGGAAAGAGCAGAAGAAGTCATACAACATCAAAAATATCTTATGATGAAGTTCACGATTAAAAGTTGTGATATGTTTGTTCTGTGTTACACTGCCTTGTTTTTGTCCACACCTCCATCCAACAGTTATTCTTTTTTTTTTTTTAATGAAAACTCGGCATCCACCAGGCAAACCATCTATTTCCCATCTATGCTACTGTTCTTGGCCATTTTCTACTCCAGGTTAGTGGTTTGATACACATGTTAATGATCTGTGTGCCAGCAACTAAAAAGGAAATTAGCGTGCAAAGAAAGTGTGTAAAAAAAAGTACAAGATTAACTGTCTGATTATTTTTTTTAAACTTGTTTAAATAAATATTTAATCAAAGCAAATAGGTTCAAGTCCTAACTTCCTTTCGTCTTCATAACCTAGTATGTTCATTTCAAATAAAGTCTATTTAGATTCAACAAATATTAATTTGAAATGTCACTTCTTTATTTTAATCATATTGGACATGCTCATAATTAGCTTAGTTAAATTTTAGAATCATGAGTTTTTATTAGTAAGTTTGGATTCAACTAATAATCTACAAAACCATGGGAAATTGATACCTGCTCACCATATATATATATATATATATATATATATATATATATATATATATATATATAGGTTAACTCTATTTCTCAAGAGAATCGATGTTGATCTGCCTACATTAATTCACTGTGCCAGGAAAACGTAAAACAAAATGTAAAACAAAATGAGTCGATGTGTTGACCCTTCAACATTAACTTTGGACGACTTCAAGACTTGACATTTACAATTGCATGCTTAAGGGAAATAATGAAAATAATAGGAATAATAATAGGGGTAAAAATGTGACACTCACACATTCAGCTGTAATTGAATGTAACATTTTATGCTGTAATCCCAGGCATGATTCATGACTGTAACTCACAAATAATCTTGAATAATCCTTGCCATGACATTAACTCAAATCTATTTATAACATTGTTCCAAACCTCCACATCCAAGAGAAGTCTCTTTCACAAAAATATATAATAAAAACAAAATGCTTACTGTTGTTTTATAGGACATTTAATGATTAGAAGGATCAAAATAGAACAAAAAAGCACATTAATGTTATTATGGTCCTGGGGATTTGCTGTAAGTGAAACACTGGCCTTCCTTCAGCTCCATTGCTTTAGTCTTTAACAAGCAGGACAAACCTACAATTAGTTCAGCATCATGTCTTTTAATGTCTGCAAACTTTACCATGAGTAGGTTTTCTGTAAAAACATCTTAAAGCGCTTTGATATCTGACAAATTCCACCCAGCCAGCACACACACTATAAAGCCATGCGATCCTCCCCGAGACATGTGCATGAGGAGATGACATCTGTCTTTGTACTTGTGGTAGCTCGCTGATATTTGGACGGACCAACTTCAAAGTATCGAAGCGTGAATGCTGACTGACGTAATGGATACATCTGTATTTTAGGTCGAGGAATGGCTGACTGCTTCCTCCTGAGTGGACCAGCTGAGAAAACACTCGTCGGTACACACTCGGCGACATGAAAAATACAAAAAAATAAAAAAATATCCATCACTCTCTTCCAATGGCAGCCATTTGGTCCGGCCCAGAGCTAATATCACACCTACTACTCATTTCATAATATATTGCTGTGTGTACTGGGAACAGCTGAACATGCAGCACATCATGGGATGATTTATGAAAAAGCAGATCCTGATTCCACAGGTCGAAGTGTCTTTAACACTGCAATTCGTTCATATCCAGTTCCACCATGGAGATTGACGACATGGGAAAAGGTACCATAAATTATCCTTCTGTCCAGCCATCTTTTTCCCCTGCATTGGGTCGTAGTCTGGAGAGCAAAGAGGCCACCCAAAACTTAAGGAAAATGTTATTGTGTAAATATGGTCTTATTTGGTCTTCTTCTTTCTCCCTTTCTTTTATTAGTGCTGAATAAATAACTGCTGGTCTTCACTCACAACATTATGAATGGCTTTTGCCTGGCTGCACGAGTGCATCTACGTATTGTTCACGCGTTTCGCACTGTTTTGGCTTCAGTCTTTCAAACATATTTGAACAATGATGATCACTATTTGCAACAAAATATTGTGAGCTGACATGAAACTTGGCTGACAGTGTTAACGTGAAAGAGGTCATTTGCAGTATATTCATGGTGTCCCTCTCAGCTCCACACACATTTCAGCCTCGTTCTTTCTACTTCGTAGTTTAGTCTCAATGCTATCATCAGCCTCTATTATAGAGGAGGTATGTATACATAAAGCCATGGGGGAATGTACAGGAGTGACATAGTGTGCACTTTTAAAGTGCTTGGTGGGATTATATATAAACTACACAGCATCATTTAATGTTACTGTCAGGATTAATGCTCTTCGCTGGACACATGTATCTATGTGATCTATGTTACTTCACCAGCAGAATAAACAAAACACATCAAATTAATGTATTTTAAAGCCTCTGTAAAGCTGCACTTTAAGCAAATGTAAACTAAATACACTGCATCACATTTGGATAGATATCGGACACGACACACTTCATTTTTACATTAAGAAATAACTATAGCAGCTTCAACACTCAATAAAAAGCATGATAAAGATGTGTTGTAAATAAACCATTTGAAGGCTTTTACATGAACAATATTGGAGAAAAAAAAAGATCAACCCTGCAACATCACATCTGCAACATTTTTGTATTAAAAGCTATTTTCAAATTAAAGTTTCTCTTCACAAAGATTTTGTCAAGGATTGCTGATTAGAGCATTAGTCCAGACACAATCGTTTACGTCACGGACTTCTGCTTTTTAAGAAGCACTTTGAAAGGGGAAGTGGAACAAGCAGCCAACAAAGCCATGCTGCTGAGGCCAAAACCCCAAAGGTTTAATCATCGAAGCACAGAGGAAAACCTGGAGCACAAGGAACCGAGAGCACACAGGAATACAACCAGTGCTTAAATGCAGACCGACTGTCAAACAAGACACACAAGAAAAGCTCCATTATATACCACAGTGACCAGGTGAAGACAATCACACACTCAGACAGGTGAAACGCATCATAACAGGGAGCAACAATCAGACATGAGGAGGAGAAGTGAAGGAACGTGAGGCCGCCATTACATTATACCCAGGTTTTTACAAAAAGAGATATTTCCTACTCTACGTTTACAAATTTTTTATTTTTTTTTAAATGTAATTTACACAGATGGCATATACACCTGGTTCGGAGCTACCATGGGCATGCCAAACCTGTAGGGGGCAGTGTAATGAGAAGCATGAAGCCATGATAAGCCAATCAGAGTCTTGGAAAACCACAACATCACAAATTGTGACATAAATCTCCACCTTATCTGTGCGAATCCATTTTTTTTATGATGATTTACTGAACTGAATCGTGCGTTTCTCACAAATCACAACCTTCATATATCAGAATCTACATATTGCAGTGATGGCTTTCTTTCTGTTTTTTTAACCAAATATAATAAAAACATTACAATGAAGCTTAAGAAAGCTGCCTTCGTGAATAACTGAAGAAAGAAATTCTCCAGCTTTCATGAAGCAATGGCTTTCCCAACGTCTGTGGTGACTTGTGGATGACCATGTCCCCACTCATAAAGCCTGTGTGGTCACGAAGTGGTTTTAATAGCACGAGAGCGGTGCTAATCATTGTACAGTGGACTTATTAAAACCAGGTTTCATTCTGATGATGATTTAGCCTTTATGAAACACTCTATCATCTCGCAAGGTTAGCATGTAAAGGCTAGTTAATGACAAAGATGACTCATTCACTTCAAGATTTGAGGAGAATTAAAAAAGTGAATCAAAGCTTTGAGCGACTCTACGGCAGTGGGTGCAATTATGAAGGAACTGAGAGTTCATTTAGATCGTGGTTGAAGTGGGAGCTTTGCACCGGGAAGGAGGACGAGCGGTCTGCGATCACTCAAAGTCAAATGATCTTATTCTTATTTCTGCTGGTACCAATAGACATAAATCAAAAAGATTCCTCCCCACAACTTCATCATTGATTGTTTTGATAAGTTAGCAGCTGAAAAGAAAGTAATAGCCATACAGCAAATGTACATAAATATAGATTGAATAATAACAAGAATTTACACACCTTAAGTTTCATTTGATTTGACTCTGACAGCACGGATAAAGGAAGTGTCAAGATGTTATTTTGTTTGTTTTTGTGAAATGATAATATGGTGATGATGATAATATGTGAAAGATGTTGACAGGGAAATGGAACATTCTAAACTGTTAACTATCTGAGGCCTCATTAACAAGACAAAGTTTCAATTGAAGTCTTCAAAACCTTTTCAGTTTACATGGAAAAGGCAGAAACATTGAAAACAACATAGTTTTCATTTTGGGCCACTAGTGGGTGCTGTTGGTTGTTTTTGAACTGGATTCACACACACGGCACAGAAAACAATACACGTCATCGAAAAGGTGCTTTTTCAGTGGCACCGTGTATCGTTTTCCATTTTCTCTTGAGGTGGGCCTAAATGAAACACCTGCTGTGGGTGATGCAATTCAATTTTGTGAGAAGCTCACTAATACTTAAAGTCGTTTTGAAGAATGTACTTTGTACTTTTTGCCTATTTTGTTGTTGTTGTTTTTTACTTTTACCTATAATGGAGTACAATTCAAGCAATCTCATGGTAATTCATTTACTTTTTTTTAGGATTGCAAGAACATTGGCAGAACGTCTTTCAGGAAACGATTCAAATACTGAATTACAATTTTCAATTTAGGTAAGATTCTTTGAAATATAGCATGATTGTCAATGGAAGATCCACTTGCAATAAAATACATCTATTAAGGGAATCCAGTTAGAAGATTTAATTTATGGATAAACTATACTAAGTCTCTGCAACCATCTCACCTGAAACATTTATCATGATCTTACATTTCATAGGACATCTCTCCTCTTGTACTTTCATCGAAAACCATAAACAGCTCTCGGCTGTCACTATTTTTGCTTGTTTTTTCAAGAACCACAGATAAACCGTCTTCAGCAGTGCAAAGCAAATTAAAAGATAGAGCTGAAAGAAGCTTTGAAAAGGGAGCCAGCAGCATCCTGACCAAATTGAGGTTTCAGGGAAATGCTCTCTTTCATGATGTGACGGGAAATAAGGCAGACATTTGTTTAGCACAAGGAGTGTTAATTTGTCAGAGTGATAATTGGATGTAAGCAGACCTTGTTGCACAGTTTGCCAACTAAAACACACATGAGAAACTGTACACTCAGCATGAATTGATGGAGTTCCACGGGGTCCGAGGACATCCATCACTGGATGTAGGAACGGCTAAACACGCCAGCCCAGGAATCCAAGCAGCTCATAGCGCCTGTTTGAGTAGGCAGGAGGTGGTGAAGCAGGATTAGGATTAGGATTAGGAAGTTCTTCGTTGGAGAACAGAAATATTTAATAGTATTAGATATATTCCACTTTGGCAGATCCTCATTTTGTGACTTTGCATGTCCTTTGCACTTGGAGTGAAATTGAACATCCGTGAAAAAGCACTTTGTGTCATGCAATGTGGTCAAAACACTCACAATGAAAATCTGCATGAGATCATCCGACATTATTGTTCCAAAAGGGAAACTTAAATCCATCTTCTTTAAAACTTGATGTAATTCAGGTTAGCAGTGGGCTGGAGTTGAATCCAGCTCAAAGCAAACAAATATAGACAGGCAATCACATTCGCACCTCCAAGACTGCAAAACACACAAATGCAGAAGAACATGCAAACTCTGCACAGGAAGAGACATTTTCACAAAACAAAACAAAACCAGTTCACGTCTCTCGAAGTCTGAGTGATGTGGGAAGCAAAGCAACAACTCTTACCCAATCTTTCTGGATAAGTTTGTGACATGTCTTTCTGATAAGTGTTAGGAGGAAACAGATAAAGCTTTCCATGTGGCATGTTTCCTTTTCTGGCTCATTCTTTTTCCCGACTGCCAGAGACCTCTGTTTAATGGAGTGGTACAAAGAGGACAAGGGGGAGTAAAGGGTGAAACTTTGAGGGGGGGGAACACTGAACACGCATGAAGGAAAATAGTCCTCCCAAACGACCACGATGGCCAAGGGACAGAGTGTATACTAATCTGGGCAAGCGGCCAAGCCAAACAGCCTGAGGGGGCAAAGGGGAGGCTGTAGTAGGGAAAAGGGGGGGGGGGGGGGGGGGGGGGGGGGGGGGGGGGGGTTCATATGAAGTATATGACAAATGCCATCGCTGTGTATAAATGAAAATCTGAGAAGTCAGGAGGACACCTGGGAGTTGTAGGGCTGTTTCCTCTAAAGTGGTGGTGGTGGGGGTATCAGGGTCTGGTTGCACTGGGATATGGAGCCACCTGTTTAATGGTGCTTAACATGCAGGAGAGAGGGGAAAAAAGCACTTTGAAAACACAATCACCCTCATGTACAAACACACTGCAGAGTGCATAGAGTATCTGCAGCGCTGCCTGCCTCAACTTTCTCTTATATAGACACACACTGAATAACCTCTTGGGTGCTGTTTTCTGTGCAGCGGTATGTACTGCCAAGTCACACAGCTTGCGAAGCACGGAGGTCCAGAGACCCGGAGGGAGATGGTACGTGACAGAGAGCAGACCGCGCAAATGTGTGCGTGTGTGCGTCAGGTTGTGGATATCGTGTGCACGCTCGAGTAAGACGCCTGTGAGCTTGCGTGAAGGTATACATGCACACAATGAGTGGCAGCTTGTTTTGACAGTTCAATATGTGAACAAGTTTGTTTTTGTGGAGAGGAAATGATAGAAAAGACAGTGGAGTGAGACAAAGGGCACCACATCTGATTTCCATATGTTCATTTAGCTAAAAAACCATTTTAATCAAGTTTGTGGCTTCTCAGAGCCCTAAGTAAAGTGTGCCTGTAAAATACAAGGCACAAGAGGCACACAACCTCTCTGTGTTGGTTTGTGTGCGTGTGTGACCGGTTGTACGCACACGTGTATACAAACTGCGCCCGACTCCACCGCAGAGTCGGGCGAAGCGAGGAGGAGGCCATGTGAGAGCCTCCGTTGCACTCTCCCAAATTCTGAAAGTGATTTTCTCACCGTATCTCGCAGGAAATGATTCATTAGGGCCGTGGCCCAGTTGGGCTCACTGTGACAGGGAATAAGAAACAGCTCCTCACCCCGGGCTGGTGCGTTCAGAGTGTGCACCGAGACGAAGGGGAAGATGGGAAGCAGCCCGCGAAGCCAGCTTATGGGAGGGAGGGAGGCAGCAAAAGGGAAGCTACAATGAAAGGGGGAGGGATGGAGACGGGGAGGGGGGGGGGGGGCCTTTGTGGCGTCGAGTCAACACTACAACAGCTCCCAGACAAGCTCCTCTTTCCTGGAAGAACGCAACACAGCTCAGCACGAAAGAGAGTAACTCAATGTACTAATTCCTCTCAGGTCATCTTGAACACATCTTTGTCGATTGTTTGAGCTTCCTGTCTCGGCGCTGCAGCAGAAGTCGCCTCCAACATGCAGTGGAAACTCCTGCTCGACTTGATATCTCAGGAAAAATGAAAAAAAAGAGAGAGAGAAAAGGGCTGCACAGGTGTGCACTTTTCTTTTCTTAAAGGTTTTCACCGGTCGATTTGGCCAATCAGCAACTGGGATGACCTGTCCAAGGAAAACTCTGCAATACATTCCATCTCTAGTCAAACATTGGGAGTTTGATGTTCAAATTTCTGACCTCTTCCCTCTGTGATCCCTCGTGTTCGGGCGTACAAGAAACACCCATGTGATGCTACGCAGCTGTGCTTGCTAACGAAGTTACTGTCTGTTTGATGGATAACCCACTGACGATTGTGCATAGTTTTTTTTATTGTTATACCGTAAATCTACCGAACCAATGCACTTTAAAGGTTTGATGCAACCAACTGCAATCGAAAGTGCTCTCTGCCAATAATGTATTGTCACGACATTTCCGTCCCGGGGCTCCCCCTTGTTTACTTCATCACTAGTCCACATACACATATCAGCCATAACATTATGATGACATAGATAATCATTTAGAATCCCCTATACGCTACAATCTGCGATGCACTGTAAAGGGTCTTGGCCGCTCATGAACCTGCTTCACCACTTTTCCTTCTTTGGATCTTTTTGATAGATGCTGACCACTGCAGATTGGAAACACAATACAAAGAGCTGCTGTTGGTAAACGCTCGGACCCAGTCATCAATTCTGACTCTCATCAAACGTCGAACACATCAGTTAAGAAGAAACAAAATGTTCACTTGCAGTTGGTTCTATCACACAGAGAGGGAAGGTCAGCTGCAAGGAGCAGGCGCTGGGTTCAGGGAGCGTACAGTTTGACTTCCAGAGAAAAACACCAGCAGCGACATGGACAAACTTCCTGTGCTTCACTGATATGATAAGAAGTGTCTGAAAGTGTGGGAGCTTGAGGACACGATGCACCCAGCCACTCCTACTGTCATGCAGCATGTTTTCTCTCTCACACCAAGTAGTAATTTATGGTTGAACACAGGGTTTCCTAATCTTTTCATGTGATAAGATGATATTGTTTATGGCCACTGGGACCCAGAGGCCATAAAAAGCAAAACGTTTCTCATGCTAGTTAGATGTTTTAATGTAAATCTGCCGAGGCTTCAGTCATAG
Organism: Blennius ocellaris; assembly: GCF_963422515.1. NCBI lineage: Eukaryota > Metazoa > Chordata > Actinopteri > Blenniiformes > Blenniidae > Blennius > Blennius ocellaris. Next base: position 16,340,465 of record NC_137666.1, on the reverse strand, counting down.
TCTTCAACTGCACATTAGCGTTTTTCTCTGCAGTTTATTCAAAGAGATTTCTTCACCAGACAGAAGAATGCATTTGTTTTGCATTTCAATAATTTCGACTTTCGTCAAACAAACAAAAAAGAATTCATCCTATTGTTTTCAGTGGTTCTGTGTAAACAGAAATAGCGTAAACTAAAACACAAAATTGTTGCCTTTTCAATCAAAGCGTTTTGTAAATGGAGCCTATAATGTTTTTACCTCTGCCACTTGATAAAGAGATAATGTGTTATTCCCCTTGCTTTCATCTGTTGTTAATGTTGTGACCGATTGAGGTATCATTTCTTTATAGTCTCCTTGATAAAAATCTGCAACCTTGTATTCAGGAAACTTCCATTCCACAAATGTAAATTCTAGTATGCAACAATGTTAATGGAATATCAAGTAAATACTTCCATGGAGACTCAAACATATGGACATCCCAACGTCCTAAAGTGACCCCGTCTACTTGAATACTGCGATGAGATAAGGAAAATGAGATTTAGGTGGAATGCAGTGTGGTTTTAACTGAACAGAGGAGTGCTGAAGACAAACCAGACTTCTCCTTGAAGCAGTTAGAGGTGGGTTGAAGGAGTGAGAGTGCATACGAAGAAAAGAACGACCAGAGATAAGAGAGGTCTGGATTATACGTTAAGCCTCATTACTCAACCTCCCACTCAGTTTAATCAAGTGAAAGATGCACACACACACACACACACACACTGAGAAATGGAGGGAACATGCAAGCATAAATCGCACACAGAATATAAGCGTGTGTGTGTGCATGTGTGTGTGTTTATGTGCAGCGGTGTGGGTGTCCAAGTCTCCACTGTGACCTCGTGCCGCAGATGAAACTTGTAATAAAGCAGCAAATTAGGAATTAGATAAGTGTGAGTGAGCCTTTGGTCTCGAAACACAGCAACCATCTCGACCACACTACATTTAAGAATGTGACTTTTTGCCCTCAGCGTCATCTATCTTCTTGTAAAACTATAACAGCCGCTGTGTGCGAGTGCATATGTGCGTGTCAAACAATTTCCACTGAGTTACTCACGATAGCCGTCCAGTTTTTATGCACCCCAGAAACCCAGAAATCGTATTAAATGGTCAGGTTCCGGATGCGTTCTCTTGACGGACTCAAACCCAAGATAGTAATTTTCTTGTTATCTGTCACAACAAGAAAATAAAATCAAACTGCCAGATGGTTATTTATTCCCGTCCTGCACTGAGACTGTATTTTCCTTGTTGCTTGTATTGTTTTCAATGACATGACAAGCGCTTGTGTTAAAATACCTATACGTCCTATAATATGAAGGATGCAGGCAATCCTACTGGACACGTGGTTTTGATGAAAGTCAGTAGTACCGTGACATCATTGTCACATAATCGACTGTTATCATCTGCAGCATTGGGGCAGGGCTAAAAAAAATCCTGGTTGCAGTATCGTTCACAATGCTTTGCACAGCTCCAGTAATATGGCCAACACCATACAGGAAGCTGGCTTGTAGCTTGCAACTGTAGCCTGCTGGCTTGCACCAAAAGTTAAAATTGGCAAAAATGTATTCTGCCAATTTTTGTAGCACACGTTGGAAAATAAACACTGCCGAGTTTCATGCAGTTTCTGCACAGATCCTCCTATGCCCCCTAGTGTTACGGCAGAGAACGACTTCACTGCTCACGCGACCTCGCCGCAGAACTGAGTAGTGAGATGAGTCGTGTCAGTAATAAGCCGTGACGTGCTGTCAGCTTAATAAGACTTTAATATACAACCTAAAACAGACACAAAACAGTGGTTGTGTGGTGGAACAGAGCCTTGTGGCCTTTGGGCTTTGAGGAAATGGTGACTGTTCTACGTGTAGAAAGTCCCACGCAGTCAACTGCATGCTGCAGTTCTTCCTTTCAGTGGATCATCCATCCAACCGTCCTCTTTACATTCTTCATCCAGACTAGAGTCATGACTTCTGGAGTAGGTCCCAACTAACACTGTAAGGCAGAGAGAACTCTGGAGGGTTTAATCATAATGTATCTTGTTTCCTGTAGCTCACCTGTAAATATCGACAATCTGAGCAAACCATTCCTAGAAAGAATACTCATCAGAAACACAGTACTCCTAACCCCGGTGACGTCCTCCTGTTTTGAAGCTGCCGCTTCCAAATATTTCGTGATAGCACATCACACCACCTCACAGATTTCCTACTAAACCGGAGAGCTTCCTGTGCAGTGATGAGCAGCCACCAGGACAGCCATTGTGCTGTGTTCCTGTTGTTGTTGTTCTGCGTTAAACCAAGTCAAGCTGTCCCTCCGCTCTTGCCAGGCTTATTGTCATCACTGTTTTTCTAAGAGAAGCCATTTCTTGTGCACCAGAGCTGCAGTGATACACTGAGCAGATTACCTCTGCCGGACTCATTCATAAACAACAACCACATGTAATAAAAAACATGACAATAACCACAGGCCTGATGAGAATCATGATTTGACTCAGTCTTCGCGGTATGTATCCATGCTGTCACTTCCCTCTTTCTCTTCACTTTTCCCTCGTCTTTGACTTTTTGTTCAGCTTGTCATGTGCTACTTTCACCAGATGTGAGCGAGACATTGCTAAAAACATGGTGTGTAAACATGGTAAATAACATTACTTTAAGCAATAACTTGCTGGTGATTCATTCAATTTATTGATTGCTGGGGGGGGGGGGGGGGGGGGGGGGGGGTGTTAATAATGTTTTCCAAAAGTGTAAAGTGCTTCAGAACTGCTGTCTTTCTCTTTGTCCCGACATTCACATTAGCTCTTAGCTCTATTGAATATAACAGATACTGTCAATATGTCACTGAACTGCTGAATCAGTCCCCCCCATTTAACTCAACTGCTGAACTGGTAAATAATTATTCCTTAATCTGTGTGTTTCAAGGAGTATTAACCAGAATGTAAAACTCCAGACTCAGTCTTTGTCTTGACTTGATCTCTGGTTAGGTGGTCTTGACTACAACACTATACAGAGCATCTTCCTTCCAACTCACTGACGCAACTCATTCAACAAGTACATGTGCCTGGCCCGAAAAATACCAAGAGTAATCTCACCAATAATAGAATATGCCATTAATTAAGGGAAAGTATTTAAAGCAACACAACATTTTCAGTATGTGTCACGACCTTCTTGTATTTGCAGTAATTAGTAAAGTAACTCCACACCTGTAAACTGTTAATTGTAATCGGTTTCTCAGTCTCATACACACTGTTGAAAATCCAGTTTTAAGGCTTGTGCAACATCTAAGCATCCATCTACGCAAGTGTACTGCTATTCCAAGACAAGCAATTCATCTTCAATAGAGCCTGATAAGAAAGCTGTCAGTAAAATAACCCAACTATTTCCAGAAAGAAAGAATTGACTCCACCAGTGGACCTTGGATCACTGTGTCAGCAACTGAGGCTGTGCTTTCAAAAAGTTCACAATGTGATTTAAATAATTACTTTGTTGGGAAAGCGAATGATGCATGGCCATTTGCTGATGAATTACAAAGGATTTCAGTTTCAAACAGCTGTTCCTGGAAGAGATCTGGGCTCAGTACAACTCCCATATCCAACAACATGAAAAATTGATCTTTCTTGTTAGAGTGTTGACAGGTTGCTTCATGAAGAAGTGATAATTAGTCCTTATCGTCGCGGCAGCCAAACTCATGAAACACCAAAAGTCCAACCATTCCCCAATATGTGTAGAGGTCACACACACACACACACACACACACACACACACACACTCACACACACACACACACACACACACACACACACACACACACACACACACACACACACACACACACACACACACACACACATCGGCGACTCTGATGTCAATAGGACCAGACTGGCGAAGTGATAATCAATAAAGACAACCGGAAAGTTGACTAAAACAATAGTCATGGAAAATGTGTTTTTTACAAAACCTATTGCAATCTCAAATATCAGAAGAAGAAAAGTGCAATCAGATTTCTGCAGCCTTGAGCAAGCATGTTTCTATAAACTCATGATAACCGTATAACTTTGATGGTAATGGGTTTTTTTTGTGATAATGTGAAAACTGACAGCTCTGATGATGCTACGCTCATGTTTATTTTAGGCCACGAATATATTGCTACTACTGTGGATATGGGCTAACAACTGTAAATTTCCTGACAGGAGGAGTTGAGTTAGTTCTTGGCTCCATTTAAAACAACATTTCAAGTGCCAACGCATAATTTATCGCATCGTGGATAGGTTTCTGCTTCTGCCATCTGTAAAGAGATGGAACCCACGGATTTCCAGAAAGTTGCATTTTCGTCCATTTACATGGCAACATCATCAGAGCATTTTTGAAAAGTTTGACTTTGGGAATTGTTCTAAATAGGTTGTGTTTTGAGTGGCTCTGAACACCGTTGTCATGCAAATGGCCCTCATGATTGCTTAGGTGCAGCTCCTCCAGTAAACAGGAGCTTTAAGAAAAGTAACTCTTTATGCAAAAGTTTGCTGATGCTAACAACCGGCATATTTCTGTAATTTATTAATTTCCTTTTTTTTTTTTTTTTTTCTAAAGCATGCTTGGATATGCTTTTACACTTTGACATGTGACCCCCACGGGCTACATTGACCCTTTTGTTTGATACCCCTACCATGGGGTCGTGTCGTGGTACAAAGTCGGGGTTTAAATGGATGCGACGAGAGAAAAGACACAGTGTGTAAGAAAGTGTCATACCAGATATGCGATGACATTACTCTTAATCATGGAGAGAAAGTCTCCCTAAACAAACCTCCGCTCCGGCACGATGAAGCACTGAAACCGCATCCTGGTGTTTCTCAACCAAATGTTAACCTGGTGACAGCGCTCCAAATGTTTCACAGCAATGTGCACGGCTCCGATGCAGTTGTGTAATTCCTAAAGCCAGCGGGATCATCTATCAGTGACAGAGTAGGAGGCAAGGTGAGCTAAGGTGAAAAGGAGGAGGAGGGAAAGAGAAGTGAGCCTCGCTCAGGCTGTATTATCTCTGCAGCTTGGAGACACTTTATATAAGCTGCAGGGTGTAATCTGGAAACCTGCAGAGGAAAGGAGGTCAATGATGTATCTCCTTGCAGATGAGACTGCACAGGCTAGTGCAGACACAGACGAGTATAAACTCACAAGTACAAAAGTCAGACGGAGAAATACGTTGCCTTACAAAACAGCGATTCGTCACAATTAAGTACATGTAAACCTATATGGTGTGTAACCCCAACACGCCATATATCACTGAGCTGCCAGCTGCCTGTGCTCTCCCACAGTTTAAATCTCTCCACTGAATAATGGAATATCACTCCAGCATACACCTACAGTAAATCATGGGAAACGCACTTCGCCCGCTATACAGTTCATTTCCCTGCTGTTCCCACTCTGTGATTTAGAGCAATAGCTTTAGCAGCGCAACCTTCCAGTCCCACACATATTCACAGCAGCCAAATCTGTCATTCATCATAGGGAGCCTGCTGTTGCGTGTGAGGTGTCCGACACACCTGGAAATAGACGTATTTCAGGATGATTGTCTGGAAAGCAGATAACACATGTTGACAAAACAAACGAATGGATTGTTTTGTTTTCCCTCGAGTGTTCCGTGCGTGTTACTGTGACCATCAGCAGCCCTCCCTGGATACTCGTCGATCAAGTTTTATGAGGTGATATCTCCTATTGTCAGGCAGAGAGGGAAGTGCCACACCACAGTGAGTAGGGAATAAGGGGCAGACGGGACACGGAAAGAAGAACAAGCCGTGCTGCTCTTGCAAAGTGTATTGACTGTAACACAACTTCACCATTGTCTGAATGGTCAGGCATTTCACTAGAAACCGAAGTGAAATCCCACTCATTCATCCATCTCCCCATCATTGGAGCGAAGCCCAGCTAACAATGAGTGAAGGCTTTCACCTGGATACAAACAGTCCAACTTCATGGAGCTTAACTCCTGGTCTGATTTACAAAGCGTGACAAATTGCACGCTCATGCAATTTGGTTGTGCTTTCAGCTTGCACGGATTTTTGGAGGCGATCAACGAAGAGGAGTGACATCATGCGCAAAGAGGAGTATCTGATTGAGGGTTTTGCGTGCATTAGACCCCGTTTACACAAAAACAATCTGCTGGAACTGGTATTGTTTTCATGTTTGTTTGCAGGAGTTCTTCATGGAGTGATTGGATCGCGCACGGAGTTCCCACAAGCACAAGATGAAACGTGATATCATGGAGTTGGAAGTGTTGGCGAGCAAATAGCAAATAAATCTGACTTTAGGGGGGAAAAAAACAATAAGGGAGATGGTGTGTCAAAAAGTCCAAGCTGTGGGGAAAACAAGAACAACAGAAGAGATTCATAAGCAAGATATCTGAAGTGGTACGCCACAGAATATAACCTGTAGTAAAAAGCTGTGGGGATCCAGCAGAGGAAACGCAATACAATACAATGCAATGCAATGCCATGCAATACTACAATAAGAGCTCAAGTATGTATGTATGCAGTAGCTTTTTACGTGCTCAGACCTTCAATTTTTCATTGGTTTTTGAAAAACTGACACCCTGTACAACCTCCTTCCATTCCTCCATTTATGCATCTATCTTCTATACTGAGAGTGTCAAACACTTGTTAGTTCAGGAGCCTCATACATAATGATTTTCTTGTGAGTGGGCCTGACCAGTAAAATAGTGCCATAATAAAAGTAAAGTTTACACTTTAAAGTTTTTCTTTGTTGTGGCACAGAGCACAGTGATGGAAGTGTCAATACCTTCAAAAAACCAAACAATTACTATCAAAATTGACAACAATCTCAACAGAAAGACAATTTTAATGACACTTCCTGGTACAAAATACAGTGAAATGTCCCAAAAAAAACTTCTCCAATAGCTGTTGCATTATTTTTTTACAAACTCACCCTGACAGCAAGTCACCTGTAAGATGGAAGTGCTAAACACTACACCAGGTTGTTTTGGTTTTTTTATATATATTGTTGCGGATGCTTCTGCTCAGTGTTTTCCCAACAAGCAGCCACACTCCTGCTGATTGGGTGAAAGCAAAACGTCTGATCAAAGCCTCAGTCGGCTTCCTGTGGGCCCACCAGGGATGTGCTCGTTGTCCCTGCAGGTCACAGACGTGGTGACCCCAGACTCTAATAACCAGCAGCAGATGAGCCAGCTTGGGATGACACTGCGGGAACACATGAAGTGGATCTGGTAGGACCACACTCGCCGATCGGATTCTTTTTTGTTTTTTTTAAAGCAGGGGGTCAACGCTTTGTTTTGGAGGCCTTGACGACCCCGCTAATACATGAGTGAAGACACATTCCAGAGGAAGACTTGTGTCTCTCTTCTCTCCAACTGATGATTTGGATCAGTGGTTGTCAAACGGAGGGGTGAGATTTCCCTGAGTGCTCTTGTGGTGAGGAGTAGTAAATAAATATATATATATATATGTATATCTGGTAATCAAAAATCTTCTTCAGGGAAAAATGATGTGTTACAAAAGTTGTGACAAGTATGAAGACTTTTCATTGCCTATATTCCAACAATATTATCTTGTAATGAAAAAGACATCATTGTCTCGGGGAATGTGTGTTTCGAGCTCTTGGCCCTCTCATCTGCATGACAACTGAAGCTAAGAGCACACATTGGTCAGAGCTTTATTATATAAATTCACATAGTGACTGTGATATATATTCAGGCAACACAAAGCAAATGCTAGTTATCCTGCAAACCGGTATAGGTGGCAATCATCTGAGAAAACCTCACCGACGACCCTGAGCACCCTGTGTTCCTCCTACTGTAGATTATAGGCTCTTGATAATGTCACCAGCGTGAAGAACACTGTCGTGGCAGAGACAGTAAACAATACTGACACTGAAGGTTTCAGATACATTTAATTCCTGATCATCTAAATTGAATATTTTCAACTCATCCCTGATTAAAAGAAGCTGGATACATGTCTGCCAGATGTGAGTAGTGATCAAGTAGTGATCAAGTAGTGATCAAGCTTGAAATGAGCTTTCCCACTGAGGAGCACGTACGAGGAGGAACTGAATGTCCAATGGGCACCGCGGGCATCGGGACATCACAATCATATTGCTGATTTTATCAGCGTTCCCACCATTGTGGTTTGTTTTCAGACTGTGTCTTTCATTTCCCCCCTCTGTCACAAGACTGATCCATAATTATTACTGCAGAGGAGGAAATTACTCTATCTCGAAGGAAAGACAAAGTTCCAGACACTGCTGGTTTCATGTATGCACTGTGCCTCTACTAAGTATATGAATCAATTCAAACTGAGGAAATGCATGAAAATCATCATATATGCAGGGTGAGAATCATTGATCGCAGCCTATATTTGGAGAAGTATTCCTTTCTGGTGTCAAGGGTTACATTTATTTCCCCAGTAGGAATTAAAGCTATTTTGCCACTTGGTCCAGGAACAAAGGAAAGTAAATCTTGATCAAATGTCCTCTCAGGCAGAGATCTGGCGGGGGCTGTGGCTCAGTTGCTAAACCCAAAGTAGGTGGTTTGATTGCTCATCTCTCGATTTCTGAAAGTATCTCTGAGGAAGACACTGAACCCCAAATTCCTGCCAATAACATGCGAGCTCCCTACATGACAACCATCACAGTTGGTGCCTGAATAAGTGAAGGTCCATGTAAAACACGTGCAATATAAGTGAGTTCTGTCTTATTTGTCTTTTACTGTACATCTGTTCAAAAGTATTGTTGGGGTTAGTCTTAACTAACATAAATAACTTCTGTTCATATGTTGATTATTGAGACTGTGTATTTTCTATCATTCTTATGTGACCTGAGCTGCTGGATGCTTTGAACTTCCCTCAGGAGGACAAGAGAATAGATCAAGTATTTTCTAGTTTTACTATTGACAGCAAATAATGTACCTACTGCCCTCTAGGATTAGGTGTAGTCTGCAGAACATCAACAAATACTATTAAAAACACTTTCTAGCACCATGACTTATTGAGTTATTGCCCACTTTTGCTGCTCGCCTCATTCTTAAACTCTTAATAATAATTTTTAACTGCTGTTGGGATCTGTAGAAACTATAAAGGACTGTAATAAACCTAACATTTTACTGGGAAAATTCAGATACATCTATAAATAAAACCTTGCAGTCATTGAACTTGTTACACTTTTCAACTTGAGCGTACAAATAAGTATAAATATTGCTCCATGGTGATGCAGCCGTTCGCACTCTTGCCTCTTGGTGAGAAGTTTGTTAGTTTAAGTCCTGGCCATGCTTTTTTGTGTGAAGTTTGTTCATAAACATGCACGTGAGGTCAATTGTTGACCCAAGATTCCCTTTTGATTTGCCATGTGATTGACTGGTGATTGTTAATGATGTGATGTCACTTTATCTATTGTTAGCTCGAAATGAACTGGATAAACTTAACTGAAAGTATTTAAACTTTTTCTGTTAGTACTGTGTGGGTGTCTCTGGAAAACAAGAGAACTGCTTTAACGCTGTGCTCAAACACATTTTCAGTCCAGCAAAAAGGCTCATTTGGGAACGGGCAGGCATGACACATAGCTCAGGTAATTGTTTCTCAGAATGACTAAGGCCTTTATCTGATGAATATTTAATGAAGACAAAGAGTCTTGTTAAGTCATATGTGATTCTGACTGACAGTATCTTGTATCAGGTGTCTTTATCCTATCTTGTGAAAATGTGCAATATTAAAGTCTGTCCACACTTTTGGGTGGAGCTATTTATGTTTATGTACATATTTTAAAAAAATATATTTTTTTCTGATTCATGATTGATTGCCACTGTCATTGGCTGCAATACGAATATTAGTTGTGTCTTCCTAATTAAAGTAAAGTCACAGAATGACGAGATTGCGTTCAATTTTGAATTATACACAGGAAAAAAAACACGCAATAAATGACAAATTACGCCCATTAAGTCTGTAATAAAATCGTTTCCTCGCGTTGGCCAGTGTTTGTCATGTCAACAGAGGTGTGATCGATGTCGAGCCACGCGGCGGACAGATGCTGAGCGGCGCTCTGTGATTGGTGCGTCGCGGTGGGTGTTTCCGCATTCAGCGCGAGAGAGCAACTTTGGAGACGAGGACGCGCCGTCACGTCGCGTCTTTGGAGACAGAAACATCCTCTACAGTCCCCGGGGGGGTGGAGAATAACGGAGCCGAGCCGAGACGCAGGGATGCCTTACATGATGATCAGCACGCAGATCCGACTGGTGTGTATCAGTGTTATGTGTGCGTGGAGGGAGGCGCGAGGATTTATTTATATAACCGCACAACATTAAGCATGAAATGAATCCATCACTTGAAAAATATAACTATGCAATGATGACCTATAATGTTCTGCATGCTGGATTGAAAAAAAAAAAAAAATCCAAACAGGATCGGAGCAAGTTGTGTGTGTGTGTGTTTCTCCCCTTTACTTTTTTTCTGTCACTAAATGAAAAACACATGTTTTACTCCCTTGTTGCGCATGTTCATTTCGCAGTCTGCGGCCTAATTCTATAGCCCCTGAGTATTGGATCATCTATTTTTAGTCTGTGCAGATATGAGAGATTATGATCCGCACCTGCCAGACGGCTGCAGGTGTACCAGAGGGACTTAGAACCAGAGTTGCACTAATAACAGGAAGGATTTGTTTTTGGAGCCGCAATCATTTCTCAATAAATATGCTGTAATTTGTGAAAGTAATGTACATGCTGTATTTCAGGAAACTGGTCCAACAAATGTGGGGGATGAATTCTCTGATCCAGCAGTCATGAGTTACCTGGGAGCAAGGAAAACAACCATGCTGGGAAATAATTTGTAAGTACTGGACCTGGTGATATAAAGGAAATGTTGCAGAAACCTGTTTGAATGAGAAGAAGTAAACCTTTGTATGCATGAATAATAATAACAACAATAATAATAACAATAAAAACTTTAATTTGAGTACAGTATAAGCAATGTAATAGTAAGATGCTAATTCTAAGTACTTTTATCCACTCTAGCGCATCAGTGTACTCAATGCAATGAGATGCAGCTACTTTATGTAGCATTTCTATTGTTATTAATATATATTGCGAAAGCAGCTTTATTTGACTACACATTTTTGCTGCAGATTAAATTTATCTACTAGTCGAGAAGGTAGATATTATTGCATTATTTCTTATTGCACAAATAAAATGGTCCAATAAGTGGGCAATGAAATTATTTGCCAACTAAAATTGAAATTGAACACAGTTCAAGTAATAGCCGGCAAGAGAGTGTGATTGTCTCTCTCATCAGAAGGCTACAGGTTCGATTCCTCATCCCTCTCTGCCACCTTGCATGTCAGAATGGGTGAATGAATGAATGTTAACAATGAAAATCACTATATAAGCTTTTTTATTTAACACATTCATACCATATACCAACACTGTTACCCAGTTCATTTTGACGAAATTGTACTCGAGTGTAACCTTTGCCGTCATGTGAAGGACATTGATATTGCCGTGGTTGACGTTCTCCACCATCATCTGGCAAACACACGGGCGGCTGAGTTGTGCTCACATTGATCAGATGAGGGGAGCTTTTCCCACGTCAGCGCGATCGGCCCCCAGGTGGGCTGCAAATATGCCAACACTGGGGCCGCATTTCCATATTTTGGTACTTAGCTCTGGTGTTTGTTTCATTTTGGCAGTGAACATGTACATATTGACGGCAGAGCTGAGATGGAGTCACGTGTAGAAGAGCGCGGGTGAGGAAGGGGGGGGGGGGGTACCTCCAATATGTGGTTGAGGAAAGGGAAAGGCTGCTGCTTTGCAGATTTAGAATAAACCATTCAAGGTGATGGAATACAGATCAGGAGAAATGTTGTCATTGGCAATCTGATGCAAATGCTGCTGGGAAATGAACCAAGGTGTGGAAGGAAGTGAACAAGCACCAGAACAATTAGCAGCATTCTACTCTCCGAGCAAAGTTTACCAGAAGAGAGAAACCCCACATCTGGGCAACGCAAACGACGACTTTGTGTTTATGCTCATTTTAGCTCCGAGTACCATGTGGACGACCCGCCCCGCCTGGTCCTGGACAAGCTGGAGAAGCTGGGCTTCCGCGTGCTGTCGATGACGGGGGTGGGACAGACGCTGGTGTGGTGCCTCCATAAAGAAGCCGAGTGACGGATCACAAAGGGACGGTGTTGCTAGACCTTGATCAGCCTTTACAAGTATGGAGGAATCACCTGTTTTAACAGAGCTTCGTTTCATATTTTCCCGCGAGACATTCCACCACAAAGTCAGTCCTTTTGTCACGTTTAAACATTCAGATTATCCCTCTCACGGGGTTTTCAGATTACCACACCACATTCCTGCAAGTGCCAAAAGATATCCCTGATATTTAACAAACCCAATCACCAGTAATACTGTGGTTTACTACGAGTGACTTAAAGTAGCTGGTGAAGTAGTGTCTCTCTCTGTATGAGTGATATGTAATCAGGTCACTGAATATTTGGACATTGGTTCAATTTTAAGCAGCTTGGCTCTTCAAGCGAAACAATCGAATATGTGATTTTTCACCCTAATGATGTTTGAACTTCCCATTGAGAGCGAAACTCACTGGAGTCCAAATGTAAATTCTCCTCTTCAAATAAACTGTACGTTTTGAATAAGTGATGAGTGAAAAAGTGTGATATATTGATCCCCTTCTGGACACGGGTCTGCTATTAAAGCGTCTGTGCAGTGAATTGTGACTTTTGGTTCTTTAAAAAGTGACGGGCACTTGGTAAATGTGTTGCGATTCCTATAGGCAGCATGGCAGTGGAGTGCTCTCCCCTCACAGCAAAGAAATCCCTGGTTTGAGTTTGCACGCTATCCTCCTGCATGGGTTGGCTTTACTTCTACAACTCAAAAACAGGCAAATTATGTAAATGAGTGACTCACTATAGAAGAAAGATGGATGAAATTATTGTACTTTTCGCCTGTTTATATGTAAATACTTTCATTTTGTGCCCAAATATTCCGACGTGACTGAACTAGATACAGTCTGTGACAGGCCCGAAGGTCAAAATGCTGCCATAAATGTGTGTACTGTATATTGTTGGGGGGGGGGGGGGGGGGGGGATGATTCAACGATGTAATATTATTGGTGTAATTATCAATAAAAGAAACCAGATAAAGTCGATCACACGCACACAGCCATCTGTTGAGACGCACCCAAAACCACCACACCTCAGCCATAATAAACAGGCTCTGCTGGAGCGTCTTCAGAGCCGGACGGCACCTTTCTGGGATGCTGCGCGCTTCAGGATGACGCACTCGGGAGCGCAGGGGAGCCAGAATGCGCTGGGTGGTTTCCGCGTCGCCTCGGGTCTGCCGGCGCATGTCTGGGGCCGGCCCGGATCGCTAAACCTGCAAAAGTGGAACCTCTGCCAGGCAGCTCAGCGCCAAACTCTTCCCAGACCCCGCTGCCTCACAACTGGACCGTGAGTCCACCTGAAAGTGAAGAGGCTCCTCCGTGTTTGCACACACACCTCCGTGACAGAGTCGATACAGTGTGAAGAAAACAAGGTGGAACTGTTCAGAGGATGCACACAACAGCTTTTTTTCCACCTCATCACGATTCGCATGCGGCACAAGCCACTGTGGGCTTCGGGCCTGGCTGGTGGTGAATGTGTTTCCTGTAATTGTATTTCCTCTGTTGTCATTTGGACTCAGTTTGTGTGTTTCTGCCCCCCCCCCCCCCCCCCTTAACATTGCTGGGATACTGAAAAAAGCACTGCACATAAACAAAACCATGTGATGGGGGGATTTTGCAGGAGGAGAGGAGCAGATGTCTCCCGCCACACTGCTCCGCTCCACAGCTGGACGTTGAGTAACGTAGCCGCAGCGGCGAGGCAGCGCAGAAGTGGCGGGGAGATGGATGGATGGCTGGATCGGATGCCGCGGAGCTGCCATGTGGCTCCTAAATAGCACAATGATGAGAGAAAGCGCTGCCACACTGGCCTGTAAATACAGACCAACCATTACGTCTTAGTCCTCCCGAGAGACGAGGAAAACATGGACGTTCCAACGGGCTGAGGACGGCGTTCGGAACGTATGGTGACCGCAGCCGTCTGGCACAGGTTTGACTTAATGTGGGTCACGGAGCGGTAGCGTGTCACTTCGGAGAGCATAAATAAGCAACGTAGAGTCAACAGAATCTTCCAGATATCTGTTGCATAAGCCTATTGTGAAACAACTTAGAACAACAACAGCATAAAAACTCCTGAGGTAGGCATCGGGAGATAGAAGACAGATTTTTAAAGTGGAGCGTTCTTCAGTTCAAGTTCCTCAGGAGCAAAAGTTGAAATAAAGTCAGAGATGGAAAGGTGTAGTCCAACGCATCCATCGTCTGCACGCGCTTTTTTTTCCACTTAAAACTTTTCAAATACTGAAGCCGTTTTTTGTTGTTTTATTTATCTTAATTTGAGTGGAATTGCGACCCCAGCCTAGTTTGCAATCTAATTTTCCCAGTAACATTGTTTAGGATTAGGTGAGTTTTTAAAAAAAAAAAGAGAGAGAAGTTTTCTGGACATTTCACTGTATTTTGCTCCAGAAGGTTTCAGTAAAATTTTATCTATGTTGAGATTGTAGTCATTTTCAGTTTGATCTTGTGAAGGTATCGTCTGCGCCACAACAAAGGAACATTTTAGCATTAAAGGTTATGATAGCATTATTTTGCTGGTCTGGCCCACTGCAAGTCGACAGACTTCAGTGAAAATTGTGGATGTGATGATATAAATGTATCCCTGTGAAGCGTTCTTAGCACACAGGTCAAATCCCCTGATGACTGAAAGTATTCCGCATTTACCAGAGAGCTGACAAAGATGAACGTCAATTAACGAGTCGCCTCCAAATATACTTGAATCTGGAGAAAAGCTTTGCATATATGCATGCAAAGTCGAGAGAAGAAACCTCTGAACCAGCAGATCCATAATGGCCGGCCTCCACACTATGTTCACTTTTCATCACATGAGGCCACAAGAATTTCCCCACAGATCTACCTCGCGGTCCAATCGCATACTGATTACTGGTTTAGCATGAGGAAGGAAAATTATTTCCATGTCTTCTCATCACAGAACCTGCGGTTCGGATTATTACGGACACGCCACTCCTTTCCCACAGTTCCCCGTGGTTTTCACAGCACACTCGTTTGGCTACCATGAGGTAATGAGTCGTCAGATACAACCAGAGCGTTTGACTGATGCAAATTGCATCATTATACTACTATAATGACGCAGTGTGGTGTTTCAGGACCACGGCTTCTTTTTCAGCGAATCTCGTCTGGATGTAGGTAACATTTCTAAATGCCTTGTGATTATTTACCTGGAATAGAACCAGAGATCAAATACAAACACTGCTGTAAATAAACAGTGTATTGAGTAGAGTTACGATGATCTTTGTAGATTGTCTATTTTTTTTCCGCCCGGATGTTTTCACACATTGTTTGTTGTAGTTTTAGGACACGAGTGAGTCTCTCCATAACTCATCAATGATCTTCTCTTTCCACGCAGCATCACAGTATTTTGTGATTTGAATACATACAAAGAAATGTGTGTTCCACATTTTGTTCTCCACTGAACAGGTGATCATTTCTTTTTCATTTTTGGTGCAACAAAATTCTCGGAGCTGCTGGTTGTTTGCTGTGTATTACATATAGTATTTTTAACCACACATCTTTAATTATTCCTTCCTGTGGCTTGTTTTCCTCACTTATTGCTTGAACAAGATTTTTGTGATCAGACCCTGATATGATTCAGTTTGCTCATGATTATTCTTCCTCTTCTTGTATGTTTATAATAAATTGCGGTCACTTCATTTAGTCGTTCTGCATTTCTTTTGTCAAAGTCATGTCTGACTTGTATCTACACATATAAATCCACTTTATAGTCTCTCCTTAATTTAGAAAAATTTTTGATTTTCACTTTGTTTTTCCATCTATCTATTATAGTTGAGCCCCATGTATCTGTTGTTTAAATCTTTAAAGTCCCTGGCTTGAAATCAATGTCATACATAAACTTTTATCTCATTTTCTAATCTAATCTAAAGAAAAAATTACTTTATCAAAGAAATGTGTTTATAAATGCATTTAATTGAAAGCCTGTTATTAAAAATGCCATTAAATACAGATGTAGCTGTATGTAGAAGTAAATAATAGTGGGAAGTGTTTGGGAAAAGTAATTAAATATTTTGTATTGTGCCATCTTAAGTGCACCACGGAGACAAGTGATTTTGATGAGATTTGTACTTTAACTTGAGTACAACTGTACGTGTACTTGTTGTACAGTACAATATACAAGTTGTTGTATTTGTGTAGGGATTATGTTTACTCACGCTTAAGGATTTTGCATAATTAGCAAACAAACTATCTTTGAAAGTGCAAAGCTGAATGCATTATATTGTTTTGTCATGATCTGACCCTGTGATTCACTTCATTTAAAAAGAAAATACATAAAAAACATTAGTCAAACTTCAGATTTCTATGCCAGAGAAACTAATTATATGTGTTAAGTTTTTCTTACACACCATACATGAGGAATTGTTGGGTTTTATCAAACTTTTCCACTACTTTTTTACATTCTAATGAAATATACTAGCTGAAATACCTTTATTGCGATTAACAGGTATTGATGGAATACAACGCGACAGGAAACTGTGCATTTCAACTCCGACCTCACTGCATCTTCCTTAGTCATCCCCAACTGTCAGTGAAGAAAATATTGTAATGGTTTCATTATTAAAAAACGTTCATTTTATTGGCATATCACACAAAGAAAAATGAAAAACAAAACACATGTGGGCTTTATGAAACTAAAGCCTGAAGTATGTTTCGGTGTAAATGTCGGTGGCGGGGGAACGGGCCGTGCTACGAGCCGTTGGCTTCGTCGTCGTCGTCTTCTCTCTGCATCTGCTCGATGAGTTTCTGACGCTCGGCGGCCTGCCTCATCCTCATCATCACGATGCTCTCGTAGTCCCGCTCGTTGGAGAGGGAGCCCTGGGCAGGAGACACGCACGCAATGTCAAGTCAGACAAACAAGTAAACATATTTTTCGTGTTATAAAAAGACGAAGCGATGCAGTGGTTAGTGATCTTGCTTCACAGCGAGAAATCTCCGGTTTGATTCCAGGCTTGGGGGTCTTTCTGGTTTGTGTATTTTCCCTGTGCGTACGCCAGCTTCCTCCCACGTTCCAAAAACATGCTTATTAGGAATACATACTGATCATAGTGGTGGATGTGTGTCTTACTGTCCATCTCTTAGTGTTGACCGGGTGTTTTCGATTTGATCGTCTCAGCATTTCTTCCCTAAAATTTAGTTTTACAGTATTTGAATGAGGATTTTGATTTGAGTCTCCCACGACTCCCATGACAATATGTCGCGGGATCCAAGTCACATCATCTCATCAGCATGTCTTTTGGTCGGACAGTGACAGAAACCTGGAACCAACCGTGAGCTTTTCTCTCTTTTTTTAAACTTTGGTCTTAAACAGGGTACTGCATCACAAGTGTGAACAGCGCCTTGGTTTTTCTACTGAAACCATGCAGATGCTGGTGTAATACTTCCCAAAAGTGAAACATATCTTGGTGTGGAACCCTGCTGCGGTGGTCTTGTTCGCTCAGTGTTTAGTCATGATGTCAACTGATCCATAACACTGGCAGAATCGCACAAAATCCAAACTTCTCTGCATTCCATAACGCGCCAAATGCAACTAATGGCAGACACAGCAAAAATTAATTCGGTCCAATGTCTGTTTGCTTTCACAACCAGGCCTGTGGGTGTGGAGCAGAGCGGAGCGGCCCGTTCACATAGATGCTACATGTATACGACTGCGTCCCACAGAGACTGTGACGGGGTAATTCCGCTGCCTGAGGTCATTACATCCCAAAATGTGTCCTGGAATGAGGCCTGTTCTCCGCTGGCGGAGCTTTGGCTTGGACGATGAGGGCAACAGATTTCTCAAACTATGAAGGGGACAGGAGAGGGCAGCCAATGGCTAATCAAGCAGCATCAAACGTATTCCTCACTGTTGGGATAAGCGGTCACGGGACCCTCCAGGCGAAGATGAGGTACAGACCAACCAAGCGTTTCGCAGCAAAGATCAGGATGACGACACGAAGCATCGTCAACTCCAGGACGAACAGGCAGCAACAAACCAGTGCAAACCAAAGACATGTGCTTCTGTTAGTGTTCCCATTATTTCGGTGAGCCCTGGAGAGCCTCCTGACCTACTGCTGCACTACGTGACTCTCCAGCTGTGCAGTGGGAGCGAGAGTGACCCGCAGCAGGTGCTGAGGGTGGCAGTGCACATCACAAACAAACCGCTACCTCCCCTCAGAGAAACTCGCAATGGCTCGCTGGACTTTAAAGAAGCCCACACATTCTGGACATCGCTGGCTCTCAGTGCAGGATGTATAGACTCTCTAAGAGCTCAACAAACACACTACCTTAATGCTTTTAATTCAATCCGCTATTTTGAACTTCCAGCTTGAGCTGCTTAACATGTTGTCATTATTGGGTAATAAAAAGCAGGTTGCATTCACATCCTGTTATCCGCCGTTTGACTCATGTCAAAGTGTTCTTGAGCAAGATACTGAACCCCGACGTGTGTGTGTGTGTGCGTGTGGCTGAAAAGGTGAACATGACTAATGACGAACACTATGGTGCACGTTCAGTCTGCTCTCAAGCAGACAGCAGACTGAGCAGTAAAAAATATCTATAAGTTGGTCTATTTCTTATACAAATATAAAACAATATGGCTTTCATTGTCCACGTGATAACTATAACCTAAACAGTTTTCCTGAAACAACTTACCAGCGTTCCATTGCTGAGTGGCTACTCCAAACCTACAGACGAAGCAGGTTTACCTTTAGAATATGTCGCTTTTAGGCTGCGTTTACATGACGTTTGGAGTGAAAACGCATGGTATTTTTTTTGGTTTTCATTTCAGAGAAGTTTGGCGTTTACATGGTGACATTTAAAAAAAAATGATGTGTGGTTACATGGAATTGCCAGA
Source organism: Blennius ocellaris (assembly GCF_963422515.1). Classification (NCBI taxonomy): domain Eukaryota; kingdom Metazoa; phylum Chordata; class Actinopteri; order Blenniiformes; family Blenniidae; genus Blennius; species Blennius ocellaris. The sequence goes on along the minus strand of NC_137666.1, from coordinate 16,321,428 downwards.
AACACTGAAAATGATGTAACTGTTATTTGGGGGACAAGGACACGGATGGACGGGCGCGCACACACACACACACACCGCTATAAACATCAACATAGACATTTGTATAGACAGACGAGTTGGATCGTTATTACAGGTGACTCCTGACTCATTGAGCATGCCACCACCGGGTTCCTCCACTGAAGTGCAGAGACCGATTATCCAATTTCCATACTTTTAATAAAGTAAATCAACAAATCAAACACAAACTCACAGACACTACTGCCTCTTGCAGGCTCCTCTGTTAGTCTGACTGTCCATGCCCGCCTGTCACACCTGTGTGTCCATGGGCTCCTCCTTTATGGACAGAGAGGTGAGGCAGCACACCTGATTCCCATCCGGAGCTTAATCACCTCCCAGGAGAGGATGGACTGGGAGTCATGACGCTCTGGACGCCGCCATTGTTGTTATTGCCCATCTGCATGCGAATGTCGAGAACAACTATTTGCTACAGCCGTGGTGCGCATGAGCAGTAACAGCGTTTTACGCTGTTCCCAAGAAGACGGAGCATTTTCTACAAGTTCCACCTTGGAAACCGTTTTCAAAGTTAAATTTTCAGCAGCTCCAAGCGGACACTCAAAACGCATGGAAAGTTTTCTGTTTTCACTTGACAATGTTTATCAAAATATCAAAAGTTCAGACACCTTCAGCTAATTGCAAAACCTCTATCAGACTTTTGTCAATGAAAAGAGCAAAAGGCCCAAATGATACTGAGAAACAGTTTGTGCCCCCATAGAATAGAATAACGAACGGTCTGCTACTGATTTTCTTAATTCATGCAGCCTTGGGTTAAAAGATTTATCAAAAAAAAATTTAATTTTGTATGTTGAATGTTACAGTAAACTTTTTTAATCATGTAGATTTTGTTTCTGTTGAAATTTGTCGAAACGTTTGACAACCTTCAGCTGATTTTACGTGTGTACAATATGGTGTACATACTCATGAGGGGGAAAAGCAAGACCATGTGGCCACAGAGCAAGCTATTGTTTTTAAAGGATTATATTGAGGAAGTCCACTCGGCCAAGGAAGTGTCTCTTTAACAAGACAGTAAGCTGCAGGAGAGAGCGAGAGTCTGCATTAGGCACAGGGAGAGAGCAAAGCGAGAGCAATTTGAGGAGGAGAGGGAGGTTTTTCTCAATGCACTCGCTGAGCTAAGGCATCTGGAAAACATCACGGGGACTCCAGCATCCATGTGCTGAGAGAAAGAGGGTGAAGCGTGGAGGAAGAAGAGAGGAGAGGGTCTGTGAGAGGAAGTTACCCCCGCACTCCCCTTCTCCTCCTACTCACCCCTGGTTTGAGGAAAGTTGCTATTATCATTCCAATAATGTGAGCTCAAGCCCTCGTCTGACACGCAACTATGAAATATCACGCGAACACCATTAGGTAAATAAACGGCTCTTGCATCTTCATATCGCACGAAACACAAGTTTAAAAGCAATGGTACAAAATAGCTCAATGCTCAACAGCAAATAAATCTGCCCTCTCTAGTGCCCTCTACTGGTCACTGCGCTGAACCGTATCTGGTAAAGAGTCAGCTATGGTGTGACCTCCGCTCTACCCACGGCGGTCACAGGCAGACAGCGCGATGCTAATGATCTGGGGGGATTCTGAGCATTAACAGGTGCTGTATGGTCAGTGTGACGCATTTCTTCACAGGATGAGGGATGTTTCCTTGCCCGGGGTGTTAACTTACAATGTACATGTTTAGCCAGTGCATCACTCTATAACTAAACACTTGGCGTGTGTGCATGTGCGTGTATGTGCGTGTGTGCATGTGTGTGTGGTACCGGAACACTGGGGCCCAGGGTGAGTAGGAAAACCACGGAACACAAACAACGGGCCCCTGCACAAAGCCGAGCGAGGAGGGCACAGGGCCACCGCAGAGGTGGGATGGTAGCAAAGCACACACACACACACACGCATGCATGCATACATACATACATACAAACAAGTGGAGGATTAGCGTGTGACATCATCGCATGGCTCGGGCCGCCGAACAGCACACCCCGGTTTGACCCCGGGCCAGGAGTGACATCATGAATACCACCAGTGCTGTGAGTCAGGCCGTTTAGCACACGCAACACAAACTCTTGCACTCCTTCCCACACGCAGCAGGAGGCACAGCGGAGTGCAGGTGGCCACTGCGCTCCCCGAGCACGAGTTGTCAGATCAGCTGCACATTACGCCATTCCTTCAACGGCGAGCATGCGAGCACAAGTGAGTGAGAAAGTTTGTGTCTGTAAATGCAAAAAAAAAAAAGAAAAGATAGATAGGCGAGTCTGGACTTGAGGAAAATGGGAATCAACTATACCAGCGCGGAATGACTTCTTTTTTTCCCCCCCTGCTAACATAATTACATTCCACGCTTTTAGGATCTGCAACAGTGCAGCACAACAGGTTACCCAATTTGTATGAATGGATTACTCATTAGCACCATCGGCCGTTATATATCTCTAACTAGATGCTCACTGTGCCAAGAACTGACTTTATAGACTCGCAAGGAGTAGAATGGGTTTTTCTTAACAAGCCTGCTCTGTGGTCCGGGTTAACATTTCTGCCTCTAATGCACTGTGGTGAAGTTAATCAAGGAGCTATTTATCTGCAGTGTGTGTGTGTGTGTGGTAGCAGAATGTCTGCTTGTGTGTCACTGAGCTACGGACTGTGTGATTTATGATAGGCAAATACTTATTTCAAGATCATTTGTGTGTGCGTGGAGGTGCCCGAGCACCGCCGCTAACTCAAACAAACAGGCCGGGGTTCTGCACACGCAACGCCGGAGCCCAAGGTCGAACTCCCCGCACAGACAAAACGTAAAGCTTTGTAAATGGTAGAAGACTAATCATCGTCCATTACTCTTGCGGACACAAAACCCCAAAGATTTGGTTTATTACACTGTTTTTGTTAGTGAAGAACAAACACTTCATAGAGATTACAGCCCAAACCTACTTCCTGCCTTTCACCCAATGCACGCACGCGTCGTCCAAGCACTCTGGTTTCTGACTGGGACTCTAACACACTTTTGGTTGAACCCTATCATTTCTGCCATGCATAAGCAGAACTCTGAGATGAACTGTGATATCTAGAAAATTCAGAAAGCAGAGAAATACTGACGATGGCCCACAAGAGGCTCCAATCTGGTCCCACCAAGCAAGGCGGTTATAAAGCATTTATACAAGTTTCTTTTTGACATTTCATTGTATTTTGCACCAGATGTGTCGAAATTGGAAAGTTAGGACATAAAATAAAAATAAAAAACTGCGTGTGTATGCAGAAGAAAAGAAAATCTTCAATGTACCGTAAGTAAATATAGAGACCACAGAGTACAGCATCCACACTGATAATAGGTCTGGAATTTAAAGGCACTGAAAAGACAAAGGGATAAACCACAAAACCAAAGTAAAATTAAAAAGAGACACAAATATGCAATATTTTCCAAATTTAATTCTGGTTCCGGCGAGTCCAGGAAAGCAATAAAGTTGATTTCAAGTGCATTTTTGGAGGGTGACAGTCCATGTGTGTACGTGTGGTTGTGTAAGCATGTGGTCATAGGTAGTCACGGTATTCAACAGAATAGAAGCCTTTTAGGTGGAGACTCGGAGGGCTGTTGGAATCTGCTAAAGTAAAGGAAATAAACAGTGAAAAGAGAAATGGCAGCAAAGACCTGAACTCCTGGTGCCCTGGCATTTCTCTTTATGATGGATGAGCTCAGGGAACCTAGAGTAAGGAAATGTGGGAGTTTGGCCTCTTTAATATCCAACAATACATCGTTGTAAAAGCAAAATTATGTCTTTCACATCCAAGCCTTCCGGGAAAAGCCCTCTGATTGCAACCGATTTGCCATTAACACAAAAGAGGCCATGGAACTGGTTAAGAATACAGTCTGAACCTTGGAGATGTTAAAAAAAAAAAAAAAAAAAAAGACCTGTCAAGGTTCAAACTACAAAATGAGAAATTTCAGGTCACTTCATTTGTCCGAAAGTGTTTTCATATCAACGTGGTTCCTTATCTTCTGTGTTTAATGTGGAGAATAAAATAAAATCTAGCGAGATGAATCTTGCTATGTATTGTTTATATCAACTCCACGGTCTGCACAGTAATCTAAATATCAGAGCTATGATTTAATAATTACGTAGGAGTCCATGCCAAGAGACAAAACATTCCCCAGCCTTCACTGACTACCCACATTACCGAGAAATAAAGTGTGAGTGAAACATATGTGCATTAAACTTATTAAACCAAATACTGCAAAACTGAGGTGAAAAATACAGAATGTTCTAAGATGTAAGCAAGTTTATAACAAGAAATAAAGAAATTGAGTGAAAACTACTTCTGTTACTCAACAGATTTCACTCATGAAGCTAAAAAGAACAACATTGCGCATAAATACACACAGTTTCTTACATTAAATCGATTCGAGAATTATGCAAACCAATTGACTTGAGTGGTGAGAGTGAGCCAGAAGGCAAAACAGCAACAATAATAACATGCAAACTATTGGGCTGTTTCCATTGTTATCGCAAATAGGGAAGATTCAATGAGCGAGGGCCTTGTCGTTAACAATGATGAGCCGCTATGCCCTCTGGGAGGAACTCAAACAGTGAAACTCATCCAGTGAGGGGAGCCAGTTGATGAGATTAGGATTCTTCCCGCCGTGGGTAGAAACTGTGTGTTTTCAGTCTGTCATAGACAAAAAAAAATGAGCCACAGTGACAATATGTTCAGCTGTGCCGCTACGAGCTGCAGCTACTTTCAACCATTAGAAACGCAGCAAAAAATATTACAATGAGTCATGCAATATTCATGCAAATGATACCCACCCAGACCCATATGATAGTTAGATTTTCATAAAGGTCACACACTGAACCACATCCACATTCTACATCTCCTTTCCTTCTGGTTCCCTTCATCTATTCGTCGCCTGACGGTAACGCGTCACACCGGTATGACCGCAATGCTTTGCGATTGCAATCTTTGGTTCACAGTTTGACATTGTTCAATGTGTCGAGTCACACACAGATACCCGGGTACAGACTGATGGGCCGGAGGGGTTTTAGCTGACTGATCTCTGCGTTATCTAATAAAGCAATCTCCATAGTATGCCCTATGTGTTGTCACATTCTTGTGTGCGATGAGTCTGCAGCGTGTTCGGCAGCGAAGCACAACACCTGCATTTTGGTGTCAGATCTTTGTCATACTGGAGTCATACAAGTAAGCGTCATTTACTCTCAGTAGTCCAACCCAGGCTGCCAAGTTTCTGTTGGAGCGCCTTCAAAAAGCTCCTGACTGAGTCATAACTTTGAGACAAACAGTGACGACAAAGGGAAAGACGACGTTAAGAGGTTCTCACAAGCCCTGATTAAAGGAGCGCTCCCAGTAACTGTTCAAACAGATGGAGCAACAAATTGTGTAACTTTAATTGCCTATACAAATGTGAGTCTTTCCTAATACAGGTAATTGATGAAAATACAATGGTCTCTAATTTGATCAAAAGTCCTGTGTTTTCTAAATGCTTGACATCTAAGGGGAAGCTGGAAAACACAATAAAGAGGGAAAGGAACATCCAGCAAAGCCTCGGTTTGGGCAATGTTTGACAAAGTAGTTTAATTCCTTGGAAATTGTTCTTATAATTTCATTTGCGTGAGTAATTGAGTAATAGTGTCTGGTCTTGCAGAGTATTTTGGCACTGCAGTCCAGAGGGGAGGAAGAGAGGAAGAGGAGGAATGCCTGTTGTTTATTTGATCAATTTGAGGAGGACTGAGAATTACAAATTGTCTTTCACAACCTGAAAGTTTGAGCTTTTTTTTTTTTTTTTATCAATACAAAACATTTAAGCTCCAGAAAGAGATATTCTTTCTGCTGGAATCTCTTTGTATGTTGCAGATTTCACAAAATGCACTAAAAACCCTATCATGACAACTTTCAACTCTTCAGAAAAAAAAAAAACTCCAAAAAACCTTCAGTGACACTGACATGATTTCCAGTTCTGTATTCCCGTTGCATTCCAGAGCAAAGACAACATGCTGGAGGCGTGAGAAATGAAAATGCAACAAGTTATCGCCGTTGTGAAACCCATGGTGCCTGCTCATACATGTCTGTGAGCGATACTGTGCGTTGATTACATAGATAAGCTATAGGCCTCCAGTCAAGCAGAAGAGCCTGTGAAGTGGGCATGACTGCGGGGCTTTGCACAAGCCAACAGCAGAGAGGGAAGCAGGAAATGGGCAGAGCAGAGACACAATGACATGGAGATTAGAGATCAGTTAACCCCCCCCCTCCAGTGAGTGGCTGACCTGTTTGCTCACTGACTATGACTTCCCTTTTTTTTTTTCTCCCCAAACACAACCTGTTACACACCAAGTCAAACTCTCTCAGCCGTCGCCTCTCGCCAACACACTCACGCACCATTTAGCCGTTGAAATAAGTTGGTTGTTTTTCTCACGTCTTTCTCAGAGTTACAACCTTTAGGTCGGGCACTCCTGCTCCGGTCCCACTTTCCCACAGGTGATGGTTACAGCAGCCAATCAAGTAGCAGGAGTTTTTACTGTAACACCTACAACTGTGAGGCCAACTGACATGGGAAGATCCAACATTGGGAAAAGGTTTTAAAGTGGGTCAACGTTCGGATAGGGGCGAGAAGCTCGATAAAGACCGAGGAAAAGCCTTGATGTCGTAGCACGTTTCCACTCTGACCATCCTCTGCTTATCACCAAGGACAGGAAGACTTTCACCAGCAATAAACCTTTTTTCTACAACGCAAGTGGGAACTTACGTCAGAGGAAGAAACGCCGAGAATTGAAGGACCTCGGGACTGAAAAGCCGAGACAACGGCACAGATACAGGTAAGCATTTGGTGTTTCATAAATCCTTACTCAAAGAGTATTTGAAATAATAAAACTCAATGTTAAACTTGATGGGGGTTTTGTGACTGTGGAAGAGACACTGTGTTTTTCTGTCTCAAGGCTGAGCAATGAGGTCCTCTGTGCAGCACTGAACAAGCCCCGTCATGTCAAAGGAGAGTCTGTCAGGTTGCGCAGGTACACACAGCTTAGTTTCCTGACAGAGACGGGTGTGCGTGTGTGGGATTCAATTGTCTCAAGACGATAGGTAAGAAATCATTCACCAATCTCCATTTTATTGTTAGAAATCCTACAGGACTACCTGCGTATTATGAAAAAAAAAACCCGTTGCAGATGCTTTTGGTTAAAATATTTGCTGGATTCCTTATCAGTCACTGAGATTTATTGTCAATAGCACCAAGAAGAAGAAGGAAAAAAAAAAAAAGACAATTTAAAGCGTGTTTCGTGGCCAATCTGTTTTAATGGGCTTCTTTAGTTTTTACTTGGCCATGAAGTGTTTCCTGAACATGATACTCATGGCTGAAATCCTAAAGACCCCTCCTTGGCCAAACTGACATGTTTGGAAAGGAATGCTGTTATGTCCACGCTCTCCAATCTCCCGCTGCTACTAAAGTGCCGATAAAACCTTTACGGGCCAACAAAACCTGTTTGCTGAAGTGGCGTACAAGTTTACAGAGTGAGTGTTTCAAGTCACGAACACAGATCTGATGTGGGCAACGCTGTCGGGCGAGTGTAAAAATCACAGACACCGAGCGGATTATCTAATCGGCGTGCCTGCGTTGATGAACTGAGGTTTGTTCTACTCAATAAAATCATTACTGGTCACGAAACGCAAAAACCAATGTGTTCTCACTCAAGTTGTTTTGTGCTTTGTTTTTTGTTCTGGGGAAAAAAAAAAAGAATGAAAATGTATATTTTATATAACCATCTGAACTCTTTTGTGTGAAGTGTTGAAGAGTGTGACAATTTTACTGGATAAACGTTTACGTCATAATTTAATGGGTATACACGGACTGCACAAAAATCAAAAATATGTGATCGAAAGTGAAGTTAATATCATCATTTCTGACAGGCGTTGAGAGGAAATTGAATATAAAAAAAAAAAAATGGGATTTGGTAGGCTACGCTATGATCCAGGATAACAATTACAAGGGATTTGCATTTTTGTAGCTTTTGTTCCTGGACGTCTTAAGTGGGCTAATAGACTTCCTTTGGAGGATGTGCAGCAGACCACACCTGCATTTACGGGTAAAGGCGGATCAGAAAAGTAAATATTTAGAAATGAAAGCTTCAAAGCATTATTGAACATCATTGTGCTGCCAAATAATGCTGAACTTCATCGATTTAAGACCAAGCAGAGAAGGTGCAATGTGTAAACAATGGCTGCCGAATCACACATGTGGTCCAATACTTACATCTGGTAGTGAATGACATGACAAGCACAGACGTGCACCATATTTCATCCAGATGATGGGAAAGCCATAATATTATAGTATTATAAAAACAACAACACAGGAAACTTCGAGACTCATTTGTTAAAATGTAATTTGTTTCTTTTTCCTGCTTTCATTTAGATGGGACTGTGCTTCACCAGTTTCTAAGGAGGAGACGAAAACGAAGACAAAACTATTGGAATACAGCAAAAAATAAAACCGATAACGAGATCTGTCAAGATGCCGCTCAGAGCATCGCTGCACAGGAAGCCGTCTTCGAGCCGTTGGTCCAGCAGGCACTCAAAGCGGAAAGAGGTCCTGTCCGTCAACATGATCAGCCTCCCACTGGCAGACTTCCGTCACATCTCTCACATTGGAAACAATTCTCACAACGACAGTTTTGGAGATCTGTCCTTTCTAAAGATGGGCCACAATCTGCTTCTACAAAGTTCCCAAAGTGAACAGAACATCTTCCTGTCCTGCTCGCCGCCTCCGAAGCCCCCTCGCCTGAACCTGGAGGACACGGAGGTCACGGAGAGCTCGGACTGGCCCGTGGACCGCCCTCATCAAAACTCCCAGAAGAGGAAGAAATGCAGCTCGATGCCACTGCTCGACAGCGCCGGCGGAGATGACGACATGATGGACGAGTACCAAAGAGGCAACATTGTCACTTCGAGCCAAGTTCACTGTTCTGGACGAGGCAGCGTGAGCTCAGACAGAGATGGAGACTTTACAGAGACCTGTGAGAAAACAGCCGGGCAGAAAAAGGACGAGGACAGTGGCTTTTCGTTCAGCCTCGACTTGGGCCCTTCGATTCTCGACGACGTTCTCCAGGTCATGGACAAACACAATTAGGTGCAACGGCAGTCACGTGACTTTCCTGAAGGTTTGGCACATGGAGAAAGTACTAAGTCATCACTTCCCTTGTGGATACACTCCAAATCATGCTGACAAAAACTGACTCTGGCGATGTTTTCCGTGATTCAAGTATACGTGCGGGGTGATATTGTTTTCACGACACACTGTGGCACAGAGGAAAAGATCATTGAAAAAGTTAATGTTTTCCTATTGTTCACCTCTTGTAAGGATAGAAAGAATGTTATAGTTAATAATTGACCTCTGTCTGTTTTTAAAGTCCAAGAGAGTTCCACCGTCTTTTGCATTTCTTCTTTGCTATTGCGTTCCCTCAAACCACACAGCACAGCACAGAAGAGGGCTGTTAAGACTTAAGAGTGTTGTGTTTAAGAAAAGAAAAGCCACAGCTGGAATCCAAGGTCCTCGAGCTGTGATGTCTTGGCATGCTCGCCAATCTATTGTGTGCAGAGGGCAATTTTTACTCCGCACGCATCCCAGAGGCCCCAGTCAAAGGTAGTCCAAGGTACCCCCCATCTCCCATTCCCAACAATGCAGTGAAAACAAACACTTAACTCTGCTTCCAATAAAAGACAGCCAGCGGTGGCAGATTGGGCTGCAGACCAAGCTAGGCCACAGGTCCAAGACCTCAGAAAGAAGAGGGAAGAAAAAAAAAATCCCAGAGCAGGCTGTTTTCTTAGCTGCAAATCAGAGTCTGATGCTCTGGTGAGTGGCGCACGAGAAGGAAAGTGGTAAAGGGTAATATGATACTTCCATATACGCGGGGGGTGTCAAGGGAGGAGGACCAGAGACATCCATTACTTCAGCAAAAGTCCTGATGAGGGTTTAATCACAACCTTCTGACCAAACAAACCCCTCACACGTGAAACAGTTATGCAGCATCTCACACACACTGGCACACAAGAAAAGAAAATGCGTATGACCCTCGGCATACGAGGCCAAACTGAGGTCCAATTTCCACCCCCGTTGGAGGAAGAGCCAGGACAGAGCTTCAGTTTGTGCTTTAGTGAGGGTTGCCAGCTTAAGCTGTAGGCAAAACCCAGTCCCAGTCGAATTCCTAAGTGCCCAGTGGGTCACGCTGAAAAATACACAAACCACAAATGTCCTGCTTCAAGCACTGGATTTGGAAATTCTATGCACGTCGAACATTGACAGCAATGTTTGTGGCTACATCTGCGCGATATATCTGTTTTTGGAATCAGCCACTTTGAACTAAATATCACTGCTGCTGTTTATTGTATATGTTATGACAGAAACACTCCAAAACAGGAGCGTTATGTACTTTGGGTTAAGTTTAAAAAAAAAAATGTTTTATTAAAATTCCAAGATTGGTGGTTTTGTGGATAGAAGCGTTCGTGTCAATATTTTACAAGAACTTGGAGAAGGCTGTTTACACTTCCTGATGTGCTGGCATTTACTTGGCTGTCGGAGTGTCAAGCTCCAATGTGGAAGCAATGGGTCTTTTCTATCAGTTTTTCCATTGGAATTGTAGCATTGGACTCTAGAACACAAACATTATTTCAAGGTGGGAAGACATGCACCAGCCTAAATTAGACAGGCCTGCCATCATGAAGTCATGTAGAGTCATAAATCTAACTTTTATAGATAAAAGGGGTAATAATAAATACATAAATCTTCCCTTTTCTATGGAAAAGTGGCATTTGCTGGGTTAATAGGTGTATGTCCTGCAGCACACCTGAAGAGGTGAGACTAAGGCCCTGTTTACACAATGTTTTCAAGTGAAAACACAACACTTTGGTTGTGTTTTGGGCCTCCGTTTACATAACAACGGTGCTCGGAGTCACTGAAAATGCACTGACAAATGGGAGCCCTCAAGCACAGTTCTCTTGGTTCACAAGAAGCATGTGGTTCAGTTCCTCGTCCAATCTCATGGTTGGCATGTCGACTACCAGGTCTCACCTTGTGCATGTGCCGGATGAATCCCACGATTCTTCCAATGGTGTGCAATAGCCTTGCATTAGCAGCCGTCACCAGTGGGATGTGATTGTGTGGAAATGGGTGAACGTGACGGATCGTGTAAGGCGTGTGGAGACTGCAGAAGTCGGGAAAAATGTACTTTAGGAGTACATTTACCATTTAGAACTGATCAAGCCGCCAACTGTCCAAAATATAATGACACTCCATCAACTGCCGTCTGCTTTTTCGTGCAAAACTTTTTTTCCTGCAGATGAGAATCCTTGACCTCTACGGCTGACTCATCCGCACAAAAGCTCTCGGTGAAGAATCAAATAAACCGAGGCTCAACAACTGTTCAGCCACATGACTGATGCGAGAAGAAAGAGCCAGTAATTGAAGACAAATTATCTTGTCTGCACTGTGAACACTGGCCGAACTGTGAGGTATCACAGTCACATCTGGTATCACTTCTCTCTCAACAAAAATCCAAACTTGCTGTCATACAGAATAACAAAAAAACCTGTCATCTCACGGAAGAGAAGCTCTTGTGAGCTATGCTCTGTCAGTTGCTAATTAAAAGACATAAAATATTGTTTTGGCTAAAAAAAAAAAAAAAAAAAAAAAAAAAGCTGTGTCCTACCGTAAAAACTGTCTCACAGTCAAGAAAATGCTGCCTGGTTCTACAAGGATTTAAACACAAAAGGGGATTTTGGGAAACTGATATTGATATTGTTTATGTCGTCTGTAACATATATATGTATCATGTCATAATATATTATCGAGCTGTAAATGTTTATGCTGGAGCAAATCCACAACAGGCGTCCCTTCTCATGATATGCATGATGAACTGGGTGTATTTCAGAATAACACAATAAATTTGAAATTATGACCACACCACAATCATAGCAGGCAAATCTCTCTGTGTCTGAAGAGAAAATGCAAACATGTCTATGTATTTCAGACTTTTGTAAACAAGAGTATCTCTGAAAATAAACTATGAACTGTTCTCATCCTTTTCTTTTCCCGGTCTTGACAGCGAGTCCAACTTCACCAACGTTCTATTTCTACGCATCCATATTAATAAGATATTGCATATTAACAAAAATCCTCTTGTTGGGTGTGTAATTGCAAAAATACAAGTTTCTTATATTCTTTCAAGAAATGATTCCTCTCCATTAAGGTTTGTGTCAGGGTGCCAACAGCATGCCCACAACGAGTGCATCTCTTCCAAACACGAGGGCTATTATAGGTGAGAGTTTACTCTTGTAGCACCACCACACCATCAGGCTGCAAAAACAATCCCAGAATAGCTGATCTGCTGCATCTGGTTTTTCTCGTGACAACCCCCCCTCTCCAACGATTCTCCAGCTTCAGATAGAAGAGGCAAGTATGAAAAGCTCAAGTTTAAATCCTGTACAATAACTTACGTTCAGAAATATGGTACGCTAAAATGTCCAATAAACCATGAAAGAAGACTTGGTGATTAATGATTGCATCACGTCTCCAAAGGGACACAGCCTGCAGACGGTGCGTCTATATCTAAGACGGTCTGTAAAATCAGATGAATTATTAGCCAGACCTTGTGGAGTACGTGCCGCTGAAAGCTTCTTTTTGACGTAGCAACCAATCAAAGCTATCAGGGAAGGCTGGAGCCGACATGTGCAATATCTGTGAAATCCATTCCCACACAGGCCTCAATTATAATAAAACAACTGTTTATTACTTTATATACAACATGCAGTCGTTTTCTAAAGATTGACAGAGATTTAACAATGTTTGCACTTGTGAGAAAAGCTTAAAAGTTTCTTTCTCTCACAATTCTCTCAACTCCTAAAATCCCTCACTGGGAGAGCTTATTGTGCTTAGAAGTGAAGACACAACAAATAGCCATCTGGAGATGGGATTAAATCATTTCTCATAAATGGCGTCTGAACCATTCAAAAGTAAAATATACAGCCATGACAACAACAACAAAAAACAGGTAGATGCAGTACGGCGAGTAACAAATAATGACGTATTTGATTTCTGTACAGTCAGAACACAAACAAAGCTAAGAGTTTAATAGGTCTTATTTAAAAAAAAAAAAAAAAAAAACTACTCCTCACTCTAGTAGTCCCCTGTCATTTGCTCCAGATTAATTGATTAAGCTGAGCAGTGCAGGAACTGACGCTGCGGTTGAAGTCATCCATGTCCCCGAGCTGCCCATAGTGAGACTCTGACACTGAGGGCTGTGTTTGGATTGTTGGGGTTAAAGAAGCAGCTCGTCTGTGATTGCAGATGGCCGATGTCGAGGCACGACGACTCAGGAGAGACCTGATTATTAGATTCTACATCGGGCCGAGAAGGAGGCCCGCTCCCTCCCCCGTATGGCTTCTCATTACTTCCATCTCTCTTCATCAGAAATAACGCCCATGTCCGGTGACCCGAGGCCATCTGTGGATTAACACAGTTAATATCTCCACTGGTTCACTTATTATGTCATGCGAGGCTCTTAAGCAAGAGGTTTTCTCACTGAGGGCTAATTAGAAAATAACCTGGCCGCCGCAATGTTTTCTTTCTCAGCTGCAAAACTAAAAAAAAAAAAAAGAAGATGGATCCCTGGATATCGGTAATGCTAACTGGGTTATCATAATAACATTTACAGAGATTAGTGTGACAAGTCCCAGTGTGCAGGTCACAGATGCTCGCCCCGAGTAGGGGGTCTGAGACCCCACACCGGGATGTGGGGTGAAACCCAGTTCAGTGGCGGCTTTGGAAACGAGGAGACACTCCACTGATGGCCTTCTTACAGTACAGGTAAAACATGTAAAATGCAGATGGAAAAACAAATTAAAAAGACATTGGTGGAAAAGGATTAAATGAGATTATCCTTGGACAGGAAAGGAGGTTATGGGCTATCGGGGTCCTCAGGCATGTGAAACAGTTTTTCAAGATGGAAAGATTGCAAAACTGACTACTGTGAGTTCAAAAATCACAGGAAGCAACACACCAGAAGAAAAATAGCTTAACATTCAGGGTTTTTTTCCCCTTCTTAATAAAGCATTAAAGTGTTGTCCATTGAACACCGGCCTGCAGATGGTCAAATCAGGGAAAAGAATCCAACATCTGCATAACAGTCAAAATGTATGAAGATTTAAAATAATTATTGGGAGGTTGAAGCAAAAACTATGTTTGGATTAGTGATGTTTAAAAGTTATTGAAGAATAAAAAGAGACATATATATATATATATATATATGTGTGTGTATAAAATGAAAAGATAGAAGAAATGAACTCTAAATGTAAGATAAATAAACTTACATTTAGTCTGTATTAGATATTCGTGATGTGGAGCATTTCTGTGGTCTCCGGGTCCTTTTTAATAATGAGAGGCCAACCAGTGACTACGGGCCAGAGTGAGGGCAGCACCGCAGCCCCCCCAAAACAAATAAATTGAGGTCCATTTAACCGAGCACATTGTTCGAGACGAGACGAAAAGAGTGTGAGCACCGGGTTAGTATTTGCTCCACTGCTACTATAAAAAAAAAGGCTCAGAGCAGTTACATACCTCTCGTCGTGGGGTGCTGTTTAGGCAAGAGTATTTATGTTGGGAGGCAGAATGAATGGGAGCGCAGAGCTGACAAGTTTTATGAAAGACGGCAGAGGAATTACAACAATGCATTTTATGTTATACGGTACCTGTGTCGGCATGAACGGGCCAGATTGAGACGCTGTGGGAAAAACCTCAGGCTGTCCTTCGAGCCACGAAATCTTCAAGGGGTTCCCACTCAGGCCACTTTCATTCTTAACAGCCAGCTCCTAAACAGACAAAAGTAATCTTTGTTTCTTTAGGTCAGACAAACTGAGGTCTCCATTAACGGTTGGGTATCCGTGCAGGCAATGCAGAACACTTATGAAAAACACAAGGTGAACTGTATAAGGGAAAGGCTTTGGCCATGAGACGGGTATGGAGAGACCGCACAACCTGTGCCCAAAGCCCCGTGGACTGGCAGACATGTTTTCTAGATGGGAAACCACATGTCATGAAAAGGAAACCACAAAAAAAAAAAAAAAAAAAAAAAACAGCTCAGCATCCTGACAAAAGAGCCTGAGGAACCAGACAGTGGAGAACAATGAGGCGGCTCAAGTCCTTCCGTCCAGTGGTTCTCATCAAAAATAGGACAGAATGACTGAAACTGTCCAGAGGTTTTAAGGCTATGAGAAGTGTCACTTTCTGTAATAATCAAACTAGGCAGGTGGGGGGGAAAAAAAAAAAACTGAGGCAAGGGAGAAGTAAACAAAAGTGGTTTCATGCAAATGCCTCCGTTGGAGAAAAAGGTCAGTATTGAACAGACATGGTGAGGACAGTGGCTGGGGAAGCTTAGGTACTTACAGCTGCTCTCACAGTTGCAAATTCGACCACAGCGCTTCCTCTCTTCTTGCTCGATAGTATCACATTCAAAACATCTCCGTACTGGAAGCGAGAGAGGGGGAGAAGAGAAAAAAAAATTGAGAAAAGAAAATGCCAAGTGGAAGAAGAGGAGAGATGCAGAACATTCAAATTAGGAGTTCCTTACACGGCACAACCAAGAACCATGAAAACAGAAAGCACATGCAGACTGAAACGTTTAAAACAATGGTGAATAAAGCAGCAATTCCAGTGAGCATGCAGTCTGTGTTTGGTTATCAGACCTGATGATATGATTCATGTGTTTGAGTCTGAACCGGCAATATTTCAAAGTTATCACTCGTGTGTCATAGCAGGAGTATCCAGGGTTCGAGTCTGAGCTTTTGGGGGGGGGGGGGGGGGGGGGGGGCTTTCTGTAGGGAGTTTGCATGTTCTCCCTGTGTGGATGAGTGTTTAAAGACAATTTGTGACTCTAACTCGCCCATAGGTGGGAAAATGACAGTGTTTCACTGTTTGTCTCTCTGTGTCTGACTGATTTTGGCCAATAGCCTGCTGGAGCTGCCTCCAGCCGCCGCAGCCTGAAGCGGGATAGAGCGGTGTAGAACACGGATGACAGCAGTTTAAGATAAGCAAAGCTGAAAGGTGCTATTTCAGCCCATCTTTGTAGCGAGGCTAAATATAATAACCATCGCTATTAGCATGAAGAGCCGAATGACAGGTTTGTCATAACTGACTCGCTGCAGAAAATCCAAAGTGACCGGAAAGGTCATATCTTTTCGAGGAACCGTGGTGAGAAGAGAAAGACTATAAATACACATGAACAGGAGGGCCACAACTTGATCCCTATTGTTGGCAGCAATCAGAGGTGCAAGGGGATTTTTTTTATTATTTTTAATTCCCTCAAGAGTAGGTGTTTCAATCACGACGTGAATTTCCTGTCTTTACCCTCGTTTCTGCTAAAGCTGGGTTGGGGAGCAAAGAGTCGAAAGGACACGGCCTTTAAGAATCTCATTCTGGAAAAATGTAGCTCTCTGGGAATAGGAAAGTCCAAGAATTCTAATGCTTACTAAGGACACTCTGGAGCAAGCCAACAGTGACAAAGGAGAGTCTCAAAAGGCTTCTGTTTCATAAAGTATAAATATCGTAGCATATTTTTCGCCCTCAAACAAGACGTATTATTTTGAGCAGCCAAAGTACACAACTCCCCACACGTATGCATGCTCGTACACACATAACCGTCCTGCTTTTCCCACACAGCTATTTCTACTTGGCCAAACCATTAAGTGTCACTCAGTTGAGCTTGCCATCTCAAACAAGCCAGTTTTTTTTTTTTTCCTGAGATGCATTCCCTTTTGCTCAACTATTCAAAAACAACAACACTCCTTTCCAGTTCTTACTCCCACCGCCTTGGACCATATTGGTTCCATGCCTAAGAGACCTCCATGATGTCACCGACACTTGCCCTGTTCTTATTTCACCCCATGCCCCCTCTAGAAGCCCCCTCCACGGATCGCGGCACAAGGTTTGACTGGGTTGCATGAGAAGAGCACATTTCCTAATGCCTCCCTTGGCACCGCTTAATCACCTGGTGAGAGGGGCACAAACAATGGCGTGCATGGCTTTAAAAGGGCACTACAACATTGCCCTCAGCACTTTCACTGCAACAAAACTTAATGGGCCTTGTTTAAGGGGATGAATAAAACAATCTACTGCACTGATGTCATGCAGACCTCAAGTATGGCTGGTCTCTGCAGGCAGGTTTTTTTGTTTTTTTACCATGGAGTGCTGACTGCTGTCTGCTGGGATGCAGATAAAATCTCTCGTTAAAAATGTGATTTTATCTTGGTATGATAATACATCTGTGGCAACAGGTATAGCAAATTTCCTGGAAATTGAATTTAGGAACATTTGACAAAAGTTTTGCTTTTTAAATAACCCAATTAAATAAATAGATCGTATATTGAAACTATTCCATCACACCTAATCAAAAATCCCCAGGATCTATTTTTCCTTAATGAACAGTGCATACACAAAGTGAGTTAAGCCTTAAATTATAGGAATTATTGCAGCTGACAGGATCTGCAGTGCGTTTTTCTCATAGCCAGAACTCTTTGACCAGGTATAAGATCTAGTAAATACATAGAAAATGTGCATTTTCTACATTTACATATATACTAGTCATGAAAGTCACCCCGGGACATCTGCAGTAAGATTATCCCACCAGAAGATTCACCAGCACGTCACACATTTGTAATATTTGCTTGTCGACATCAAAACACACATCAAATAGGTCCTACATATCGAAAGTAAAAATAAACCCACTGTTTTATAAAGAATACATATTTTCCTGTGAGTTTCTAAACCATTGTTGCTATATTTGTGTGTTTTTTGCCCACCTTTTGTAGAAGTTTCAAAATAACGTCTTGAGAGTAGCCTCCATTCATCTCATCCTCTTTCTTAGACTTCCACTTCAACTGGGAAAAAAAAAAAAGACACGGAGAGCGGAAAGAAAGAAAAAGCCGACATCAGGCATGCGAGAAGTGCATGATAATCTCTAATCATTAGAGCACAATTGATTAAATTCAGCTGACGAGGAGGCCGAGCATGCCAGGCTGGCTCGGCTATGATGAGCAACAGATTGGTGGGAAACCATCGGGGCCGGTTTGGAGCTGCACGAGAAAGACGTTCGTTAAGCTTTTGGAACATCACCATGGCACCACCTGCGAGACCTGCAGTCAATTTCCATCCGTGCCCAGGGTGCCGGACAAACGGGTGAGATTCAACACGTGGACCTCCTGAACCGGAGAATACATGGTGACTCACCTCGCCAGACTAAAGAGCATTAGTTAAGAGTAATTGTGAAGTTATCCCAGGCAGGTCACTGCCTCAGGTGCCCTGTCATGGGCAGAATATCTGAGGTAGTCCTTGTCTCCTGTTGTGTCTTTGAACTGCAGCTTAGCTTATTTGTTTGTGTTCATGTGTGTCTTTCCTGAAAATCCAATACTCACCCAGTGTTACCGAAATTACCGCACATGTATTTTCTGCACAACAGCCGCTTTGAAAAAAAAACAACATAATTTATTACTTTATTTTTTTAACTTGACGTGCGTTCCGGTATTCTTATATTGTGCAACTTCTCATATTCATGTACAAAGAACAGAACGCATGCCAATACCACCACAGACATTTAAAGTAGTAGTACAAATGGCAAGCACAAAGTGTTGATTCAGATCCAGCATTCTGTTCACTGTCAAAGAAAACAGCATTTCTGAGAAAGTCCTAATAGCATCTCTTACCAACAATTACACTCAATAATGTGGCGTCTGCTTCCAAGAACCGCCTCCTCCACCTACTGATAACCTCCCCACTCATTCAACATGGGATATGGTGTAAAAGCAATTTGCATGATGTGATGTCTGTGGTTTCAGCCCAGAGTACTGACACATTTCTGTTTGATCATTGTCTGAATAAATAAAGACATGAAAGACATTATTGAAACCAAATGCTCTTTGTACATTCAGTGTTTAGAGACCCAATGAATATGAAGGAGCTGTCATAATCAGAACACTCACGACGTTTGCAAAAAACAAAAACAAAAAACAATTACGAGAGAGAAAACACTGGGCTTTCGTAACTAAGATTCAAACAATCAAAGGAACAATCCTGAACATTGTTTAGTGAGTGAAGTGTCTGCTCATCATTTTTACATTTTTGCATATTAATATTTCACTCTATTAGAAAGAATTAAACACAGATGCAGATCAAAAATCAGCACAGAGCTCAGAAGGATGGCTCTTTATTGTCAATACAACTAGCTGGTTGTTAAAAACCCCAAAAAACAACAACTATGAATAAGGCAAAGGAATAAATCTCTTAAGATCCCTGTGTGGATTGTAAAAGTTAAAGACATTATACTGGGAAGCGATTCATTTCTTCTCAGAGATTTGTTACCAAGAAAATAATAAACGTACAGGAAAACAATTGGTAATTTTTCTTTTTGCGTGATTTGTCTAGAGAATTTTGCCTTTTATTCCTGTTAAAGTTAAAAAAGTAAAAAAAAAAAAAAGATGTCATCATCCTTGTACATGCCAGACATTTTTATTCACACCAAGTTTGTTGTATGTTCTGTTCAACATTTCTGATTGCAGACAGCAGCCTCTCAGAGAGGAAAGACAAGTGAGTCATTAGAGAAAGTGGAAAAACAACGAAGCCTCATAGAAAATAAATCAAAACATTTGGCTGGTGATATGGAAACCAAATAAAATATATGCTTGTTTCAAAACTGTTACAATGTTCCAGTTATCAAAATTGCTAGAGTTGCAATTTTCCTATTGAAATGGTGAGAAGACGCACAGTGAAGTTGCTATTCTATAATCCTCTACAAACTCAGTTTGAGCCTTTTACCTTTTTTTTTTTATTTCAATTTGTCACTGCTGTAATGTTTGTATGTGTCATCTGTGTCAACAAGATATTTAGTCAGAGAGACTTGATACAACCTGAAAATGCAGGTGAAGCCACGCTATATACATCTGCAATTAAGTTAAATCGGAAAACGGGTATTTAAAAATGTTGAACCTCGCCTTCGCAGTGTCATTCCCACGTGCATGATTGTGACTTTTAATGGACAAACCAACATGAGGGAATAACTGCTGCACAAGATGGCAATCAAATTCTAAAAGCAGACTTAAAGTCCAAACGCATTACACATCATCCCCAGTGTCCGTTCATAGGAGGAAATATAATAAGCCCTGTCCTGGCACAGACGCTGGTCTTCTGACAACATCATGCCAACTCTGGAGGAGGGGTATGAAAAAACATGTGTTCTCCAAACACCGAATTAAAAATAGCTTAAAAATTATTCCAAAATGAGACTGTGTCTGCACTTTCGATCAGACAAAGCAGTTCTTTCTGTACACAGTTGGATGACCTCCCCTCCTTCTGTTTTCCATGTTCCTACATTATTCTCAAACAAATGCCCCCCCCCCTGGTTTTGACCTCTCGTCCGCTGATTAAAACCTCAAATGTGAAAAGTTTACCTTCAATTTGGGGGTTACGCTGCTCTTGGAACATATCTTCACTCCTGAGACTGAAAAAAAAAAAAAATGAAATCATTGAGGAGAGATGAGACAGAAGTGAAACGACAAAGAAACGACTGTTTTGTTGAAATATGGTATTGGAGACGGCAGCCGGGGGACTTGGGGAGATAGACAGCAATTTTAAAATGGCTGTCACATGTTGGATGTATGGCGCTTGCAGACAGCGAGCTGATCCAGGGGAGGGCTGAGTGCGTGCAAATGGAAGACGTGCTGACTATGCATGAGTAATTGTCCGGCCGCAGAAAGGAGTCGACTTTAAAGCCAAGGCTCAGCGCTTCACTTAAAAACACACGCTTCCATCCTTTTCAATGTAAAAAATAGCATCGGGGGGGACGCTTGTTAGACAAATGTGTGTGTGTGTGTGTGTGTGTGTGTGTGTGTGTGTGTGTGTGTGTGTGTGTGTGTGTGTGTGTGTGTGTGTGTGTGTGTGTGTGTGCACATTCAGCATTCCTCTGCTATATTGCCAGACGTTCCTTGGCAGACGTTTTACTGCCAGGGAACTAAAATAGACCTCTTCAAATATAAGTTCAGTTATTGTTATTATCTATTATGGTAATAATATTTGGTGAACCGCAGGGTGCCTGGTGGCTGCTGTGGTTGGGTTGGCAGTGTGAAGGCTGGGAAACAAGGGGGTTCACTCAGCTGAGGTTTCATTGTAGAATAAAAAAAAAAAAAAAAAAAAAGACTCCTCCATTGAATATATTGGGGTTAAAGTGAGTTGTGTAGTCAGATGCACGGACGCAGACGGGCCTGGGCGAACGCTGGGATGCAGACGTACTTGTTTGACTGTAGTTTCCTGTTTCTTGCTGTTCTTCCCTTTCCCTCTGGATCTGCTCTCGGATGAGCCTCTGTTCCTCTTCAAGCTGTCTGGATCCTTCCTCCCTTAGCCGTGCGATCTTGTAGAAACAGAGTTATATACACTGAGTGACAGCAAAATGCGCATTTAATATCTGACCATAAACAACAATAGGCTGTACTGTTATCTGTTTGCAGGAGGGTGTGCAAAAACCTGATCTCATGTTTTGAGGCAATAATCACACCCTTAATGAGGACAGAGAATGGAGCAGTGCCACCTATTGGTTATTATCACCCTGACTTTACGTGCATTCCGCACACGCAGCAGATACAGTGACTCAGCTCGGAAGTATGCGCTGCGTTTTTTATTTATCACTGGTGCACTGACCAAAGTGCGTCAAGGCATGCAATATCACCTAATGGGGCTTACTGATAATTAAGACATGTCTGTGAGAGCAGGTTCTCCCAGACACAGCCTTTGTTCTTGGCCCAAGTTTTTAGATGGTTTCAACACAATCAGGACGAAAGCCTTTGACGAAAAACAGAAGAAAAGCACCTGGGTGTGCTTTCCCATTTCCTGGATGCTCTGGAATACCACGTGCCCAATACACAGCTGTCGTGTAGCGGAATCAATATTCTTAATCTCCTGTATTCTCTGACGGCAAGGTGCGGAAGTGCATCATCTCTCATATGGTTTCTGTAAAAGGGTCCTACCTGTTCTTCAAGTGTTCTGGTGCTTTGCACCTCCTCCTGGCTCTGTGCTTCCGCTTGTCGTTCTCTGGCCTCCAAGTCTGTGACGATAACACACACACACACACACACACACACACACACACACACACACACACACACACACACACACACACACACACACACACACACACACACACACACACACACACACACACACACACACACACACACACACACACACACACACACACACACACACACACACACACACACGCATCAGTCATGTAAAAAAAATTTTAATAGAGTAACAACAAGCCTAAGACCAAACTGTATAGGGAATCAGGAACCACTCATCGCCTGTTCAATACCGTACTTGTCAGCATCCTGCTAAAGGGGATGATTACTGGCAGCAAGAACTGAGGGACTCATCAGGGTCGAGGGGGGGAAAGAAAAAAAAAGTCTAGACTAATGTACTGAGACATTATTGATGATGACCTGCTCCAGAACACTCGTAAAGATGAGAGTTCTTCTTCCAGCAGGACAACAGCACCAAACACTCAGACAACACAGCAAATGATTGCCTTTAAAACAACTGTGAATGTGTTTGAATGCCGCAGCCAGGGGCCAGAGACTTGAACATCTCTGAAGAGATCTGAAAATGTCCGCGCACTGACGATCCTAATCCAAACTGATGACGCTTAAGAGCTACTACAAAGACAAAGTACTTCAAAACAAGTAGCTTTATACTCATAGCAATTAAAGGCTGTAATTACAGATAATGCTTTGAAGAAGTATTGAGCTATAAATACATGAACAATGTTTTGGCTCACATTGTGTTATCGTTGGGTACTGGGTGAAGACTTTTAAGGGAAGTAAATGTATTTAATTAATTTTGAAGTAAAGCTGCATCGTGACAAAATGTGATCAAAGTTAAGTGTCGTAGAACACTTTCCAGATGTGCTGCATTAATTTTCAGACTGAATGCCGAGTATAGTTGTCCTGATTTAAATGGATTTAAATTACAGTACAAGACATCCATTTTTAGTAATGCAGGTGCAAAGCTTTAAAAAAAAAAAAAAAAAAGAATCATGGTCCACAGTTGTCTGGCTCAGTAATAACTAGAATTTCAAAAGTAAAAACTCACCAAGCTTGATTTTCTTTCTTTTATCGTCGAGCTTCCTGTTTCTTTCCTCTGCTTGTTTCTTGGCCGCACGGACCTTGTCATAGGCAGCCTAAAAAAACATAATAATATCACGACATCAAACGAGGGCAAACACTTTTTCCTCAGTCATTTTCAAACGGTTGGAAAAGCACAAGAAAGCTGCAGGGGTATGCAGAAGGGAAAATGTAAGGGGTCAGGGGAATACCCTTTTCTTTTCCTTTTAACTTTTAAGAAGAAATCATAATGATTAAAAAAATAAATAAAATCTCTTGTATGTTCATTGCAGATTGAGGGGAATCAGCGTATCTTACCTTCGCGGCAGCATCTGTGAGTACCTCAAGAGCCTGCGACAACTGGTGGAAAACCTCCGCTAAGAAAAACAAATGAGATGAGGATGAAGATTCGGCAGCTTGAGCACACACAGACACGTTTGTAACTAGTATTTCCTTTTGCGTTAAGATTTTGAGTCATATATGTGTGTTAAAACATAGAAATAGCTCACTTCAGTTTGTTTAAAAAAAAAACAAAAAAAAATAAGAGGGCGATGTTGACACGAGGAGCTCGAAAAGAACACCTCCAGAATAATTGGGCCAACGGGGCATTACGTGCATGAACTCTTCGAGCGGCCGCTGGGACTTTGGGGGGGCGGGGGGGAGAAAAACTGAGACATTTCATGCTTTAACTTTTGCCACGGGTCTCACGAAAAACCTGTTTCCTCCAATGACACAGCCTCTCCGACATCCATCTCCCATTAAGAGCCACCGCCACAATCATCACTCCCCCCCAGTTGTCGTCCAAACGCACACGGACAAATGCACACTGGGAGACCACAATCCCCTCCAGCTCCTCCTACAAAACGGCACACTGCTGCACTATGCTGGCCAGGCTTAATCATTCACTTATGGGAGGCCTAACAGAGCGATACTGTTACTCCGGCACACTGCTGCACTATGCTGGCCAGGCTTAATCATTCACTTATGGGAGGCCTAACAGAGCGATACTGTTACTCCCTGTGGGGACTGGCAGCGCACACCAACAGAAGACTCTGGAGATGGCGCTGCCAGCAGAGGTGCTCAGGTTACCTACACGCAAATAATAGGCTGGAATGAGATCCAACTGGGGGATTGGGCCTGCCATGGCCACTAGGCAGCTCCGAGTGTCACAACATAGTGGGGGGGGGGGGGATCAGGAAAATGAGGGACGGTGGGGGGTATATCCCCAGTCAGTGAAGAAGCGTGACCCCTGAGTCACCCTCTTACATGCATACAAGCTTCCCCCTACGGGGCGGCTCGTCCCAGAACTGGCTCGCCTCTCGTGCGATACAGGCCGAGTCTGTCCGTGTTCGGGTTCAAGTGTTGAGGCCCTCCAAACCACGTCTTTTCCATTTCTGGGAAACCGACCCCCTGCTTTTGTATTATCCCTCTCAGCCTCCCAACTTCCCAGGTTTTTTTTTCTCTTGACATAATCAAGAATTGTCTGAAGCATCCAGCAACCACATAAACCTCACTTGGAAACATACCTCGTGGCCAGTCTTTTGTCTGAGGTGCTCCCCCCCCCCCCCCCCCCCCAGCAGACTGCGAAGGGGACTCATGAACTCATGGAGGACGGAGGGTGGAAACGCTGGTGGTGTTAGCGGTACACGGAGATGTTTGGCTGGTCTCGTCTGGTTACGAAAAGTCTTGTGAGAGAGGACTGTGGCTTGGCTGTCTGGGACATTTTACCCCGTAGAGAGCGACTCAAAAGTATTCGGTTTTGATGCGGAGGCCTGATCATCATAGTTCAGCGATTCTCAAGCGGTTTACATTGAGCAACACCTGAGAAAACTTCTCAGCTCTCCAAGTACCACAACTGTGAGCAACCTGAACATCTGGTCGTGGAAATTCACCCAATTAGCTATGGACAGTTCACAAAAGAGACAGTTTTACTCCTAATATGAAGGATCCCGATCATTTTTGCACACCTCGGGAACTCTGTACCAACCAGTCGCATTAAAGCAAGCGGTTAAATGTATATTATCAAACTGCGGCACGTCTTAATCTGTGTAACGCCAGAAAAAGTTTGCAGACTGATGTACTTGTACCACAGGTTGAGGATCAATCTCATAGTTGATTGAAAGAGCTCTCCAGAACCCCAAAGTCTTGTGGACAATGTGCAAAAAATAACATGATTAATGACAACTGGCTCGCTTACCTGCTTTCGGGTTGTCTGGGTTCTTGTCTGGATGGCACGTCAAAGCTTTCTGTCGATAAGCTTTCTTGATCTGGATAAGAGCAGAAAGAAAAAAAAATTCAAATCAAGAATTGAAAATGATGAGGAGGAAAAAGAGATAAAAAAAAAAATCATGCACTTAAGGACAGTGTTTGCATAATTCCTGCTTTCAATATCAATTATCTTTATCCTGCCATCTTTGGACAGGAGAACCTCGCCTGAATACAAACCGATGGTCTTGCTGACAATACGAGGAAAAGTGGAACATTGGAGGTGGCATGTGGGCTGCATTTAAATCAACGTTTGAGGTTGTTTTGTTTGGATCTAATCAGCACCTGAAAGGACTCTGCTTCGGGTCCGTCTGACAAGTCTGTAATGGTGGCCAACCACCGTGGCACACGGGCCACTGTGAATTGTTCCAACAAGGATCCAAAACGATCTCAGGCAGGACGCCAGTCTGCCAGAGGAGGGTGGCCGATGCTGCAGCTCAGGGATTTTCCAATAATGTCCACCAAAGAGCCTACGGGCCAAAACTGGCCTCGCAGGTGGTTTATTAAGGTTCACAGAATGACCTTTCAGAGTGCAGAAGAATACAAATGAGGTATTAACTGTACTTTTTAGAAACAAAGCTGCTTTTCCTAATAGTCTGTCCCAGGCCAAAAACAAGCAGGTCTAACAGTATAGTTTGTTTTTTGTGGCCTGACATCATATCCCACCAGGAGAACCAGGTGCTAGTTCAGTGCTGGTGCCCAAGCTTGGTTGGCTCAAGTCACCTCCTAAGGAACCGTCGACATAGAGCCAAGTGAGAGCCACGTCTTTACGTCCCAGATGAAACGTCAATACGTCACTACATTCATGATATACAACGCGAAAAGCCTTTTAAGTTTCTTCATCAAATATGAAGCCATTGTAGTTCACTGGTAAAAATTCTCCCCTCCCACTCAGGAGACTTAATTCTTAATTAGCTCCATCAATTTATCGCCTCAAGGCCCCGTTTCTGTTCACAGTGACGCATGCTGTCATCTCTGATTCAGAAGTGGTTGACATAGTGTAGCCGTAAATATGACCGATCGTGTAAGATTGATAAAAATCTCCCTCTGAATGAGCTCTACAGAAGAGCAACTGTAGAAGTGAAACAATGTCGCCCGGATCTGAACAGCAGAAGGCATCAGTACCCGTAGTGATGCAGTGAAAGCTAGTTACTTTATTACTGGTGAAGTAATGGTAGGACGAAGTCCACAAGAACATAATTATCTTTTGTTTGTGAAAATATAAAAGAAAAGGCCGCAGAAAATGTGCAATTGTGACGTGAAGACTTCGTTAAATGTATTTGTACAATGGAATCATATGTCTTTGTACCAAAACCAAGAGAAAACTGTCCAGATTTAGATGTGTTCGTATCAATAAAGAATACAGTTACATGGCATCGATTTACTGAACCGAACTAAAATGCACGAACCGTATTGGTTCATCTATACTCAATGTCGGGAGATAAGATTTAAACAAAAATGTGCCAGAAACACACAACCGGACACACTAAGCATGCCTTGTAGTGCTATAATGTCACATCACTCTTTTAGTTACAGCTGATTTCTGAACAGTGGGCCACTACGTGGAATGTCAACCATTCATCTGTCCTTCTCGGGACAAGTTAATGACAAGGTGGTTTTCATTAGACGTCTGCTTCTTTGGCAAAAGACAGGAAGCACGAAAACTTTCCATGGAGACCAAAGGGGGGCTGTGGAGCGCAGCGCTCCAGCCGTTTGCACACAACCTCAAAAACACATGCTTGCACAGTATACACATTGCATGCTAAGAATTTGGCACACGCAGCCTCTACATACGTGCGGAGACCAAACACATCCAGTGACATGCACTTTCTCACCCCGCCTCAATCAGCCATGCCAGCGTTCTGCATGTTTTCACCCACTGCACCCCCCCCCCCCCCCCCCCCCCCCCCCCCCTCGGCGCAAATCAATCTCTTTGCCTGTGTGTTATGCGGGGCCACAAAAGGCTGGGAGCTCCTTTTCCCAGTGTCTGGGAAACGTTTGCGTTGGACGCTTTGGTCTCTTGGCCATGTGCAGTGTTTCCCCCGTAAGTTGTTTTGCACAATTTTATCTTTAGAATGCACGCCAAGGCCTATTGCGTTGACTTTTCGCAGGAGAAAGGAGGGGGGGGGGGGGGGGGGGGGGGGGGGACGCAAGCGACTCTATGACTCTATGGCGGTCAACTTAAGACACATTAGACTAGGTGTCTAATGTCTAAGGGACAAAGAGCTGCATCTCCACACGACCGTGCCTATCCAGTGCACTCCTGGAGATTACTGTGGATCAGGCAGCTCCCAAATGTCACAAGTCCTTTCTTCGGGTCTCAACTGGATTTCTTTCATTAGGGCTAAAAGAGCAAATGAGAGCCTGGTTCACTGAGAGGGCTCCGGGAGACTAGACATCATTAAGGGATATTCAGTCTCGCAGCTTGGCACACAGAGGCCTTCCTAAAGATTGAGGCTGACACGCAGGGCCGTGGACCGGAGCCAAACACATATGCTCACTGTGGCCAAAACCTACATCCCCTTCTTAGCCTCCCTCTGTTTATTTTCTCCTTCTCTTTTATTCTCCCCGTGATTTCCCCCATCACAACGTCGTCCAAAATCACTGGGAATTGTTGCAAAGTCAAAAAGAAGTGAAAGCTCAAGGTTGGGATCATATGTATTATCATCAACAGACATTTCTTTTTTTTTTTTACAAGCAGATCAAAATGTGGCCACTCTCATGTACTGATCATTTAAACAAAAAGTTCCACATTTAAGTGTTACAATAAGCATAATTTTTTTCCCCCCATGAAACTAAATTGGGTCTGACCTTTAATTCGAGGGTATTTTCTTTGAAATCAGGTAAAGAGTGTAGGAATTATGGCCTTTTCACACTCTGGAGTTCATATTTATGATCAAAACCAACACAGCCAAGTCTTTAAATCTCATTTAATCAGATTTATATCTTATTTAATCAGCAATAAGGCAGCCTATCTTTCCACACCCTGCGCATGTTACCAGTTTCTGGCTTCCATGATGCCGTGAGCATTCAATAGGTCAAGGAGTTGATCTTTTTCGAGTCCTGATTGGTTGACGTCGGAGCACATTTGTGACGCAGTGCCATGCAGGGGGCGACCCCAGTAATAACTTTTATGACAAATGAGACACAAATATAAAACGGTACATATTGAGAGGTGTTTTCCATGGATTTCTTAATGGAGGGTTGTACAGAGCCAAAATAATTTCAATTGTGCCAAGGTCCACATATTCCAGTCCACATAACAAGTTAAAGGTTTGTTCTGAATCCCTGTTGATGCTGAGGGATCTGAGAGTCAGAGTTGTCCAGTTTAAGCTCATTTGATTGTATTGGTAGGCTCCACACCAAGCAAATAATGCTATAACCTTTGTGACCCTTTGTTCCACATTGACCTTCAGGCTGAGTAACAAGTGGAGCTTTTATACGGAATCGCACTTTGAAAATCCTCCTGCTTATGTGTGTCGATTAAAATGCAGAATTCTCTATCGTGGAATCTTAAGAAATTGCTTCTTAGTACATATTGCAAATTATGCTTTGCAGTTTGTATCTGGCATTGTGCATTGTTCAAAGTTTGCACTTTGCACAGGTTTTTTTGTAGACAAGGCCTGCCCAGGGACAATCACTGAATATTATACTTATACTATATACTGTATGTTATACTACTTCACTGTACAGAGAACTATCTGAACAGAAGAAATGAAGTCCTTCAATCTGAACCAATATTGGATGGAGGTCTTCTGTTGCCTTATCAATGTTTGGAAAAGGACATTTGTTCTCCGTCCTAAGCTGTATATACTTGGCGACTCCAAAATGTTGTCTGCATTCCCTCAGCCTCTGAAATCTTGGACTGGGTCTTCTATTATGACTGCAAGACAAATAATCCTCAGGAAATTGAAGGAATCGCTACGACCGCCTCTTCAGACATGAATGACTGAGTTGGGCAAAGATGCTGCTCATGAAGGGACTTCTTCATCAAGCCTGTTTTGATATCTGCTACACATAGATCTTCGAAGCTCCACACTCTAACGTCACAAGGAAACCTGGAGACTGTCACCCCTGCAATTATTCCATCCTGTTTGGATTACTGCATCACTTATATTAAATGTTTAATTCCATCACTTAAATGAAGCGCGAGGTCCTCGGGAAGATCTCCCTTAATGATGCTAAAGACCAGGTCTGGAAGAACCTCATGGCTCCAGACAACCAATCATGCTGAAGCTTCATCCTTTGTCTTCATTAAATCACTTCTTTTAAAATGCGCTTAATAATATTCTGTTTTATTCATCCTTGAAATAAATGTACGGTTTTAAATATAATTTTTTTATGCGAAGCACTTGAAATATAAATGAAGTTGAAGCCATATAAATGAAGTTGTTATTGCTATTGCTGGAGAAAACATGGTCAGAGTTCAAATGGGGCACATAGCTGAGTAAAATGCATACAATTGCTTCTGAATTATTGGGATTGATATATGGTGGATCTGTGTATTTTCTCAACACTAAAGAAATTGGCGTTAATATTATTCCTTTATTGTAGCATTACCTCTCAATAAATCTTAAACAAAGCCTATTCATCTCTGAAACTGCAGCCACATTGGTAAGGAACATGCATTTGTGGGATGAGCAGCTTTTAGGTGCTGTTTTTATGTTTCCTTCACCTGCTTTGCAAAGATGCCCGTTTTGCTTGACCGAACAACAAAATTGTATTTGTTCAGGTCTATCACGTATGACAAAGGTCAGAGACGTATCATTACTGAATCATAGACAAATTAAAAATACACTTTAAGACCTGCCAAATGTTGCTTTGCTTTTGCTTTCAACACGGCTGCCTGCGTTGTGGCATGCGGACAATAACAGTGTTTTATTGTCAGAATCAAAACCCTACATTAGACCCTACATGTGCCAGAGTATGAATATATAAAGACAGACATTTTAAAAGAGACCAATAAAATATATATTTTTAAAAACACACTCACACAGCCGTTCCATTTTTCTATATGAGCTAAAGGTGCAGGTAAAAAAAAACAAAAAAAAAACTGCTTTACTCTACTGAGGAAATTTCCAGAAAGTTTCCAGATTAAATGGGAAGATAAGTAGAGGAGTTTGGGAAATATTCAAAATTTTAAGGGGGATTTAAGGTCATTTAATGGTAAGGCATCATACCCAAGCATAAATGTGTGTTTTGTTATAAGCAGACATCTATCCAAAATAACACAATTAAACCAATTTATTTGTAAGTAGAATTTTATGAAGTGTTAATTATTGCATTGAACAACAAAAACATGATTGTTGAGGTAAAAACCCCATGTACTTGTAAAAAATCTGGGGTTTTTTTTGGTTGTAGAGGATTATGCTGAACTATATTTTCCCCCGATTATATTTAACTTCCCTATTGAGGGCCAAACTTCAAATCAGTAAAGTCCTGGTTTATTCCAATAAATTCTCATCAAAGGTTTCCAATTATGAAAATTCCTGAATTTTATGACCCTGCCTCCGATGCTGTGATCAACTGGAATAATGCGACTGCACAGTGAGATGAAACGCCCCCAAAAAAACGTTGCTAAACCTCGTGGAACGCGGCACTAAATCAGTCTGCTTCTCGTGTCCTCCGTCACCTGCAAGCAGCGGACAAGATAAACACGTCTTCACATCCGCAGACGTTTGCAGTGGTCGGGATGGAGGTTTGGCAAACAGCCATCGCTGGGATTGTCCTGGGGAGCAGCC
Organism: Blennius ocellaris; assembly: GCF_963422515.1. NCBI lineage: Eukaryota > Metazoa > Chordata > Actinopteri > Blenniiformes > Blenniidae > Blennius > Blennius ocellaris. The sequence continues at coordinate 16,290,181 of NC_137666.1, read as the reverse complement.
ATATTGGATTTCATCATCGTCGTCTCATCGGGTTAACTTTTCGGCCCAGTTGACACGTGCCGCTCTCGTCCTGCTTCCCATTCGTTCTCCTTTATTCCGACATCTTTTCACATGGTCTCCACTGGACCGTCGGCGCCGTTTTGGTTGAATAAGTGACGACTGCCGTCGTCAAGGCCGTGACACGTGAAGCCATGCGCGTTGATCCCAGAAACGCAAAACTCCCAAAGAAGCAACGGTCGAGTATTTGCTTCTTCTTTTCTTTGTGTCTGAAAAGTCAAGCATGCTATTCGCTTCAAAAATGAACTCCTTAATATCTTCAACACTTTCGCAAAGAGAGTCTTGTGGCAGCAGGCCAACAGTAGCCTCATGGTTAGTGCCTGGTGAAAAACAGACTGTGCTCCCCTGATCCCTGCTTGCCCACAGTCTTAAACTACATGCCCACATCTTGTCTTCATTACAACGGTCCTCGGTGCCAATTATAGCTGACAACCTGGTCCTGGTGTAACCACGGCACGGCATGGCAGGGGCCCCTATAGCCTGTGCTGCTGATTAACTGCCTGACCTGCCATGGGCCCATCCTCCTTAATTGCAACGCAGTGTTATTTACGGGACGTTATCAGCTGGAGGACAACATTAACAGGAGAGGAGGATGTGAACACAGAGAGAAGAAGAGGTCGTAGCCAAAAAAAAAAAAAAAAAAAAGGAACGTGGTGAGGAGAATCAGTGGAAAACAGTAATTGACCATCTGTGTCTATTTATGTCTGGTAGATAAAGAAAAAGAAAAATTATAGCTGTATAGGTTTTACTAAATATAAGGTGATACGTTTGTAAAATCCATTCACTGAGAGGACTTAAGGTGCAGTGGTTACTCAATCTGGCCTGGATGAATAACACAGACACGCATTTCTTTCAGACCATCCAACCAGATTGTAAACAGCTTGGCCTCGCGTTGATTTTAACAAACATGACATCATTCTCGGGATTGTGTTATTTGATCTCAATAAGTTGATCCTACGCTACTCTGTTAATTCAGTATTTTCCATTTGATACTCTGTTCTTCACTTATTTACTCGGTTTATTCCTGTTATTTTATCATTTTATGACTACACTAAGCTGTCTGATTTTCATTATTGCCAGGTTTTGTTTTGCCGATTGTTCCAATGATATTCCTAAGCTACGTTTCTTTAATCAACCAAACACTTAAGGAAAAAGTAGCTCATTGGTTTGCAATCAACTCCCCACCACCACCCAATCTTTTTAATCTCTGACAGAAAGTAAATCATCAAGGCATGTAGTTACTGCATACACTACAACACTTTGGGTAATAGGCGCATTAAAATTTAAGGAGCTGAATAAACCACAAGAAATTCTGTGTGGTCTTGACTGTAGACATTGTTTCGCCAAAGCAATCTGTGGTAGGTACAGCTCTTTAACTGGTGGCCAGCCCTTCTGTAAACGTCTCCCTTCGCATTACAAACAAGGCAAAGCTCAGGCGTGCTTGTTTACCCAGCATTTATTCGCCACCCAAGCACAGAGGCAGGTAGACAGCAATGATAATAGAGAGAGAGAGAGAGAGAGAGAGAGAGAGAGAGAGAGCGCAAGATGCTAAATAAAGGATATAAAGAATGCGTGTTTTTCTATGCCCCGGCAATGGTTTACAAGCAGTGGCAGAGCCCACATAAACAGGCATCTTCCCTTTTCTCCGTGATAAACAACAGGCCCAATCGCGGTGCTGGAATAAGTAGCCCCATTTGATGACATCTGTCTTTACAAGCTTGATTCATTTCGGGGCCTTCACCACCCACACTTGATGCACTTCCACAGAAAACCGCCTATCTCTCTCGACCATCAACAGACCTCACAGGACCAGCCTCGCTTCCTTTTTTTTTTGGAGTCTCGATTCTGCCCAAGCCACAACCACTAACTTCCTCCAGGATAATCCTCTGGGCAGGACACACAAAAAAAACTTTGAAATCCAATTAAGAAATTAACTTGTTCCCTCATTTTGGCAGCGACTGTGATTTCCCGTTGGGCCTGTGGATTGTGGACGGTGGAAAACTGCATGGAGAAACGGTTCCAGAGAACAGGCTGGATTCAAGGTGCAGTACTCAGAGCTGGGAAATACGGAGTCCTGCTCGGAGACGAGTGAAAGTCCACGTTGAAACTAACATCTGTTGACACAAAAATCTGCCTGTGGCACGCAGAAGTAAGCAGAGCAGATGTAACATTGGAGAAAAGTCTGTCCACTATGTCCACTATATTAAATATCACGCATCACAGTAATATTATAGTATTACTGGATTCTTGAGCCATGAATGAATTATTTCTGTTCTGCATTTGATATAATTATGACACTTACACCTTCTCGGTAACTTGGTTTTACATTAAATGATGCATTCAGCTGCTCAGCCACAGACTCGGGTTGCGTCTCACTACTGTGTAGTTACCGTGAACAAGAATCGAGTGGTGCAATGTCGCCACCTAGTGGCTATTTGAATATATGCCAGCTGAAGAATTTAACAATTTGGCTTTTATTTGTGTTATTGTCATCAATATAGTTACTACACATGAATGTATTAAAGTCAATCGTTAATATATATCTAAACAATAAGTTAGTCAAATTGCAATGTGTTATTTTACACACAAACGAAACAGAAATAGATTACAGTTGGCATCTCACAGCATTCTATTTTAGTCCTTCATGCTCAACAATATCAGTAATTTACAATTTAGCCTGATAAATTTACCACCACGTTGCACTCGCAGCTGTAAACAAAAACAACCCATGTTTATCTTATTATTTACTTCAAATGAGCAGCAGTTAGCTGTAGCGGCAAGCCACTACAAACACACCTCTTTCGTTGTAGCGGTGCTTTCAATCCCGAGCAGACCATAAAGATCCATCTGGAGGATTTCTTTCGCCTTTCCGGACATCTCGTTCAATGAGACACTCAAATCTAACCAGTAAAAAACAAATCAAGGAGTGTTTTCCAAGAGATTCCCTTCAGTGTTAGCTTGCTGTTGCTACAAAACGCCGGAAGATATTATTTGAACCCGGAACTACATTGTATTCTGGGAATTGTAGTTTTTTAACTATCGTCTCCGTCTCCGAGTTGTTTTTCCTCCGGTGCTATATCTATTTTTGAGATCTTATTATTTTAACTGAATTATTTTAGCGCAAACAAAGCTCCGAAATCCACAAATTATTTATGAATACTTAATTTTTACAATAATAATAACATTTAAAAAAACAGCCTACCTCAAAAATCTTAGTTAAAGACAGAGACATGATCAAATATACTGACAGTGACTAGCAAGAATTAATGTGAATATAAAAACGAATTTGTGGCCATGAAATATTCATTTGTGGCCATCAAATACAAAATTGTGCCCATGTACAATTCTTTTGTTGTCAGAAAATATTCATTTGAGGCCACAAGTTTGTTTTTATGTTCATATTAATTTTGAAGCCTCAAAATATACATTTTTGGACAGGAAGTATTATTGTGTGGGTTGGGACACAATTAAAGGTTTTGTCACAGATGTTATGGCGAGGGCTCCAAATAAAATATATTTGGTTATAAACCTAATGCAGATAAGTGTGCGCAATAATATCCTACTTGAGAAAAGTTCCCTTCTTTTTGTGACACTGTCTGAAGATTAAACTATAAAATATTTTCAACCATAAAATTGCAACAGGTAAAGTGGAGACATTACTGTTGAGCAAATGTGTTATTATTATTATTATTATTATTATTATTATTATTATTGTTGTTGTTGTTGTTATTTCTTTTTAACCTTAAAATGAACATCATCCTTTAACTACCTGTGAAAACAATGCTTTATTCATGTTTCGAAACTGTTTTGAAGGCTCCCAGTGGCCGTCATGTCTGTCATAAAGGACAGTCCTGAAATTGTTTCAGTTTTTATGCCTCTGACACAGAAACAAGCCAGAGCCAGACGAAGCCTGCCAAAGAATTTGTTTGCAACCATTTTTCCTCTTTTGTTTATACTTTGGTCATCCTGGTTCCACCTTTGTTGACATTTCATGCGGCTTCAAATCCTAAAATAATAGACACCTTGTGCCAGTGCAACACCAAAAATAGAATGAGTGTATTTTGTCTATAGAAGTTTTAACCTTGTGCCATTTCTGCAGTGCTTTGTGGTGGTGACTGTACTTTTGGCACATCTTGATCCTGGCATCTATCAGCCACTTAGAGAAAATTATTTGGATCAATGCATTTGGTCTCAACAGTTTTTGGAACAATGGGTAGCAATTGTGATAAACTGTATAGAATAAAAATAAACAGGCAGTTTTGCTTTCCAAATATGGATTTTTCTGCTGCCTGAAGATAGTTTCTTTCTTTTTTTTTGACCAGATAACTTATTACTGCAGCAGTTCCTGTAGGCAGGAAACAGGGTTTCCTATTGGTGCAGCATCAGGATCATGCCCAGCCACGTCCATGACAAGCTCTCCTTTTTCTCAAACTTTTAATCGATCACAGATGTCAAACATGGCCCAGCTGAAATAGCAATGATGCTGCCAAGAAAGCTCACAACAACCTCGCCTCAAAGCCATGCTGTCAGGCTGAGTTTGTACGAACATGCACAAAGCAGTAAGTTCGAGAAAAGTTTTTGTCACATTTCAGTGCATTTAACGCCAAAAGGTTTTGTTAAAATTGACTTAATGTTGAGATTGGAGTCATTTTCAGTAGTAGTTGTTTGAAAATTACAAACATTCCCATCATGTATACTCTGCCACAACAAAGAAAAACTTTAAAGTTTAGATTTAAAGGTCATTACATCACTATTTTAGCAGTGTGGCACACTCAAGATGAAGTTGGGCTGCTGGTGTCCAATTTACATACAATTGTATGATGGTAGTATGATACAGTGCTCAATGTGCATGTGTTGTTGTGCTGTGAATGGCATGTTGTTTTATAGGTAGATGATAATAATTACGTTCTGGTGATGATTCCCCTTTTATACTACAATCTATTCATTAGTTATTTATTCAGCACTCTGTGTTATATCACTTTCTACTTCTCTCTATTGTGTATCTTCTTCACCATAGGAGAACCACACCTTCACTTTTAATTGTACTTGCAACAATGACAACAAAGACCATCCCACTTAAATTCTGACATTCTGATTCGGGTGTACAGATACGTTTGTGAATTGCTATCAAGCCACTGTATGAGTATGTGAGACGTTATGTTCATTCATGTCCAACGTATCGAATATCCTCCTGAAGTCTCATCCATGTAATAAACGTGTCTTCATACTGTCATATTTGTTGCTCAACTGAAAGTTAAAGAGCCAGGGCTTTAATCGTGGCTGGCAGCTGTAGCTGAGCAAACACATAAAGACCAATAAATGAAAGCCCGGCGACAATATTGACTTTTGCATTGAAGATAATACATTTTATTACAGAAAACGTGTTTCACGATCCTGTTTAACAAGCTCAGCTAGTGGACAGCCACTTATATTTACTTAGTGTGGCTCAGTCCAAACACAGTCTTCCATGAAGCCATTCTTTTCTCAGTGACGGGCGGAGAGCAGAGCGATCCTTCATTTTCCTTGGTGTTGTAATATAAGCACTCTTGCTGGCAGAGGCTACACTGCCTGGAGCTTCCATAAGAGTTGTGGAGGTGACCTTTTGGCTCACGACAATAATATAATCACTGTGTAGATAGTGTTGTCCGGAGTCAGTGAACTTCTAGCATGTTAAAAAGCTGAGTGAGAAAAGATTGTCTGCAACAATGCAGCAGAAAATATACTGTATGTTTTCAACAAAACATGAAATTAATTCAATTAAAATCTGTTCCACTTATTTAATTAAATCTTAAAAGAAAGAATAGACTTATATGAGAACCAGTTGGTACTGGTTGGGGTTATATTCAGAAAAATCAGGAACAGAAACGAACAGAAACAGAGACATAACAAAACAAACTAATCCATCTTCAGGTTCCGCAGGTTCGACAGGAAGAGAGACTGCAGGAGGCAACAGAGAGGAGAGAATTCATGAGGCAAAGAGTGTTCAAAATAAATGGAAAAGGGTATCCCAACTGTTTAAACCCAGAGCAGCTGAACTAGAAAATGGTCCTGGTGACTTGAGTCACTTGAACAGGAAAGTTTGAAGTCTGTTTTGGCTTCCTGGACCATCATAGAAAAGCCTAAAATATTGCTTAATTTCTCATTTAAAAATGCTAACCTCCAATAATAATAATAATTTTGTATTATATGCCATATTTCTATATTCACTAAACTAATAAATAAACAATAAGCATTTAGAATTTGGTCTCTCAATCATAAAGTTGCAGGCTCGACTCCCTGTCACTACCTCTCCACACGTCGAAGTGTCCTTGAGCAAGACGCTGAGCCTCAAACTGCTCACATTGGATGGATATTGTACTCAAGCAGCTCCATTCATTGACCAAAGAACTTCCTGTCTGGGTCTAAGAACCTTTTTCTATTCCATTCTAAACATTGAGGCATCTTTGAAAGGTGCAAGAGATTTTAAATTTATAAAGAGAGTAAATCAACATCTGAAAACCAGAATGAGTTGAAATTAATTCATCTTTTACATTTATGAATCAAGTGAATGGGAGTGTTGTTGGAGATTTGCTGTAACTATGTGAAGAAGCTGTGGAGGAAACATGACCAGATGTAGTCTAATCTGGTCTAAATACAATGAAATGCAGATACATTTGTCGCAAATGTCGTTTTGAGTGAATCATAGCGTCGGTGGAAGTCACAGGAAATCACCGTAAAATGTAATGTGATTATATTATTTATGGAAGCATTATGGCACTCTCTAATTTCCGAAGAAATGCCTCGGATTAGTTGCTTCTGCCTCTTCTGTTATCTCATCTGGTCCCTTTTGGAGTCGTTGACTGAAGTGGCCAGAGCCAGAGAATTGCAGGTATTTCCTTCCTCCTACAGCTTCTCTCCGCCTGAGGTCAGGTCCTGCTGATGGGATGGGGGAGTGGGAGGAGGTGGAGAAGGAGGAGGAGCAGGAGGAGCAAGAGGAAGAGGAGGGGAGGGGGGGTGCATACAGCATCACAAACAGCTCCAAGTTACACAACAGCAGGCACTTTAGGGACGGAAATCAGACAATAGTGCCTTCAAACTAGAACAGCCACTTAAAGGTCAGGTTACATGCGTTAAGAAGCCTCATCGGACGACAAAGAGGAATCTTTCATGCACGCAGATCCGCTGACCTTTCCTCGGCATTGTTGGAATGTCAGCCAGAAAGACTATTTGCTCTCATTTTATGGCCTTTTTTTATAAGCATTCCTTTGTGGCTCCTACTTTTCTATTTGGGGAAAACAGATAGTTGTGTCTCTTTACCACCATATAGCTTTGGAATAAACTTCAAACTATTTAATGACGGAAAATCTATTGTGCCCATAAAATACCTAAAATGCGTTCTAAAGGATTTTACACTCCATCATTTGAATCCAAACTAAGCCTCCTGAGATTAGTCCAAATAATGATTTACTTTTACTTCTTTAGAGTAGCTGCAATGTTGTCAAATTGCTCTTAAAGGTGCATTAAGTAAAATTTAGGTCATGTAACATTTATGCATTAAGAGATAGTTTTGAGTTCCTGTTCTTTGCTTCAGCTAGATTAAAAATTGATTTAGCCCCGGCCAATAATATGTTTACTGTTCAATTTACCATTTTGGTTATCGGACTGAGGAGAGACTAGATGTTGTATTTCCAAGACCTATTTCCTAGGATCAGATGGCCAGTCTATTTAATTCAGTTCACACACCTCTCGGCCAATATCATTGTAGTGATACCATGACTGTTTCATCACTGATCACGCAAAAAGTGATTAAAAACAAAGACTATCACTGATATCTCTTGATAATACTTATACAAAACTAACTTTTTAATCACTCAGAATGACAATTTGGGGTTGAAGGTCTGCCACTGTATTGATTCTATTGATGTATTTAAAGGACCATTATGTGAAGATTAACTCATGCCTCTTTTGTGCACTGGATTGTAGTGTTGAGTTACTTATATTATTGGATGTATGGATGGGTGGATAAGTGGATGGATGGATGGCTGGATGGGTTGTGATTGGTAGCTGCAGACTGGTTCCAGTGGGTATATAGTGTATACCTGCTTAACAGGTGAGCTGTACCAAAACAGCTGTGATACCAAAACGTTGTTGTTTTATTAACACTGTGAACCAATGTGGTGCACCCTCATACTGCAACATTATATAAAGTGGGGAAAGTTGGAAGATTTGTTTATTTTCAGAGATTTATCATAGAACTGTCTTTGGGATGACATCAGAACTGTTGTTTTCAGTCACTAAGTTTATTATTTGAGCTTACATTCAATAAAAATATTGACAATTGCACCTTATTTATAGGAAAAATTAATGGACCTGCTCCCAAAATGTCTTAACCCTTTGATATTATATTATTTAGTTTGTTTGTTTTTTGGGTTTTTTTTTATTGCAGCTTGAAACACAAGTGTCACAATTGCACAATTATCTGACTGAAATGGATCGTTTCCCTCGCACAAATAAGACTTTTCTTTTGAAAGTGCTGACAGGAAGTGAGATCTGGATAGGAACGCTGACTTGACACTGTCAGTCGGCCAACCGAGTGAAGAGCTGAGGGGCCGTGGCGATTTGAGCGGTTCCGTCCGCACAACGTACAGACTCTGCAGACCTGCTGCAGCGTCGCGCATTTCCAGGAGTCCTGATCCATCTGTTGTTAGAATTAAAAAAAAATAATAATAATAATAATAATAATTAAGAAAAATAAATAAATCCCCTGGATGACCGCAGACAGCTCCCCCATCTGAGAGGCTCCAGACGCCTGAGTATTTATGGAATAAACCCAGGTAAGACATCTATACACAACCTATATTTCATCTATAGATGTGCAACAGTGCACGCTGTCGACGCGCACATCCGCTACAGGAAAGAGTGTATTTGTTGTGTGTTTGTTTGTTGTTTTTTTTCTGTGTGTCCTGTTCTGGGCACAGTGAGGTGTCTACAGTCCCGTTACGTCCCTTAATGTGAGGAGGAGAGAGAGAGAGAGAGAGAGAGAGATGGGGAAAAAATCGCAGAGTAAAGTAACAAAGATGCAGCATATCTGTGTCTTTTTTTTTTTTTGCATCTCCTTAAGATTGTGCCAGTGCGCAATGTGGACACGCAAACTAGTAACAGTTGTATTCTTGCACTCACAGTCCGATCGATCCGTCCCGGAGATAGGACTGTGCCCTGAAAGGCGTTTTGCTTTAAGAAGGAATGAAGGGAGGAATTCTGTTGGGGAAGAAAACAAACTCTCGAGCAAGAATGAAGGTTTCAGTTTTGCAGATGTGCACAAGTATTAGGGTGCCACGTATTTTGTGTGTGTCAGTGTGCTGGGGTGAAATTTAGCCTTGTAGAAAATGCTGGTCCCAAAACAGGAAATGTCTAAAAACTGTTCAGGAGTTGTATGCAATTACAGTCCAACTCTAAAATATGCCAGTATAGACTTTCCAGGCATGTTGGCCACTCCCTTGAAGCAGCAGACAAGGGAGGAAACAAGAGGTCAGTTTTTGTTTTTCTTCTCCAATCAAATGAATCCCAGATGATTTATTTCATTTATCCCTTTACAACTGCAATATGAATTAAGCTTGAGTAATTACTCCTTCCTGCACAGTCCCCCAAATGTTAACAAGTCCATTTTAACAAATACTCAAAGTTTACCTTAACAGTTGTTCACACAGTGTTTTTAAGGTGAATATCTAGTTACACAATCATTATAAGATTGCGTCTATCTTCCAACTAAATCTGACAAGTCAGTACATGAAATCAAATTAACCTGAGAAGTATGTAAGGTGGTTCTTGCCCGTCAGTTTATTTAGTAATCATTGATGACACACAGATCATTGATGTGTGTTTGTTTTAGAGAAAAGAACTGTGTCTGGCTGTGTGAGTTTTTCATATGTTTCAGAGGAAATCGATTGGTGGAGCTGTTTGTGCACGCTCACAAGGGTTGATGCTGTACAGTGGCAGTGGGCTGCAGCGTGGGAGGCTGCAACGAAGAGAACGACGAGTGGGCTTGTCTTGTGTGCTGTGAATCAGCCTGCTATTAGTGTTGTATGTGGGGGCTCCGGCAGACAGGGTCGACAAAATGAAAGTTGGTGATATTTTAAGTGGGGGCGCACAAAAGGAAATGCAAATGCCGGATTTTGATTGCAGTCGTTTTTGTGATGTAATCTGGATGCTTGTCTCGGTGTGAATAGCTCTGGATGTGGGAGGAATTCCACGTACTTTAATCCATCTCTCTTCTGCATCGCTTCATCCACCTCAGGATGGCGGAGCGCAGGAGGCGTCCCGGCTGACTATGGGCAAAAGCTCGAGCACGCCCTGGATAAGCTGCAAGCCCATCAACCCTGCCAACACACAGCCACACAATCTCACATTCAGCAGTCCTCACTTCAACACACACACACACACACCACATACATGCATAGGGAGAACATGGAAACTCCACACTGAGAGACAGACTTGATCCCGGGTGCATTTTCTCTGTAAGGGGAGAAGAAACCTGTATGGAGAAAGTCAAAAAGCTGCAACTGTGGTTTGTACACATTTACAATGCAATGAATTGACGAGATTCACAAATTGAAAAAAAAAAGAAAAAAAAGTGGAAAATAACAGCAGAGTTAAAGATTCAAATGACGAATAGTATGAGATGTGTCAGATACAATACATATCCACAAGTCGAATTCAATCTGATGGCAAAACCTGATGATAAAGAAAACAGTAAACTATTTTCTTTCTGGCAACAACATTGAATGCTGCTTTCAGTTGTGATAGATCGTGGGGGAAAAAATGTAAAAACTACTATTATAAATCTTTTGCAACCTTTTGTGAAATGCATCTGGGAAACAACAAGGTCGTAGTCATGTGGGACAATGCATACTTGCTCCAAATCTCATTTGCTCCCAGCAAGAAAACAAGGATTTGGTTTATCCAGATTGAGGCTGCATTGTTCAAGAGCCAATCTCAGGCATGATACACCCTGAATACGTCCATTACAGAGCAAACACAGAGCGACAGGCAGTGACGTACAGTCACATTCCCACCTATAAACAATTCTAACATGTTTTTTTATAATTGTTGAAAAGACAACTACACAAACAGAGAGAACATGCAAACTCAGCACATTGCAGTCTGCAGTTTAGACCGTGAGGCAACCACTACAATACAATACAATTCCACTTAGGCCTCAAACCAGGAAAAACAGCTGGAAATAGGTTGCGGTATTTCTATAATCAATCATTAAAAGGAGATGTATTCTGGGGAAAAAATGATAAAACACTCACAGCATTCAGACAAGCTATAATCATATAATGTTTATGTGTATTGTAACATCAATTGTGCAGTTCTCTTCATAGAATCTTTTAAAATATTAACAATAAGAAGTAATGTAAAAAGGGAAAATGAAAAGAGGAAGTGGATCTGTCACAGCAGTGTGTTTTTGGTTTTTTTTTTTTGTTTTACACCAAGTTCCCTGTCCTGGGAAAGCCCTTTCCTTCCCTATGAAGCTCGCTCGTGCTGCGGAGTCCAGCTCACATCCCCTACATTTCACACACACGCCAGGTTCTTTGAAGTGTCTTAGTCATAAGTTTGGCTTTGCAGGGACGTGGACTCCATCTAACAAAAAAAAATTGACAGTGAATTTTAATGAGACCCACTGTCTTCGCAAGTGTTCATGACTGTGAAAATAACGCCAGATTACAAGTGTCAGCTTGCAACTTTTGTTCCCGGCTGGTGCCGGACGTGTAAGCACAGTGTCCCTCTGATTCAGCAAGTGTTGCTGGACCCAACTTTCAGGAGCCTGAATAAGGGGGGTGGGGGGGGACTGGATCTGTTTTGTGGCTGATGAACGCAGCCCTTTGAACAGCACCGACAAGGCCTATTGTAGAAAAAGCATTGTCTGTCCGCCCGCTGCCACGGTAACACTCACACTGGCAGCCGGGCTGGAATGCTGCAGTCACAGCCGACAAATGCCTCGCCAGAAAATGTGAGAAAAGAGAGGCCTAATGTTACCTTGACTTTTCAGAGTGAATTGAAATCCAATTTGTTGGATTTCTTTTTTCTTCTTTTTTTTTTTTTCTCAAGTCATTACTTATCTTCTCTTTTTTTGGTCTTCTGTTCGCTACCTTTTGAAAGGAGTGAGTCATACGAACCATTTTGCAAGCTGTTTGTATCTGTGTGGCTAATTTCCTGACATGCAGGAACAGCCACACTGAAGTGGCTGGATCATTTTCCAGAGAAATTCACCAGAATTTATTTGTCACTGACATGGAATTTCTTTCCTTGATTCATCCAGACACTCCCATTGTCTTGACTTGTGTAAGCTGTAATTTCTTTGTGTTGGTTAAATTCGCATCGCTCACTGTCTCGTACGTACATCATATCGGCGCCCGTATAAAATCGACAACAAGACTCTTAAGGATCTATTCTCACAATTTCCATTTAAGCTGGAGCACATAATCCTGCACATCCAGCTTAGAGAGAAAGTATTTTTAGTTGTTTTGGAGAAAGTTTTCCCCTTTTTTGGCCCGATCCCTATCCCTCCCTTCATTTTGTTTGTGTGTGAGAATATGTTTATACTAGTTACATGCATCACAGCCGGTTGTTTTTGGAGGCTTTGGGGTTAAGCTGGTTTAATAAGAGAGGTTAGTGTGCCCTGAGATGTTTCCAGGAAAGACCATTTGTCGTCTGAATGTGTACATTCATGTCAGATATGTCCATCTGAAGTTTTTACACGCCCTCCGGTTGTGCTGCAAACATGTTTTCCCTTCTTGATAAGATATTTATTTAGTGGGTAACGATTATGTACTGACCAGACAGTGTTGACCCTGGCTTTGTGCAGAGTTTTAGCGAGGCTGGACTCTCTTTCAGATGGGATTAAGCTGGAATGTTTGGCACAGCTCGTTGATGACTGGACTAATGACATATCTTTCTCTCATCCACAAAGTGCAGGCCTGTCGTTTCCCATTCTGGTTTCCGTTCTGATAAGACTTGTTTTGGCCTGCTTCCTGTAGTGTGGATAGCAATTACAGCACTGTACATACAGTGGGTAATACGTAATATGATGTGGGAGAAAATGACTTGTTTTATATGTATTATATAAAGATTAAAAAAAATGTTTTTCATTATTTTCTGCTCCAGAGGTGTACTCAGCCACCATGTCAGGAAAGTCAGACGGGAAAAAGAAGTGGGCGGCCGTCAGGGATCGCCTGGGCTCCTCGCAGGACTCCGACACCCAGCAGGAGGCCAACCTGGAGAGTGCCGACCCGGAGCTGTGCATCAGACTGCTGCAGGTTCCCACCGTGGTCAACTACTCCGGGCTGAAGCGGCGCCTGGAAGGCAGCGACCAGACATGGATGGTGCAGTTCCTGGAGCTGTGCGGGCTGGACCTCCTCCTGGAGGCCCTGGACCGCCTGTCTGGCCGGGGATGCTCCCGCATCGCTGACGCTCTCCTGCAGCTCACCTGCGTCAGCTGCGTCCGAGCGGTGATGAACTCGTCGGCGGGGATCCACTTCATCATAGAGAACGAGGGATACATTCGGAAGCTCTCCCAAGGTTGATTTACAGAAGCACTTCTTTTCAATCCGTGTATCAGATAGATGGATGGATGGATGGATGGATGGATGGATGGATGGATGGATGGATAGATAGATAGATAGATAGATAGATAGATAGATAGATAGATAGATAGATAGATAGATAGATAGATAGATGGATGGATGGATGGATGGATGGATGGATGGATGGATGGATGGATGGATGGATGGATGGATGGATGGATGGATGGATGCATGGATGGATGGATGGATGATAGATAGATAGATAGATAGATAGATAGATAGATAGATAGATAGATAGATAGATAGATAGATAGATAGATAGATAGATGGATGGATAGATGGATGGATGGATGGATGGATTGATAGATAGATAGTTTTCCAAATTGGTAGTCATACTAAATGAGTTAAAAGTCGATATTTACAGCATTTGCACATTTCAAGGCAGTATATGAAGCTCAGGCCTTTTTTCTAGAAGGAGCTACTTCATTAAACAGAAAACGTCATCATTTCACAATTTGGCCACATTAATTATGAATACCCAGTGTTGTGTCATTATATAAGAGATGGAAAACACAAAAAAGCATCATAGGTTTCCTTTGCCTTATTTCTCGACATATTGTGCAACATTTGAAGCGGTATGTGAGAGTAGTCACATGTCACATGATTCAGCCAAGTTGAATTTTCCAGTCATGCTCCCATCTTAAAAAAAAACAGGAATCATTAGGGGTTATTTGAGGACAAGTCTGTAGAAAAGTAACGTCACCGTTATGTGGTGAATGCTAACACACACACGCGCACGCACACACACACACACATACGGCACACACTTATCTATCATACAGCAGCACATCTTCGGAGGCCAAAGTTCGTGTTATGTTGCCTGAAAGACAGTGAAACAATGCATCCAGTTGGGGTCTTCTCACAAGGAGGAAAGGGAGTGGAGAGAGACGTTTAAGTCAAGAGAAACTACTGGGAAATTTGAAACCCTCAACCTTTTCTGATGTCTGTGGAATTGTGATGTCCCGTACAGCCTTGGACACCTCCAACACCATGGTGAAGAAGCAGGTGTTTGAGCTTCTTGCAGCTCTCAGCATGTTCTCCACGGACGGCCATCGCCTGGCTCTTGACGCCCTGGACCACTACAAGGTAAACACACGTGTATATTGACAACAAGTCAGGTTTTGAACGTATTAATTTGATCCTATATCTCGAGTTTAAGTGGACAGATTACCTTACTGAGGCCCTCTAGTGGCAGGCTGCAGAGATTACTTCTTGTCGCTCTTCATTATTTACCCTGACTTTGAATTTCAGGGTGTGAAGATACAACAGTATCGCTTCAGCGTGATCATGAACGAGCTGCAGGCCACAGACAACGTCCCGTACATGGTCACGCTCCTCAGCGTCATCAACGCCATCATCTTTGGGACAGATGACCTCAGGCAGAGAGATAAGATGAGAAAGGAGTTTATCGGTACAGCTTTTCTTTTCTTGCTGCCATTTAACAATGATTCAGTCCCATCGTGGGCAAGGCGACAGTGTGGTTAATTGTCGGTGCGAAGTGAATGCTCAGGAGAAAATGAGGAGAGCTCTGGAGCAAAGATTTGTCAGTGAGTGTGGCTAAGAATAGGTCTAATGGCCTCATTATATTTTGATCAACGCCTGAGAACTTAAGCAAACCTCATGTGTGTATATTATTGTGTGTTCATGCATTTTTGCACTACAACTAGTCCTAATCAACATTTGCATTGGCTCAGAGGTTATATCCTCTTCAGGAGCATCGTCCTCTCTTTTGCTGTCACGCACCAGTGTTACCGCTGACAGCTTCTGCCCTCCACCTCAGACGAATCAGCCAGCTGATTGGCCACGCCTCCTTTGTGATTGCTCACCTGTGACAACCTGTTAACTCCCCAAACAGGACTTATTATAGCTGTCAGTTGAAGAGCAGATGACTTTTTAAAATCGGCATTCTTAAAAAATGAATAAGTGAAAGTGATGATAGCTGTGACTGGTTTATTGTCTTTTTTGTTTGTGTGTTTTGTTTGTTGCAGGACTTCAGTTACTGGATATGCTCCCAAAGTTAAGGTGAGTGCTTTTTTTTTTTCTTGATGCCGTGAGACTTTCATTTCTTAATTTCTTTCAAGTTTAATTGCTTCAGTTAATTTAAGAGGTTCCTTTAAAGGGCAAAATCACTGCAAGTGAAATTATCCTTTCATTAAAACAACTTTGCAATTTCAGTCCATTAATGCCAACAATTTAAGCAAAGGTTGTTTTTTTGTTGTTTTCAAAGCTGCAGATGGCATTTAATAAGTGAATTGTGTGTGCTGTGCAGGGAGCAGGAGGATGAGGATTTGATTATTCAATGCGAAGCATTTGAAGAGGCCATGGCTGAAGACGAGGAAGAGCTGCTGCGAGTGTATGGGGGCATTGATATGAGTAATCACCTTGAGGTTTTCACCACACTCTTCAACAAGGTGGGTGCACACAGTTTGAATGGCTTCCTCATCAACAGCCGAGTCCAGTCCATCAGTGACTCATCCACATTTCATTGAATTTCTGCACACGTGGCCCTCGATTAAAGAAAGAGGACACTTCTCTTTCTGATTAAGGCCTTTGTATTGCGCCATGTTTTTGCGGGCCTTGCCTGCATTGACAAGTGAAAAGAAACCAAGTCTGAGTGATTTGTGTGTTCAGGTGAGCAGCTCTCCAGTTTCTCTTCAGCTGCTATCCATTCTGCAGACGATGTTGGTGCTCGGGCCGAGCCGCACCGACATCTGGCTGGCACTGGAGGCCATCACTAACAGAGCCATACTGCTGGCCCAGGACTGTGAGTCTGCACATCAACAATGTGGATTAATTCTCAGCGCTGGTGTCTGCTAATCTGATGGCCTAATTGGCCGATGTTGTATGGAAGTGGGTGATTGTACTCGGCGAAGCAGTTGCTGGTTATTGTGCGGGATCGTTTCAAATGACCGCCACTGAAATGTTTGGATTTGTGCTCCAGCTCAGATGGAGTCGTGTGAGAAGATCTTGCAGCGGCTGATGTTCATCAAGGGCAAAAGCTGTGGAGGTCTCCATGAAGTGGATGGTCAGACCACCAAGGTGGACAAGGCCGTGCAGACCGGCGAGGGCATGGACAAACCGGACGCAAGCACAACGTCTCCTCAGAAGCCACTGTGTGCCTCTCCTCCTCCCCCGCCACCGCCCCCGCCACCTCTGCCCCCTGGTATGGCGGGGTCGGTGCCTCCGAACCAGTGCCCTCCGCCACCTCCTCCCCCTCCCCTACCAATGCCTGGAGGCTTTGGTGCTCCTCCCCCTCCCCCTCCTCTACCCGGTATGCCTCCACCACCCCCGCCGCTGCCCTGCGGCCCAGGGATGGCTCCCCCACCTCCACCACCGCTACCAGGCATGGGCTGCGGGCCTCCGCCTCCACCTCCTCTGCCTGGCATGCCACCTCCGCCGCCTCCTCCCATGGGCATGATCTTTGCTCAGAGCAGCCAGGCCCTGGGGTGCGCTCCGCCCATGAAGATGAGCCGATGCCCCACGCTGAGGATGAAGAAGCTTAACTGGCAGAAACTGCGTGCTGTGACTGGTAGGTGGTGCAAAAAAATTTTTGGTGGCTCAAGTTACCTCTGTTACAACTTCTGCAGGAGTCGAATGCATGAAAATCTGTTTTGATAGTCCGGATTTAATGGAGACTTTTTAAAGTCCAAACTAGTTTTGACAGTTATTTTGTGTCCATGGACTTGTGTAGTTTAACTGCCTCTTGATCTGGATCATGAGAAATGTAATGCAAGTACAGCTTGACGCATGTCCTCTCTGTGCCAAGTGTAACTGATAGATGTGTACTATTGGTTGTACTAAAAATGTCAATGAAATCTGCAGCACACTCTTCTGCTATAATGGTTATTATCGAATCACATCCGAGCATTAACTGGACTCGTTTGGGTTGGTTGACGTAAAAACGGTCCAAAATGGGAGCCACACAAGGTCGTGACAGGTTTCTCTCTCCGTCTCGGCGCCCTCAGACGGTCCCTCCATGTGGGCCTCGGTTCAGAAGGAGCCGCCTCCTCGGGAGCCGGACTACAGCAGTATCGAGCAGCTCTTCTGTCTCCCGGTGACGGAGCACAAAGACAAAGGGGCAGCTGCTCCTGTCAAGAAGGAGCCTAAAGAGGTGCGCTTGGTCACCACTTGACGGGGCTCCTCAGAGCTGCAGCACACGCAACAAACACGGCTTATGTACTTCTCTTTTCTCCGTACAGATTACGTTCATCGATCCAAAAAAGAACTTGAATTTGAATATATTTCTAAAGCAGTTCAAATGGTGAGAGATGCTCAATGAAATGTATCACATTTTGAGCCATTTTCACTGATCTCTGTAATTTTATTGTCCCTACACAGTAAAAATGAGGAATTTGTAGCCATGATCCAGAGTGGGGACCGAACAAGGTTCGACGTAGAGGTGCTGAAACAGCTTTTGAAACTCCTACCTGAGAAGCATGAGGTTTGTTGCTTTGTTTTTTTTCGCCGGCTCTGCATCCTCACATCAGGTGTCTTTGCAGCCTCGTCTGCCAGTTAAATGCCCACGGAAAATAGAACTGCACGTCTGAGTCACTGTCTTGTACTTTCATGTAGATCGAGAATTTGAAGTCCTTCCAAGGAGAAAAAGAGAAGTTGGCAAATGTCGACCGTTTCTACACCTCCCTCCTCACTGTGCCGAGGTAGCTTTGTTTCCCTTATGGTCCAACTCCATAGGGTTTCATTCTCACAAAGGTTTGAAAGACCCCTGACTCAAAGACCACACAGAGTTCGTCTCACATGGGGGATGTAAAACCATGTCCACATTTAAAGGACCACTTCCAGTGCAAGAAAGGCAACAGCATTATTATACAGTGTGAGCTCTGTTTGCCCAGAGAGGCCAAGGTAGATATATTTCCCATTGTGCTACTCAGGAGAGACCATTCCATTCTCCTGTTAACGTAACTAACTTTGACTCTTGAGAACAATTTTGAGTTGCTTTTACTTGAGAAGAATATTTTAGTACCATTTCCGCCTGCAGAGTATACATGATAAATGTCTATTTTCATAATAACTATTGAAAATTACTGCAATGTCAAGATAAAGACTAATTTAATGAAATATTTTGGTTCAAAAAACGGTGAAATAACTAAATAACATTTCCTACGCCAGTCGCATGTCTCTACCAACTCACCCTGACAGCATGGCTTTAAGTATTAAGGTAGTTGGTTTTCATGCTGGTATCTGAAATTGGGTGTAATTTTTTTAAATCTGTGTTTTCTTTGGATCTTTCGCCATTTACTTGATTTGCTGGGTCGATTTTGGTCCATCGGCCTCATGTGCGACGCCCCTGGTCTAAATGATTTTAATTCAGTCAGTCAGTCATTTCTTTTCTTTTGTTTTCTTGCTTGTCTCCCAGTTACCAGTTGAGAATTGAGTGCATGTTGCTGTGCGAGGAGACAGCGTCTGTTTTGGAGATGCTCAAACCAAAAGTCAGGCTGGTGGAGGAGGCCTGCCACTGTGAGTACACGTTTACCCGTATGAACCTGGAGGCAGATTTCACCTTTATATTCTAAACATGCATATCATATACTCAAAATAATATAACAACAAATTTCTCAGGTCTCCGAACGAGCACGCTCATGCCCAGTTTCTGCAGACTCATCCTTGATGTGGGAAATTTTCTCAACTATGTAAGAACCCTTTTTTCTTTTTTTCTTTTTTTTTCTTTCCCCAGTCTCATTTATTTTTTACTTAGGCTGACATTTACAGAGCTTGCAATTTTAATCATCGTTCCACTTCTGCAGGGGAGTCACACTGGGAACGCGGAAGGATTCAAAATCAGTTCTCTGCTCAAGCTCACGGAGACCAAGGCAAACAAGAGCCGCATTACGCTGCTTCATCACATCTTGGAGGTACGGAAAAGTTTCAAACTGCTGCCATAATGTCACTGCCTCAGTCGGGATCCTTAATTACCCGGCGTCTGGCTTGTTTTTCAAAGGAAGCGGAGGCAAACCACCCAGAGCTGTTGGCACTTCCGGATGATATCGAGATATGTGATAAAGCGGCAGTGTAAGAAACTTTTTTTTTTTTTATATATTGATGTCTCTTCACATGTAAAGAAAAGCATAACCAATAATTTTTACACTTTGTCCTCAGAGTAAATCTGGACTCGGTACAATCGGAAGCCGGTGCCTTACTGAAACGTCTGACCGAGACGTTACGGAAAGTGTCCAATTCATCGGACGAGATGAAGGAGCAGTATGGTAAAGTTCTCGAGGTAAAACTTCATTTCGCTCCAGATAAAGGCTGAGTGTATGATTCGTTATGTCTTTGGCAGCCGGATCCATACATTAAAGCGTTCCCTCTACTTGCAACAGGAAAATCTGGAGGCGTGTCGAACTTTGAGCCAAAAGTTCACCGAGATGGAGAAGAAGAAAAGTGAACTGGCAGTCTACTTGTGTGAGGACGCCAGCAAGCTGTTGCTGGAGGATCTATTCGGAACCATCAGAACGTTCAGAGAACTATTCATCCGAGCCCTAAAGGTCAGGGAGCATATGAATTTGACGGCTGATTGTATTTGAGTCTTGCTGTAGTCTTTTGATGGGGACATGCAACTGAATACACCAGAAGATGTTCTGTATTGAATGTTAGAAGGACAAATTGCAATGTACATTTTTGGACTTGGCAGTAAGTGACATTCTTTCTTTCATAATGACAGGAAAATAAAACCAGAAAAGACCAGGCAGCCAAGGCTGAGAAGAGGAAGAAGCAGCTGGCAGAGGAAGAGTCAAAGAGGCAGAAGGGAGAGAATGGAAAAATTAGTAAGTGCTGAACGTCTTACTTTAAATCCACTAAAAATGTTATTTGAATAGATTTGTTTAACCCGTCCTATTTTCTGCCCCCCCCCCTTCAGTCAAGAAGGGATTTGTACAACCGAGCGATGACTGTATCATAGACCAGCTTCTGGCGGATATCAGGAAAGGTTTCAGCCTGAGGAAGACCCGGCCAAGGTGCGGTTCGGAAACCCTCCCTTCTAGTGAAATGCATAGGGATACCTGCCCACCTGGTAAGGACAAGAGACTCTGGCCTCCGCCCGTAGTTCTTGGCTTTGCTGCTGATCACTTTATTCTGAGCCACAACATTGCTTTGAATTTATTTGTGCTTTAGCACTGCTGTCATTTCACCCAGCTTTAGCCCCATTTGTAAAGTTGCTTTTGGCCTTTGTTCACATGTCCGGCCATTTTCTTGGCTTCTGGAGAACACAATACAGTTTCAAAGTGTAATATTGTGCTTTTATCTTGAGTACTATCCCATTTCTCCTCTCAGGATCAAGTGCAAGGCCTGTAAAAGAAGAAGCGGCAGAAGCAACCACCATATCCGCTCCCACCAAACCTCAGGCAGGGGAGCAGCACTGCAGCACCGGAGGAGTGAACGGCTTCATCAGCCCCTCAGAAGAGACTCTGCCACTGCCTCATCCGACTCCAGCTGCAGACGGATCAGTTGTTCCTCCCAGCACACCCCCAGGAGGGCCGGCCATGACGACGCAGACGAACCAGGAACGACCTGCATCGCTGCAGGACCGTCAACGCCCAGAGACGGTGCTCGATGCAGCACAAACACACCCTCAGGTTGACGAGGAGAGGCAACCCTGTCCCGAGACAAACGGCTTTTTGGCAGACTCGACTGAAACCAGCATCCTCAGCCCGTCGTCTCTCTCGGATTCAGACCTGCTGGAGGCCGCGTTGGACGGGTCGTCGAGCCTGGAACCTGAAAAGCTGACGCCGAAAGACCCGGCGGACATCAGCGTGGACGTTCATGTAAAACAAACGCCATCGCTCGACGAAAATATGGATGTGATTCAGAGTAGCGAAAGCAATATATGGGGAGAAGGGAAAGGTGAAAGCAGCACAAACACAAGCCATTTACCAGACACTTTGGGGAAAGAAAAAGCTGGAGAGCAGAAGAAATGCAGTATTGCAAGAACGTCAGGCCGAGATGAGGTTATGACTTGCGAACATTCAGGGCCTCAAAGCAGTGTGGCTCCGCTGGAAGAAGGCATCAGGAGCTACGACGTCCCCGATGGGCTGCAGCCAGACGTTCTGCCATCGGTGTCTGAAGAAGTGCCTACGCCCATTAAGCCCGAACCAAAGAAACAACACGGGCTCTTTAAACGAAGCAAAAAGAAGAGTTCTCAAGGTAATCCATCCATTAACTACAATAAAGATCATGCTTTCAGCACTAGTCTTTTGAAGTGTCTCAATGGAAAGTTATTGGCTTTGTTTTTAACACCTTTTACATTTTATATTTTATCTACGGGATATCATAGTGTATGCTCCTGAATAAAGTTGAGTTAATACTTGCATTTTAAGGAGTACGAAGGCAGTTTGCAGATCTAATACTGAATGAAGTGTGTGGCCAGTTTGTTTGAATGCTCTGTTCTCCGTTCTGACTCTCTGAACCACAAGGTAACAGTGGAAAAGGACACACTAAACATAAAAAAGGCTGCGTGTTGCAGTGAGGTAGGTCCAATCGATGGGGCGGCAAACTGTAAGCAGGAGTATCCTCCTATTGAACTCGGTCGTCGTCAGAGCTTTGTTCCAAATAACGCCTCATTTGTCGGTCTAACTGGAATCTGGATTTCATTTGTCTGTGTTGTCCTACTTTAACACCTCCTCGCTCTAACGCTCTCCCAGCGCCGGGAAAATCTTGTGGCGACTTCAAATGTCCGTCAAAACCTGGGAAACCCAAACCTTTCTAAAGTATCAAACTAACCTACTCAAGTAATCTGACAATACTGTCTGCTGATTTCCTACAGCCTTGCAGTTTGTGGAGTCATTTGTGACGTCATTGTGGATCGTTATTTCATGAAAGCCGTCTCTGTCTTCTCTCCATATTTTCTTGTCCATTTTTTTTTTTTTTATTTGCAAGTGGGGACTGTTGAAACTAACAGTCTTATGTGCTTCATGTGAATTGTGCTTTGTTACTGACTTTTTATCAATGCTGTATTTTCTATATGTGCATTAAAATGTTTGGAAGATGTTTAGCATTTTAAATCGATTCACACTGTATATTTCTGCCTGTTGCTGTTAAGCGAGCAGTCTTATGCAGCCGTAAAATGTAACTTATTTATAAATTTCTAAGATATTAAAGTGTTCTATTTGTTTCAATCTACTTATTGAGTGTTTGTCTTTCTAGGTGACTCAAGAAAAAGGAAAACAAGAGGAAAAAGAAAATGTTAAATGGAGTTCCGAACTGGAAGGACTGCAGTGTATTTTATTTAATGAGACTTCAGGAATATTGACTGTTTGAAGAGGATGTGGAAGTGTCCCCCCCCCCACACCCCCCCCAGTGAAGATTTTCCTGACAAAAATAAACGCATCGGCGGCTGGGATTTTGCACAGCCTTGATGTTACCTGTCACTTTATGTAAATGTTTTTCTTTGTATATAATAATGCTAAAGATATGAATGTGCTTTGTTTGTACAATTGTATTATGCAGTGAATGTGTTTTTGCAATAAGCTCTGTTTACCTTACAGCACACACAGGAAGATTTAGTATTTCATGCAATATGTTCAATTTACAATAACCGTCAAAACTGCTCGAATGTGAAGTCTTAGTTTTTATATGTTTAATTGATTTAAAATGGAACATCTGAGGATGGCATATAATGGATTGTAACTTTTATGTTAGATATATTTTAATAAAATGGAATTTGCTGTTCAGAGGAGTGTCATGTGTCCGCACTTGCACACAGATTGTAGTACTTGGGCACAGACGTCACATTCAAAAACCTTAAAGGTTAGACATGATGAATCGGAGTGTAAATCTGTTGTCTCATGAAGGTTACTTGTGCCTACTCTGTTTCATACATCTGGAGGTTGTATCAAAAAATGTGTGCATATTCTGACTTGTACTTTCTTGCGAAATCTGTAAGGGGCATCTACCAATTTCCGCATGCCAACAAGAACCTGTAAATGTCTTCACCTCCATGTTAAGCTGAGCTTTAAAGGTAGCAATACATTATATTGGCTGAACCAGACAAAAAAAGGCCAACAGTGCCATAATATTTGATAACATTAACTCTCTAGTTTCGTCGTACAGTGAGAGGTTCAAGGACAGTTGTCATAGTCTTGCTGCCATATGCCAATATGGTCTTTCACAACTGCCATTTCAGTGCAGCTCACAGTGTGACTCCCAATAGAAAATCTGTACAAATCACACAATGATCAACTCCATGTCACATTGTTTGGCACAGATGTTTCAAATATTAGTATATAAGACAGGCTCCAGTAGATCATCAAGGTCCCAGAGTCTGGAGGAAGAGTGGAGAGGCTCAGAATCCACATTGCTTGAAGTCCAGTCTGTGATGATTTGGGCTGCCGCGTCATCTGCCGGTGTCGGTCCACTGTGTTTTCCGAAGTCCACAGTCAACGCAGCCATCTACCAGGAAACTCTAGAGGACTTCATGCTTCCTTTTGCTGATAAGCTCTATGGAGATGCTGATTTCATTTTCCAGCAAGTCCTGGCACCCGCCCACACTGCCAAACGTACCAAAATCTGGTTCAATGACCATGGTGTTACTGTGCTTGATTGACCAGCAAACTGGCCTGACCTGAACCCCATAGAGAATCTCTGGACTACTGTCCAGTGGAAGGTGAGAGACACCAGACCCAACACTGCAGATGACCTGAAGGCTGCTATTAAAGCAACCTGGGCTTCCAATACACCTGAGCAGTGCCACATGTTGATCGCCTCCTTGCCACGTCGCATTGAGGCCGCATTCTCTCAAATAGTACCTTGCAGAGCTGTTTCACACTCATCTCATGCTTCTTCAATACCCTGTCTATTGTTGATATGCTGATAGTGTTGATGTTCTGGAATATTAGATTGTCCTGTCTTATGGTATTACCGATCTCTCTTAGTGTGATGGCATTATTTGCCATCACTATATTGCAGATCTCCTGTCCTTGTTCTCAGCTGAGTGTTCTTCTGCCACCAGTACGATGTTGTCATCCAATCCTAAACATAGAATTTACAAACAGACAATATTACAATTTGTATTGTGATGCACTGTCCTGTCCTGTAGACCTACTGTATGCCTTGTGAATTTCTCACAGAATGAGTTACCAACTGTACTGTTGTTTTACTGTTACATAATGTACTGAAATTCTGCTTTAATAATGTTAAACATGGTTTATCACTTCACTGGCAGTTGTTTCATTCTTACCTGCCAACCAGGCAAAGCTGTGAAGTGATCTTCTCCTGTCATTGAAAGCAGTGGCTTTTTAAGTGTTTTCACGCACTTTTTCCTCCCTGATGTTGACTTACTTCTCATTCCTCCCTGTATTCCTGCAGCCTTTTTTTAGGCTTCTTCGGAAGAGCATGGCTGGTGGATAGTGTACTATCGAAAAGTCTGTCACCATGCTACTTTGCATGCTCGTCTGTTGTCTTCCGATATCTTGTTCGTGTGCGACTGTACCTAGACCAATGAGATAAGCGGGATTCTGTGTTGTCAAACTCCTGTGTGAATATACTGTCAGCTCATTGGTCACAGAGCAGGAGAGGCAGTGGAATGTCTTTACCGTAAGTTTTGATATAAAGCGTCCTGTTGGTCATACATTTCATTGACATTTTACAGATCATTTTTGATTCTCACGGTAATACGGGACTATTCGATGCGGCTTTGTCGCTCCGTAAGGGAGTAAAAAAAAAAACCGGAAGTAAACAAAACTACTTAATTTCGTTTTTTTAATGAATTAAACGTTTCAAATCACTTAATTAAATCATCACGTTTTTTTGACAGCACTAAAATATATATGTATATAAATATATATTGAAATTAAAATTCCCATTCTGGCTGGGGGCGTGGTCTAATTTGCATACATTATAATTAAGAGCGTCTTTCAAATCAACAGTTTCACATCAGCGGATTCACGTCAACTGAACACAGGGGATTCGTTTTTGTTCCTGGTTATCACAATTTTATGCAAAACTATCTGTTTTGTGGAGATATTGTGATTACAAAGCAAGTGGCACAGAAGCAACAAGGTTGGTAATTCTTTAACCCTGGAGCACTAAAGTGGGTGATTTTCTTCTTGACGTGATTGTGTGAATGCTGATTCTGAGAACTACTAGTATTTTTGACTGCAGTCTGACCAATTTGAACCAGTCAAGTAGCAAAATGTACAGCATTTGTAAGACATTCATGCAATGTTATAACTTTTTAATATCTTTTAGAGTTTTTAAAATATTTAAAGTTTCATCAAATGTTTGTTCCATGTTCAATTTTTCAGCCTATACCTCTTTAAAACCATTCAATTGGCTGATGTTTGTTCTTGTAACTTTTATT
The DNA here is from genome assembly GCF_963422515.1 of Blennius ocellaris. Classification (NCBI taxonomy): domain Eukaryota; kingdom Metazoa; phylum Chordata; class Actinopteri; order Blenniiformes; family Blenniidae; genus Blennius; species Blennius ocellaris. Next base: position 16,264,192 of record NC_137666.1, on the reverse strand, counting down.
TTGTACATCACTTACGCCACTTTGTTTTGAACAAGTCAGCTTAACAACAGAATTTTTTAAGCATTGCACATAGTGCTACAAACTTGTGTAGCCTTTAATGGTCACTTGTTGGAAAAACACAACAACTTTCAGGCTCCATGACAAAGAAAACAAGGTTTTGAATTGAAAAAAGTTGTGGTACTTGAAACAGTTGCAATTTCCAATATAATTATTAGTGTCGATGGCGTCCATCTTGAAATAAAAACGGAGACTATCTTGGATTTTCGTCCCTTTTTGAAAGAATGGACTGTAATGAGCATTTGTGCTGAATTTAATTCTCTCATGATAAAGTAAACTATATTTATCTGTAACATTATTTGCTGTGGGACCAACAAGCCTACATGTTTGAATCGCAGCCGGAGACTTCGAAGCAAGAAAACTATCGCGAGATGTTCTCCATGCCACAACAGTTTTTTGGTGCTGTGGTTCCATTCCCACGCACCATCTGGATCCATCCCAATGCACCACTTGACAGTTTTGATGTAGTTTGCAAAAGCATCTGGAGTGAAGCGAGGAGGGCCAACGACCAACTTCACAGAGGTCAAAGTTCACTGCATAGATCTCCCAGTCAGAGGTCAGTCTTTTAGCTTCGACTCTAATCCAAGTTTGGCTGAAACACATTGTTTTATCTGATAAAATAAGAATAATAGAGCACCTCCCCTTTTGCCCCAAGCCATTAAGTGCCCGTTATTTAATATGCTATATAAAATAATAAAGTATATATGCGACCGTGGCGTCCGATGACCTCAGTGACCAGCTCTACGTGACTGGATGGGATTCAAGTGTGTGATCGGTAAACAAAACAGTGAATCTACTTGAAAATGGACTCAAGGGTACCTGGTGGCAAGTTGAACAAGAATCTGGTGGTGTTTGCTAAAAACAATTAGAATTTTTTCTGAAGATTTTAAGCTGTTCCTGTACAGCAATGAATGTATTGAGTGTGATTTACATGTGTAAGCTCTGATTGGCTGTCTTCACAACTTGTCCCACAACAAGAGCAGCTCTGATTGGATCTCTTGTCCACTCGTCCCACCCTAACACTGTCTTCTGTCTTTAATTCGCTGATTAATGTCAGTTATATTTCATCACAGTCTTTGCCTTCATGTCTTGCTTTTTAATTCCCTCAATACTAAGTTTTCATCCACAGAAAAGGTTCATTGATATTTTTTGTCAGTTTTAGTCGAGGAAATGAACACTGGCTGCTTCTCTTCCCTCAGAGATCCCGGCAGTGCCCTGGATGCACAGGACTCCCTTAACATGGTTGTGGCTCCACTCTTCGGCAGTAGAATGGAATGGGCAACTAAACAAGTCAATCCACGTTTCACCATCAAAGCTTGCAGTCAGCGAGATCCTCCAGCGCGTCCGGCCCAGGGGAAGACAAATGGCCAGAGGAAGGCTCCCCGTCCAGCCTACGTCCCTGTTGCCTCGTTGGCGAGTGGCACAAGTGTCCCTGTGCAGGCTTTGCGTAAAACCAGAGCAAAACCACCTCTGCCCAATTTGAGAACCACCTGGAACCCCCCCGAACACGTGGCCCCAGCAGAGCAACCACCCTACGACCTTGACAGAGACTTCCCACCTCTGCAGCGCCAGAAGCAAAGATGGGGACAGAAGAAACATTGTGGATAGTTGTTAGATGTATTTGTATCCCCTACAATATTTAAACAATACAATTTACTGTAAAGACATTTAACTTTTATTTTTTTTTGTTTGCACAAGTATGTAAAAGAAATATTATACTTTTGAAAGTATCCTTAAATATATAGAAACTTTGAGAGAGAGAGAGAGAGAGAGAGAGAGAGAGAGAGAGAGAGAGAGAGAGAGAGAGAGAGAGAGAGAGACTCAGGGTTCTTTTTAATTCACATTAGAAATAAAGAGTTTAGTTTGTACTCATAATCCAGCAACGCAACTTTTAAAACCGTTTCCTATTGTCCTTTTTATTTAAGTAAAGAAAACAAATGTGTTTCAGTTTGAAATGTTTGTCACAACAACAGAACAAGGCCCCCTTTACATGACGTTTAAAGTGAAAATACATCAATTATGCTTCTGAGAGGTTTTGCACTGACACAGCAAAATTTTGAAAACTATGGCCATTTACATGGAAATGGAGGGGGGGGGGACCTTGACAAAGATGTAGTTAGCATGTTGGGTCACAAGTGGGTGTTGTCTGTTTTTGTAATAAAACAACACACATAAACATAAACAATGGGAGAAGAAGGACATTCTAGTGGACAGACCACCAAGTTGGATTATTATGGTGACTGTCAAAATAAAAGTACCAAGTCCCGGGAGACTATGGACTTGGAGTCATGACACCGAGGAGGGAACATCGTTCTGATTGGCTCTTCTGACCACGTGCAGAACCACTGGCTTCTACGTCAATGGTGTTCATTTAGAAAAGTTGCATTTTCTCTCATTTATTAGATCAATATTTTATTTTTTTATTATTTCATAATACAACAAAAAGTGAACACATACAGTACATACTAAAACAAAACAAAACGCAACAATTAAAAGAAAAAAGAAAAACAATAAATAGAATTTACACAGAGACGGGGGTCATTGTGTATTTTCACCAGCCTGCAGGGATATAAAACTGGAGCGCGCGTCTCCGCAGTGTTGTGTCTCTCGGAGGCCACTGCCCTCAGTCAGCACGGCGACGTCCTCCTCCCGTGCGTCTGGCTCTGACATCACCGCCTATGAAGTTACAGATATGGCCATGCCTCTCTCTCGGAGGCAGCCTTAGTCTTCTTGAGACGGACCGACTAAAGCCACCGCCGTCATGTCGCTCACCTGGTCGGCGAAAGACCACAAAAACACGAACCAAGCGGCCGCGATCGGACAGAAGCGCTCGCGCAATGACGCGGGGAACAAAGTGACGGTGGTGCTCGGTGCGCAATGGGGCGACGAGGGAAAGGGGAAAGTCGTTGATTTATTGGCGACAGAAGCGGACGTCGTCTGCAGATGTCAGGTAAATGTTTTAGATCGAAGGTTGGATTGCTGCACTCCGCAGGGCGTGCTTTATTATGACTGCAGTTGTCATTACCGATCGCGGTTTTTATTTATTTCAAAATGTCGTTTCTGCACAATGCAACCTTTCCTCCTTATAGGTTAGGGTGCAACAGGTGCTCCATGCTGTGATCTATGCTCTCTCTCACCTCTGAGGTCTTGGAATACTTACTAGAATATGTCGCTTCATTAAAAACATTTTTTAAGGTATTTAATTTTGACGCCTGCGTTTTGCGCAAATTTGCAACTACCTTCGAGGATTTAAATCATTGCGGTAATTCTATGCAATTTTTTTTGTATTATCTATCATGTTGTTTGCGAAAATTTTCCGAACTTGGCTCTTACTGTCTCAGTTTCCCTTTGATCGCACAAAATGAAGATTTGAATTTTCCCACAATAAAATTGTAATAAGCCAAAGTGCACAGGTTCAGTTTCCATCCTGTTACGTAACATTTTAGAGGTCACTCCACCACTGGGACAGGACTCAGACTCGTCAACAGTTGCTATGTTGTACTATCTACACTGACAGGAGGGCACCCTGTGTTCTGATGGGGGCTGAGAGCCCCACCCACTGGGCTCCAGAGGTCACATTCTCAGGCTGGCTGGATATGTGAGAAGGCCAGGTCTTAGTCAGGGGGGAACAGAGTGAAGGATCCGCCAGCGCCAGCCAAGTCTGTTAAAATAGGTGCTGGAAAATGTTGGCGAATCTGGGAAGAGGTGGTGGCTTAGCGCGTCTCATGAAAATAAAGACGGGACACGTCTGTGCGGCCGGATCGTCTTGGATGTTTGTGTGACACTGGCCTTGCTGACGGCATGAACTCTCATGTGATCTCAATTTACAGGGAGGAAACAACGCGGGACACACAGTGGTGGTGGACGGCAAGGAGTATGACTTTCACCTTCTTCCCAGCGGAATCATCAATCCCAAAAGCATATCACTCATCGGTACAGCTTTTCATATTGGGTCTTTAATCAAGACTTCATCAGCCAAACATCACTAACTAAGTGTCCTGTCATCTCCCTTACTGCTCTAGGCAATGGAGTGGTCATACATCTACCTGGCTTGTTTGAAGAGGGAGATAAAAATGACAAGAAAGGTGTATATACTGACACTAGAATCTATAAACGAGTGTGAATAAAGATGAGCGAGCACTCACATAGGCGTTTCCTTGTTGTCCTGTCAGGTTTGAAAGGCTGGGATAAAAGGCTAATAGTTTCAGACAGAGCCCACATCGGTATGTACGGTCATTCAAAGAGATTTACTTTACACAACCTTTAAGATAAATAACCAGTTGATTTATTTTGTTGTCTCTCCACAGTGTTTGATTTCCATCAGGTCGTTGACGGCTTACAGGAATCTGAACGACAAGCACAAGAAGGGAAAAAGTAAGGCGAGGGGAAAAGGATGGAATGAAGCCAGGTGTTGGATACTACATAGTGTACATGTGTGCATTGAGTCATATCATTTATCACTCATAGCATTGGAACAACCAAGAAGGGAATTGGACCTGCATACTCCAGCAAAGCTTCCCGCACTGGCCTACGTGTGTGTGACCTCCTGGGCGACTTTAAGGACTTCTCCACTCGGTAAATAAAAAACAAAAAAAATCAGTTGAGTTGTACATAAATGCAAAACTACTCGGTTTGTATTGTATTACAGGTTTTTCATTTTGTTAAATCCTTTCAGATTCAAGAACCTGGTCCACCAGTATCAGTCCATGTATCCATCCTTGACAGTTGACGTTGAGGACCAACTGAAGAAACTGAAGGTAAGTCAAAAGCTGTCGGATGATATTCTATTAGTGTTTCCAACAGTCGTGCATATTCTTGGTTTTTTTGGTTTTGTTTGTTTGATGTAGGACTACGCCGAGAGATTGAGGCCAATGGTCAGAGACGGAGTCTACTACATGTACGAAGCCCTTCACGGGGCTCCCAAGAAAATTCTGGTTGAAGGGGCCAATGCTGCTCTGCTTGACATCGACTTTGGTAGGATTCAGTGCTACAAATTTCAGTGCAATTTTGAAATAAATAAATAAATAAAATTATTTTAATGTGGCTAATAATCCGTGGCCTCTTCTCTTCAGGCACATACCCTTTTGTGACGTCATCAAACTGCACCGTGGGAGGCGTGTGCACGGGTCTCGGCATCCCTCCGCTCAATATCGGTGACGTGTTTGGTGTCTCGAAGGCCTACACCACCAGAGTCGGGATTGGAGCTTTTCCCACAGAGCAACTCAACGTGAGCATGATGTTGACGTTTCTTTAGCTGAGAGACAAGCGGGTCGGGGGTCAGGGGTCGAGGGGATCCCTCTCCTAAGATTATATTTTCCCTTTAGAATTATACAGAAGGAATCGGGATGAAAATAATTAAGTGGGGAGTAAAACTGTTGTTTATGTTTATTAAAAGACCGATTTATAAAGGCATACATAGTTAAAAAAAAAAAAAAAAAAGTGCTTAGGAGGCAAGGCTAATTTATGTATCATCCAAACACAAGGCAATTCAAATTGCTTTACAAAGAATTAAAAGAAACACTTTAAAGGACACAAAAAACAGAATAGATGAAGTAATGTCTCTATTAGGCTAAAGGTTAAAAAAAAATTAGTAAAATCTGTTGTTTAATAGAAAGCCTGAGTGAATAGAGAAATGTCTTAAGGATTTAAAGAAGTGGATGTGTCAGCAGGAAGTTTGCCCAGTAGGTGAGGAGGGTAGGAACTAATTGCCACTTCATCTTGTTTCTTCTGGGACATTTTGTAAACCTCTTCCTGAGGACCTAAGGGGTTTGGATGTTGCATATTTTACAAGTAAATCTAAAGCTATTCAAAATTAAAACCATTTAACACAAGATAAAATCCAAACATCCAGTCAAACTCATATTTCAGGACGTGGAAAATATTAGCAATTTCAGAACACAAAAAACATATTTGGAGCGAGTTTTCCCAGGGCTGGGGGACATTTATTTTCTTAACACTTTGAAAACTACTAATAGGGCCAAATGTCATATGAAAGGGGAAGGCACATAACGCGTTACGTAACCTGCTGATTATCGGCATGGCATGTGTAGGGTGTGATCATGGGGCTAACACACAGGCAGCGGGGTGAGCAAGGGCGTGGGGGGGGGGGGTATTCTCGTTGGGTGCAGCTGTTAAATTTTGTGCGAGATGGACTCAAACACTCTTTACCTCTTTTGCAGATCACATGTGCACAGGGATAAATTTAGGGCCAGAGTCTGGGTTAAGGATCCCGAGCGGGGCTTATGTTACTTGTCACGGGAACTGACCGTGGGGGGACGTAGGTCATGATGTGAAAACTTCAGCCCCTCAATCAAACAAGGCTTTATTGTACTCAGCTGTGTATTACTGCTTGTTTACTTACTGCATATTAGTAGAGTCATGGAGGATCATTTATTTGCGTGGCATCATTCTCACTCAGGAGTAATGATGAAGTCAGGTAAAGTAAGGTTTTTTTTCCTACCCTATGCAGGCGGTCGGAGAGCTGCTGCAGACAAGGGGTCACGAAGTGGGCGTGACCACAGGAAGGAAGCGGCGCTGCGGCTGGCTGGACCTCGTCATCGTCAGATATGCTCACATGATCAATGGCTTCACTGCGTGAGTGCCCACAACAGTTCACACACCTCATCAGGATCATTTGTTTACTAAGCATGCGGGGTGTTTTTCTTTTTTTAGTTTTGTTTTGTTTTTTGCATAACATGACATTTTGCCTTCCCAACAGCATTGCTTTGACAAAACTTGACATTCTGGATGTTCTGGATGAAATTAAGGTCGGAGTAGCCTACAAACTCAATGGAAAAAGAATTCCACATTTCCCAGGTAGTTCACCGTCCTAAGACAACCACCCCAGGCTTCTTGGTTCAATGTCCTATATCAACATTTGTATTAATTGCTGTCTTTTCGTCACAGCCAACATGGACGTTTTGCACAAAGTAGAGGTTGAGTACGAGACCTTCCCCGGCTGGAAGACAGACACATCTGCCGCCAGGAAGTGGAACGACCTACCAGCCAAAGCACAGAACTACATCCGCTTCATTGAGAACCACATCGGAGTCCCCAGTATGTCTCACACACAAAGCAACATACTTTGATATTTTGATTTTGATTTGTAGATTACAGATAGTCCTCTTCAAGTGGCATCATCAGCTCTTATAATGTCTCTATTTCTTTCTCTTTTTTTTTCTTCAGTCAAGTGGGTTGGCGTTGGAAAGTCCAGAGAGTGCATGATCCAGATGTTTTAGACGTCTGCGCCACCATGATGGAGGCTCAAACATTGCGCCATGATGTGGAAGCTTTTCATCACCTAAAAGAATCTTCTATAATAAACATATGAGACCTTTGAGAAATGTTGAGTTTGTTTTGCTTCAATTGAATTTAACTGCATCAAAATCGTAAAGATCGGTCAGCCAAAGATTTTAACTCAGTGTGGAGTGTGTATGTGTTCTGGGTTTTGTTTGGGTACTTCTATTTCACATCACCCCCCCAAAAAAATTAAATGACGTTACTTGAATTGATGACTCCAAATTGGCCATATTGAATGTACATATGCATGCTTGTTTGTGAGATGTACTGGCAACCTGTCTGCAGTGTATCGTGCCATCATCCTTAGTTATCTGGGATCTGTTCCAAAAGCAGAATAGAAGATGCTTGGATGGGTGGATGGATGGATAGATGGGCCATATATTGCCTAATTTGATCTAAATATGACTAGACCTAAAAACTTGAGGAATACTAACCTTCATAAGTCATCATATGTTTCACTACTGCATTGACAATCTCTCACCTGTATTATTACCTCTGCACTGCATGTGTTGTGTACAGTGGTTAAATCAGGAACAAATAAAATACACAGATAATATTGCTTTTGTTATTTTTACACTTTTGAAGGTCAACTCACAGATCAGGTTGAACCCTCTTGCATGCCTGTTTTGTCCCATCGGCTGTATGTTTGACACCCCTTATATATATCTTCCACACATTTAGGAAAACTTATATTTGGAATCTAAAATATGTTAGAGTTGCTACTGAATTCAAATGCATTATATGCACTCAAACAACTAGAATAATTGGAAAAAGTCACGCAAATGTCTGATTTACATGTGGAAAATTGAATAGAAAATATTTTTCCAGAGTTCATAATGTAATCGTTTGATTGACTAATAGTTGAATTAGTTTTACTAACTAATTAGTTTTTTACTTGATTTAAGTAATGAAATTAAATTAAAAGCTCCTGTATGCATTACTGGGGTTATTGATGCCACAGAGTTTGTTAATAGGAGAAAGACTATAATATTCATTAAAAATGTATTCAAATAAGCCTGAAAGTACATGATGGTGTTGACCTGGTATCTTGATTGACGAATTTAAAATAATTGTCATATTTAGAGGATTTTCCAGGCAAATTGAAGTTGTTTTTTGTCCAGGTCCAAGCATTTTTCTAATTCAAGTTACAACCTTGGAAAATACGAAACCGCACTCGGTCTTTGAAGGCAACACGAGTTGAGCACGCACAGTCACGTGACATATAACACGATGGCTGATTGGCTGAAAGTTTTCACGTGACAATAAAAGATGCCTGTGATTGGCTTGTTTGTCTCCACCCTCTGTGATTTTCCCGCAACAAACCAGTGTGAAAACAAGTAGCAGGCTCTAGGAGCGCGACGCTTTTTAACCGCGAAAAATGCCGAAAAGATCCTGTCCTTTCCCCGAAACCTTCTCCTCGCAGTACAAGATACACATAGGGCAGTCGGAGTTGAGCAAATACGGCGTGTTTGGGAACACGTACAGGCAAGAAATATATGGTAAGTGTGTTTGTGGCTCCTATGTAGCGTTAGCTTCGACGCTGCGCACATTCACTCTGGGCGCAGATAAACCTCTTAAACGTGATCATCTAAGAATATGTTTTGGGCAACTGTGTCGTTGGACGTGGATATTTAACTGGAGTTCACTGGGATTGGCTTGTTTCCTTCGTCTTAACTTGTAGTCACAATAATGTCTTCTTGCATAGCATAGCATTAAGTCAGTTGTCAGACCTTTTTTTTTTTTAAACTGTGTGTGATTAGTTTGGCTTTATAGTGTCCGAAATATTGGCTTTCTTTGTTTCATAACTGTCGTGTGTGTCTGTGTGCGTGTGTGTGTGTGTCCCTTTTCAGCAAAAACGACGAATTTGCTCTTCGTGGGCGCCAAAGCTGTGATGGGTACAATCTGGACAGGAGAGGAGAAGCAAGCTGAGGCTCCTGTGAGCAGCCACACACTGCTGAGAGGACAGACACTGATCGGACACGACGGGAGACTGACACGATGGAGTGCAGCACCAGGTGAGCCTCAAGTCAGGGTCTCGGTCCACATTTATTCAGAAGAACACATCAACACTGATGAGATGTCTCTGTAGCTGCGTGGATCACTTAATTGTGTGACCTGACGAGCAATCAGCCAGAGATTGGATCAAGTCAAACCTCTTGAAGCCTCTGCAAAGTTGGCAAACATTCACATTATCTCCATAAATATATTATCTATATAATAATGGCAGTCAACCGTGCACTAACACTTCCATGTCGGGCCAATTTGAGGTTACAGGCATGTTTTAGGACTGTGGGTGCAAACCCAACTCCATACAGAAAGGTAGGGCCAGTAATTGAACCCAGACCTTTTAGCTGTGAGGCTACAGCAGTATCAACAAGCACTGCAGAGAACAAGCAATTATGATTCCATGCACCATGTTAATGATTTGTTGTTTTATAATTGACAACAAAAGGGTGAACAATAACTATTAGTTCAATTATTTAAAAAAAATGTATACACATATGTGGAATTATATTCAAAATACACCTTTTCCATTTTTATTCATTACTTTAACACGTTTAAGTAGTCAGCAACTCAGATTTTTAAATTGCATCACTGCATTGGCTGAACTATTGCTACCTTAACCTGAGCATATGGTGATGGGGCAGACTATAGTCCCTGAGAGGAGAAACTCCACCAGAATTGGCACAAAATAATGGACAAACTGTGTCGAGGGACCAAACAAATGATGGAACTAACCGCACACAATATTGTCCAACTGTTGAGAGTTGAGGGTCCGGGGCTCACTGTGCTAAAGAGCCTGTCTAAACTTTTGGAGAGAACAGAGGAACCTTGCTGCTGCTGCCATAGTGGGCAATCAAGGTCTGTTGCCTCTCCACTAATGGAAAGGATTGCTCTTTATTGAAGAAGAGCCTTGTTGAGGTAGCTCTTTATTTGAGCCAAGAGGCCCGAGGTGGTCCTCCTGTGCTGCTCTCCTCCCAGTAGCTCATCAGATATGGAGGCAAGGCTGGAGTCTTCTCCGCCGGCTCAGCCACAGCTCCAGGTGGCCGCACCGCCCTCCTCATAAATATAAATAAAGTGGTGCCTGCTCATAACTTTAAACGAGCTTTGTCTTTTGCATAGCATAAATTAATTTTTAAAAAGAAGTACAATTTTAGTAGAAGCTCGCTTTATGTTTCTTATTTTTCGTCAGGATACAAAACTGGTTTAACGTACTCGACAAACATATGAGCCCCTATGGAATCCTTTTTTTTTTCTCCCCTTCTCTTTCAAAACTGAACAAAGAAATTCTTTCACGTCCAAGGGCAAAAATAGAGAGGAGTCATTCCCTCCTTTCACCACTAGATGTCAGTGTTGCTACAGTTAATGATTCCAGTGTTTTGGGGTTATTTCTGTCTAGGCGCCCCAGCGGTTCCCGCAGGCTGCTGCGTGTGTCAGAAGAGCCAGGGGTCCCGGACGACGTGCTCACAATGTGACCGCCAGGCCTGTTCCTCCTGCACCCGACTCTGTTCCAGCTGCTCCAACCTCTGCTGCTCCGTCTGCACCATCATAGAGTACGTCTCTTCTTTTCCTCATTCCAAAAGATTGATTACAGATATCCTGACACTTTCATATCAGCCAGGTTAAAATCTGTCTGTATTAATCTTGATTTCTTTCTAATGGAAGGAGATTTTTTTTTTAAACCCAGCTGGGGTTACTTAGGTGTCAATTGGAATGAAACTTTTATGCTTCTTTTTTTTCTAATTCATCATCACTGTGCAGGACTATTTGTTTGGACTACAGGCTCACTGAACAGCGTAGTGCAGTTCTGCAGACACTTAAGTTGGAATTAATTGCAAGATTTACATTTCATACTCTTATTTATTTTATTTAAACGTGTTGTCATTATGTTGTACAGAGTAGCTATTATTCGTACTGTTATTTAAGCTCTTCGTGTCTCTGAAGTACTCTGAAACTAGATTTTCGGTATAGTAGCCTTGAATCCTTTGTTTGTTCCACAGCTACAGCGGGCGATACGATGAAGTACTGTGCTGCGGCTGCTCTACGTAAAGGAAGATCAGAGGAGCCGTCAGAAGTTTAGGCTTGAATTTATATAGTTGCCCTCCATGAGATATATAGACAGCATTTTTATACCCGTATTTTTTTTTCTATATGATCCAGATGTGTGTGTTCGTGTGTGTCATTCCAAATGTAACTGAAATAAACTTGACTTTTTAAATATACAAATGGTGTTTTCAATGAGTATTGACAAGAGGTTTGAGGGGGGTTTTAATGTCTATCTGGCAACTCGGCTGAAGACAAAGTACAGGGAAACATTTGTAACAATTTGCACATTGATGTTTTTGCACATTTGGTGCTATTTCTTCCCGAAGTTCATGTTTTGATGCTGAATTCCTGACTTCTCGTCACAATACAGGGGTGTCCCATCAATCCAATCATTTTGTCAACAGACTGGAGACCAATGCATGTGCAGGAGCTGCTGGATAAACACTATACTGACATTCTGAAGGGTCATTTCTCACACCCAAACGTTTCCTATTTATAAAATGAGAACATGCCTTAATAACGGCCACCGTAAATGCTGGCATATCTATACAGAAGGCATACGGTGAGACTATAACCAGCCAGATGTGTGGTCTTTATTATTACGCCCCTTAAATGCTGTTTTGCAAATGTTGAAGCCATGGATGTTTCCAGATTTTTATGAAACCCTTTTGCCAGAGTGCCGTGAGATCGAGGCTTTGAAGATTTATGGATCAAAGTGTTTGAACGTGCCAGATCTCCAGAAGGTCTCACAGCTATGTTGTGTTGTAGTTACACACATCAGCAGGGGGCAGCACACATCAGGCACTGGGTTGAAAGACGAGTTCCTTGTAGAAGAGGGGGGGGCATATTCACTGCTTTTCTCAGTGGGTGAGCAATTTGGTCTCACTGTGCTGAAGAGGCACAGTTTCAACCTTTTAGTCAGAAGTGTGTAAGTTTTGTCTTGGCAATGATAATGAAATTCCAATCCAGCCCGAGCGGGTCTGACCTTGAGAATCCCGCTATCGAATTTATTTATTAAAACAAGAGGACCCAGAGGTTGAACACTTGCAGGCCTTAGCTGCAGACAATTTGGCTACGACTGTCCCTGCTGGACACGACCTTGAGGCGCAGTCATCACTTTCTCTTGGCTGCTGCTTGTCACCGGAGCAGGCCGCGTTCAGGGTCAGGTATTGTACACTGGCAGTAATTGTTCTTGGATGCAGAAGTCCTCAAGCACTGCTTCATGGAGATCGGTCACGTGATGTGTTGTAGGTATTTAGCTTGGATGAGCACACCTCCTGGAGCTGATTTGCACATGCTCCCATGAGCTCTTGTTGAGAGAGAGCGAGAGTGTGTGTGTGTGTGTGTGTGTGTGTGTGTGTGTGTGTGTGTGTGTGTGTGTGTGTGTGTGTGTGTGTGTGTGTGTGTGTGTGTGTGTGTGTGTCCCCTCACACACACTCAGCAGGCCAGTTGTGGCCCCGGTCCTCGGGGAGCTGCTGCAGTTGGTATCCGAGGCCGCTGCCTGGCTTCTGGCTGAGTGAGCAGACAGCTGTTGGTGAGCAAGGCGTCCGGTTGTCTGCAGGTTTCTTGATGAAGCTTGAAGGACCTCATGAGATGAGCTTTAAAATATTTGACCGCTGATGATGATTAAGCTTGTATTGATTGAAGAAATTAACTTTGGGCATGCCAGCTGGTTAAGTCATTTATCAAGAGGAATACTTTTAATATCAGCTGGTTCCTTCTTTAACGAAACAAATCTCAAGTTCAACTCCATCAGCAAGTTTATATTAGTTTGTCCTTTTTAATTCTTGTTTTCAGAGGAATTAATTTGTTCCGTCTAAGATATGATTTATTTGGGGGTTGTATACTAATTATTCCTCCCTTTTGTTTTGAAAGAAGCTATTGGGGGGGGGGGGACACACACACACACACACAAAAAAAATCCATGTATTTTAAAGTAAGGCTGTGACTTGTCAAGGGTCAGGGTGATTCCTCTTTCCCGGTGCAATTGTTTCCCTTTTCATCAACCTTTATGACTTGAAGAACCATTTTTGGGACTTTCCACCAAATCAAATTTAACTGGAGCCACAAAACATCTATAAAATGCAGCTGTAACGCGTCTCTTCAAGTTTCATATATTGTTTTGCCATGTGAAAATAAACTGTGTCTTAATTTCATTGATAATGTTTTGGTCACAATTTTGGATGGTAAACATTTAATTACATTTCCAGCTGTTTTAGTATCAGATTTGAAAGGTTTTGACCTTCTTTTTTGGCATCCTTTAGACAAGTTTGACATATTGGCAGTTTCAACCATTTGGCGTTTTTATTTTTCCTTTTTATAGCAGTTTTATGGTTTTCCTTCATATTTATACTTTTTTCTTTTACAAATCCTAGTCTTTTTTTTTTTTTTACAGAATTTTTAAAGCTGCTTCGCAGGTGCTTTTTCTGCCCATTTTTTGTGATTTCAGGCATACATTTTTCTCTGTTGTAGTTATTTTAGTTGTGCCTTTAAAAAAAAAAAAACTTTTTAGCCAAGAGATATAACTGTTTTTGAATATGACTGTGTGCATCCATCCATCCATCCATATATCCTGCTTGCAGGACAAAGGAAAAAGGACAAAAGAAAATCACACATATGGAAAGTTTAGATTCAGTAATTAATACTACCAAATGACTGGTTTTAGGCTGTTGGGGGGGCGAAAGCCCAACCAGATTTCCAACAACGGACTAGTTTGTTGGAATGGAGATCAAAATTAAACAAAATATTGCTAAATCATAACTAAGTGTACAACAGTTGCAGATTATGCATTAATATATATCAGTCATCAATTAAAAACATCCAACTGGCAGGCTAGGAGTTATTATTTGTCATGGACTGTGGATCCAAACAGTAGTTAAAATCCTTTCTTCAATGTGAGCATTATTGTTAATGGTTGAAGATTTATCATGCCGCTCACTCTCCGACACTTTAAAGACCCATGCTGCCCTCACGGCTGAGTTAATTCTGTTTGAATGCAAGAGTTTCTGTTGACATTTATGACATATACCTTTACTTGTGTAGTAAGAGTGTCTGCATCTGGCACGCCTGTAACATGTATTTTTTTCCCCCCTATATTCCATCAATGTTTACAGAAAAAAAAAATCTTCATTAAGTTTTCAGTTGTTTGTGTTTTAATCAATATGGATGTCATCAAGTACATCCCTCCTGCCATCACAAATTGCACCATTTGTCTTTACAGTCGGCTGCAGGGGGATGCGGACGCCCCCCCCCCCCCCCCCCCCCCCCCCCCGCCTCGACGCCACAGCGATGTGATGACTTTATGTGCATTCAGACAACAAGACAGTGCACCTGTCAAGGTTTTCAGCGCAGCCCCATCCGTGACACTTAAAGGACAAAGAGGTCAGGGTGTGCTACAGCTCCCCCTCCTCAGCCCCGTCTCCTCCTCGGGCTGGGTCTCTGGGAGGAGGAGGAGGAGGAGGAAGAAGGAGGGAGGGGTGGGGGTGGGGGCACATAATCACCCACGGCGCTCCAGACAGGACCAACTGCAGTCGGCCAGCGGGAGCACGTGGCTTTGTCTTTCACCCATTCTTTTGGGGACCAGCTGTGGTCTGAGTGCGGCGGGCCCAGTGATGCTGCTGCTATAAATATGCGTCAACGAGTGTGAGTAAGTGACAGCTGTACAGTGGACCAAGGACACGCTGTCTTGGCACTGTCAGGGCAGGCCAGTCCAAAAAAGGCAAGCCCTGCGCGAGCGAGCACTAGTTGATATGTATTTATGCACTTGCAGCAATATAACGACATGTGATATACATAGTCCAGATTTGAGCTGCGATTATGGACTTAAAGGCTCCTTCATATGGATTTAATCTCACAAATTGTTTATGAAATGTGGATATCAGCTCATTGTATACGACAATGTGGGCTTTAGACTGCATATTTATGGAAAAGCGCGGGGACTCAGATTTCTTGAAAGTCAAAGGAAATGGCTCCTCCAAAAAAAAAAAAAGAGAGAATCAGTGGATGATAACAATAAATATGCATGTGTGTTAATGTGGAAAGGGAGGAAAAGAAAAGCTACTCGTGCGCGCGCGTGTGTGTGTGTGTGTGTATGTGAGTGTGTGCAGTATGTACACAAGTGCATGTGCGACTGTGTTTGTGTGCCCTTTTCAAGTGTGACCACCTGTCTTTTGTTAAGAAATAAATAAATAAACACAGGCCACACCAGCTGTCCCTGGCAGTCCGTCCCTTCAGAGGTCAAGGGCTCCCACCGCTGGCCTTGTTGAGGTGGTGGACACTTACAACTTTCCTCAACTTCTCTCAAGTACCTCTAAACCCACACACACACAAACAAACAAACACACCTTATGTTTCTATACCTTTCAGGGGCAGGCTTACATTAATCTCCCACAGAGTTTAAACCAAACTCAGCCAAAACTGCTTGTCCAACCCTAAAACATGTCTTCACCCATTGAATTCCATTTCATTTTTTTTTTTTTTGTCCTCGTCTAAAGGATGAGCGCTGTCAGGTGTGGGTATACCAATCAGTACAGGAGAACGAGGCCACACGTACACATAAAAACTACACACGCAAAAGCACTCGCGGCCAAATGAGCCCGGCTTTGAGCCTCAGAGAGGAATGTTTTATTACACCATCGAGTTACACTGCACATATCCCAGCTCGTCACCCTGCAGCTAAGCTCTATCACATGGCCCCGACTTTCCATGTGAAGGTTTTTGGTCCACAAGAAACGCTCATGCGGCGGGCTAGTTTAAGCCCCGGGTCCCCGTTAGGGCAGATGTGAGATGTCGGTGCCAGCGTGCGCTCCGAGGGCCCTCCGCTGTGTGTGTGTGTGTGTGTGTGTTTACACTGCGAGGTGGCTGCACCGATGCAGAGAGCCCTTATTTACTGTGAGTTGGCCGCGGCTGTTCAGGGTGTTTATGAATGATCTTGGGAGGACATTGTTTTCTTTATGTCGGGGCTGCCTGGCTAGCGCCGCTGTGTCGTCTGTTTGTGCATAAAGTACGTGCTGGGGAGCTGGGCCAGACAATAGCCTGGCTGAGCTACTACCCACGCACACAATAGAGTGGTGGGATGAGGCCGAGGTTTGGGGCCGAGGTTTCGGGGACCGTGGGGGTGGAGGTAGCATGGCTGGGGGCAGGGGCAGTTGGATGCAGTGGCCCTCTTTCTATATGGCATTCCCAGAATGGGGGAGCTGGGATTTGGGGGAGGGTGGTGGGAACCCGAGCACATCCCTATTGGGATCACGTAGCGGAGCAGCTGGATTTCTTTCATGGTGCAGCCGGGAAATAATTAAAAGTTCTCGCCATTGAAAATGTCTAGTGAATTGGCATGAAGTTCCTCGCTGAGACAGACATTTGGTGTAGTAGTGTGTGTGTGTGTGTGTGTGTGTGTGTGTGTGTCTGTGTGTGTGTGTGTGCACAAATAGGTGTGTGTGGTTTAGTCTGTTGCAGCAAATACAATCAAGTTGAGTTCAAGTAATAATTACACGACAGAGTCAGCTGGCATTGTTATAACGGGTTTATCTCCTCTGGCAACAGGTCGGCAACAATGGAAGCCCATCTTGAAATTGCTACGTCCTTGAGCTCAGTTTATGGTTCCAGAGGGATATGGCCTGTAAGACCAGCAGTATTATCACATTCTGTTGTCTCTGTACACATTGCAGTACTGCCCACACACACACACACACACACACACACACACACACACGCACACACACACACGCGTGCGCAGTTGGCCTGCTTGTTGCTGCTGTGTGTCACATGTGAGCCGCCTCACAACATTCCCAGGTCGTTAGCCTGTCAAAATCCTTTATTTTCCCGTTAAAAGTCACAGCCAGCTGCTCGATGACTAACCGCCGAGTGGCGTGACGGTGGAAAAAGTGCTGTTGGAAATAAAGGAAACACCACACAAGTCAGAGAAAGTTGTTCCATTTAATTCTATGCATAATCTTAATAAAGACCTAAATCAAGATTGTCACATTTCCACAGCACACGCACACAAGCACACTTCAAAAGCGCAAAGAAAATGCACATACAGTTACAGATCAAATTAAATTGCCTGAATATCTAAGCAATGTCAATTCTGCATTAAGATTGTCCGCTAACCTCTAAACCACTAACACTGAAGCAATTGGTTACTATAAAATATACCTTTCTTATTAAAAAATTATATTAAATTCTAATGGCACTTCTACAAATTCTATTAAAAAGATTTTCATTTGACATTTAGAAGTTTTTTTTTTTTTTTTTCCAAATCAAAACTGAGACAGTCAAATGTTGCACAAGAAGCGTATGCAATAATAAATATTTCTCATGATTATACACAAATTCACAGTTGTAACCTGCAGAAGACAAAATTCCAGTATCAATAAAGTCTTTTTTTTGTTTGTTTTTTTTACTTAAAAAGATCATACAGCATGAGTTAGGCAAACATAGCCCTCAATTAAGAGTAGCACTGTTTCAAGTCAACAATCAAAATCTCTGTTTCACATTCAACAGTGACATTTAAAAAGGAACGGACTGTTAGTTCCCAGTCGTATCGGCTGATCGCAACCAAGACACAGAAATGCTTGACTTCAGTTGAACACGTCTAGAAAGAAATGTATTAACTGAATTTTCCCCCGCAATAAATTGTCAAGGTAATCTCATGCAGAGCAGCACTGATACATGGACTTTTAGCGGGGTTTTTTTGTTGTTGTTTTTTTTTTTTCTATTGTCTGAATTGATTTGATATGATTGAACATCAACAACTGTCAGTGATTCATTTCACGATCCATCGCTGTGATGTGAACTTCAACGCCGCAGTCGTGGGCAAAAAAAAAGAAAGAAAAAAGTAGTACTCTATAGAAAAAGGGCTTCTCCAGATGCAACACCTATTCGTGTGTCTATAAGGCACATTTGGGGATCATCCTGGAGGTATAAATAAAGACTGCAAACAAACAAAAAAAAAAAGAAAAAGGGGGGAGAAAATTCTTCACGTCGTTAGTTTTTCTACCTCTGTACACATGTACATTAGAGAATCAGGCAAACTTAAACTTGCACCATGTAGTCCTTTAAAAACAAAGAAGTGAAAGAGAAAACAAATGTACATTCCTGTGTGTTCTGATTGAAATATACATGATGCGTTTAAACCTGTGCGAGCAACGAGAACAAACAGCAGTGTCCTGCTCTCCTGAGGTCAGGGAGCGGAGTGAAAACAGGTTGGAGTGATCATTCTTAGAAGGGATCCATTCCAGCTTGGTCTCTTTCAGCAGCAACGAGCAATTCAATCATCTTGATGACCTTCAAAAGTAGTTTTGAACAAAAAAAAAAGAAAAAAAAGAAAGTCTATCCTGACATGAAGACTTGATCAACAGCTATCTGACCTCAAACGTCACAGGTATGAGACACATTACTGTCAGCCTCAAACATTTCTAAAGGAAAGCTGGCATTTGGGGGGGGAAAGCAGTGCTAAAAGCATTTCACTACAGTGGAAAAGTGAATTTCTTTCACCATTTAAATATACTGAAACAGACACGTTTTAGAGTCATCTCTAGAATTTTAGCTTATAGTTTCATGTAAATCCAAAATACAGTATCTGGAAAGATTAGAACACATAAAAAAAACAGATGTTTTCCCTGTTTTGTTTTGTTTAACCAGAGGCCACTTAAAATCACGTAAAATTTGAAAATACACGAAGCCTGTTTTTTTTAAGCTTATATATGATGATTGTAAAAATACTCAACAATCAAATTTTCAAATGATCTAAGAAGTCTTTGCAAATCTGGAGAAATGACAACATATAAACATTAAAGACAAAAAAAAAAAAAAAAAAAAATGGAGAAACACATAATAGTGTCGACGGTGAAATGAAGAATTGGTCCACAGCTACATCTGACCTCCAACAGTATCGAAGCCAGACATATTGCAGCCAATCGCAACGTATTCCTCCACCCCGAGTTTGATCATTTTCCATACTTTTGACAGACGTGCAGCCAACTGTTGATCATGTGGAGGAACAATGAGGCGTTCATCCACTCTGCGCTGGGATAGGTGGAGGAGGCGGGGTTGTTCTTTGATGCCCCCAAACAATACACCTGTTTACAGTCTCCCTGGTCTCCCTTTGCTTAATACATTTCTCACATTCCAATGGCTCCATTCAATACGGAAAAGTGCAAAGAGGGACTTGAACTGCCTGTTTCTCCCTACAGCTAGAAGAGAGATGCACAATGATCCCTTGAGAACTACCTGGGACGAGGTGGTTTGTGGTAGTAGTGAGAGGAAGGGGGGGGGGGGGGGGGGGGGACAATGACTGTATTGTCTCCTTTCTATAGGTCGCCAGTGCCGTATCAGTGTGGCTGTGCTTGTGAACAACTGTTTCCTCTGGCGGAACAGCAGCCAGAGCGGCATTAACGGCTCTGATTTGTAACGAAGGCGGAGTTCAATAAAGTCTTGAATATGGAAAAAGAAGCAAACTCCCCCGGGTGGGGGAGGAAGACTTGGAACGGAGAGACCCCGGCCTTAATAAGACACCTGACTCTCTCTCCACCTTTACGCGTGTTGCAACATGGAAAACAAACCGATTGATAAATAGAATATGTATTTACATTAAATATAGAAATAGTAAGAAATAGCAGCCTAGACAATAGTGTTGAAACTATATGCATGCTAAAAACAAGTGCTTCTCTATGTTCCGTGTGACAAATCTTGAGGACTCCGCAGAGGTTTCTACACAATATATTAAAGTACAATTACAGTAACTCGATTTGCACAGAGAAAATGGACAGCCCCAAATACCAGTTAATGAGTACCAAGATCGCTCAGTAAGACGCAAAGTCTTTCGGGCCTATAGAAATAAGAAACTACGCCTACAGTAAACCCTGAACCAAACTAATAAATAAATTCTGATCAAGTCTTCTCAGGACAGATTAGACAAATATCAACTTTTTTTTTTTTTTTTTTTTTTTTAGCACTACACCCCTGGTTAAGAATCCATACAGCATCTACGTGAACTGACAGAGGAAATCCACTTCCCGCCCGGAGACTCCTTCAAGGGCGGCATCAGTAGTAACTTAAAACACATACAGTAGAGTAACATGAAACGGGTTAATTTGAAAAAAGAAACGTCAGTAGAATTGTCTGAATGGCACAGCTTCAGTGGGACAAGTTTCACAGCAACATCCACTCCTTGTCTGTTTCCTCTCGGCCGGCTGAGCGTTTGTCCTCAACATTGTGTCTGTGTGCGCTTCGTGCCAGGGGTTTTCAAAGTGTGGCAAAGGGTGGAGGTGGGGTGGAGGTGGAGGTGGGGGCAGCAGGTCGCCGAATGCAGGACTTCCTCAAATTCCTCAAATTATGAGATATTGTTGGTAACAGCTGTTGGCAGTAAGAAGTGTGATCTTATTCCAATTGAGTTTGTAATACCTGGTAAGTTTTGTAACTGTTACACATCATCCATCACTGTTACACTTGTGATTTCAGTTCTAATGACGTGTCTTAATAAAATAACGGATAGTTCCGCTCTCCACTGACTTCTTTTGAATAAATCATGCTTGGAAAATGCGTCCTCCCCCACCTCAAGCTCCCTTGAGCTCCACATTTTTGAAAACCACTTATTTACACCATACCAGGAAATAACAAGGTCATTTACTGACAGCTATGAGCTTGGAACCCAGATGACTCAAACATTAAACAGATGAGAGCTTGGTTTACATTCTTTTAAATTATTTAATTAAGGACAACTGTGGCTCGGTTGCCAGTGGGTCGTCACCTTTGTTACAGCCTGGTATGGAGTGTGATTGGTTTGTTGTTTGTTTGTTGTTTTTAAAGACTTTAAATGTCAAATAAAAAACAAAAAAACCTGGCATTACAGTTCATTCTTGCTTTAGTAAGTACACTCGGTGAAGTGTTAAGAATATCCGTAGGCACCAGAGCTACAAGTTTTCATCCCTCTTCTGATTATACAGCCTCGTTTTAAGTAGCAGACACAAGGCCAATCCATCACCATGAGGGCAGGTTAGCAACCATAGAGCTGGGAACGCAAAGGCAACACACTTAAAAAGCAACGTGGTGATCTGATGGCCTCTGTGCTTCTTCTTACAAAACATAAAACCTTCATTTCAAACCTAATCATAATTCCAGTAGTCAGACTTCATTAGTTTTGCTGCCTTGTGATAGTTTACTTGTTAGGGACTAAACAACTCCCCCAAAATAAATAATAAGAATAATAATAAGTGTTAAAAAAAAAAAAAAAAAAAAAAAATCATATATTGCTACTAACGGACGGTTCTGATCTCCCATGTGCACAAATAAAAGTCTCGCTCTCTCTGACGATTGTATAGACGTTTGTCAGCACATTCACCTATGGTTCAAAACATAGGATGCTTTTCGTCGCTCTGGAAATATACTCCACGAATAAACTCCACAGATTGACACAAACGGGACAGAAACAAACAAGTGCATCATCTGATTTGTTCACCTTTGTCGAAACAGATCCAGCTCAAGTTTCACGGCAGCTCACATTAATCTTAGCAGCCTGTGCATCTCCAGCTGACCGTCTCTGACCCTCGCGCATGCCTCACGACACAGTCCAGCTCAGGAAGCAAGCTCCAGTTTTACAGTTGCTACATCTCTTAACGTGTGAAATGCCACATGGGATAGAATCCAACGGTTACGTCTCCAACAGAAAAAAGCCGACATGAGTGTTTACTAACAGGGGGAAAACTGTTCAGTAGTAGCAGTCAGTGTATGAAGAAGACACACGGTCTTGTGTCGTGGCACTGGTGAGACGCGTTTTATCCAATGGCGAGAGTCTTGACAAGGCCACAGTGAAACTTCCTGATGTGGCGGTAGAGGTCCCCCGACTGAGTGAAGCGCCGCTCGCACCACTTGCAGGCGTGCGGCTTTTCCCGCGTGTGGACCACGGCGTGCCGACTCAAGTTATGGGAGTACTGGAAGCTCTTGCCGCACTGGCCACAGGTGTACGGCTTCTCGCCAGAGTGCGTGCGCTCGTGGCGCTTCAGGGTGTACATGCACGAGAAGGTCTTGTTGCACTGCATGCAGGTGGGCACCGAGCCGTCGGGGGACAGCTTGGACCGGGCGCCGTCCTTCTCGCGGAAGTGTGAGCTGAGGTGCAGTTGCAGCACGTGGGGGCTGGGGAAGACTTTGCTGCAGAGGGGACACACGCACACCTGTTGCCCGGGGGGCAGGAGCACCCCGCTGGAGGTGGAGATGTCTGAGGAGGCCAAGTCGTCCTCCTCCTCCTCCTCGCTGTCCCCCAGCAGTCTGCCCCTCCCGTCCACCTCCCTGCCCGGGGCGCCCTCCCTCCCTCGGCAGGCCTCCCCCTCCTCGTCCATCAGGTCCTCCTCCTGGGAGAGCAGGGCGGCTGTGGAGCCGTTGTTGCCTGGGAAGAGGGCAGCGAACCCTGTCACCACTGAGCTCCTGGCACTATTCCCAAAGCGCTGGCTCTCAGGGCTCATCGGCTCACTGTCCTCCTGCTCTGACAGCAAGTCGTGTTCGTCTTTAACAAGTGGCTCAGTGCCCTGCTGCTGGCTGTCGAGGGCCAGCTGTCCCGAGACGTAGGAGGGGTGTAAGGGATCTCTGCTAGACAGAGGCTTGAAAGACAAATCCAGTGCACAGTCCATGTCATCTGAAGCCCGGGACCTCTGGGACAGCAATACGGTGGAACTACTGACATCAGCTTTTGTTTTTCCAGCTGTTTGAACGTAGGGCTCGGCCTCTGCTGACACATAATTGACACCTACAAGGTCCGGGGACCTGCCAGAGTGACCGTTCGCCTTCTGCCTGGTCTGCGTAGACCTATCACAATCTGTGACAGCCAGCCTGACTTCACTCTTGTCCATGTCAAAGTCCTCCGCCGGGGGGGCCCTGTGAAGCCCCTGAGACTGTGTCTGGGGCAGTCGCTGAATGAGCTGCTTACTGTGCAGCTCGCAATCGGAGGAGTTCTCTCTGTCCAGGCAGCTGAGTCCAAAACCCTCGCCCATCTTTTCGTCCAGGCACGACAGCTCCTTATCTTTAAGCTTACCTTTGCACACTTTCACGATATCATACATGTGGAGGTAGCTGGCTGCTGCCAGGACATCCTCCACCGGCAGAGTGCTGAATTCCAACTTCCCCTCATACATAAATTCAAGGAGCAGACTGAAAGCCGGGGCTGTCACAATGTCACTGTTGAGATGCACAACGTCCCTTTTGTCTAGCTGGTCCCTGTAGAAGAGATGGAAGTACATGCTGCAGGAGGCCAGCACGGCTCTGTGCGCTTTGAATCGAGCCTCTCCGACGAGAACAGTGCAGTCACAGAGGAAACCTTGGTGACGCTGCTGACTCAGACACTGCAGCAACTGGCGGCTATGGTCTGGGAACTCCATTCTTCCTTCATAACCTGACGAAAAACAGGAAAAACAGGATACTGGATAAATGAAATGAAGCCGTTAGGAGAGGCAGAACGTGGCTGCGGTGGCAAATCAGAGTCGAACAAGAAGATCCAGAATGCAGAGCGACAACTTGAGACAAATTATTGAAAAGTACCAAGAAACAAAAGGAGACGTCGAAACACAAGCCAATTTCTTAAGCCTTTGAGGATTTAATAACTCACATGCGAGACTATTTCAAGTGCACACATTTGCATCAGTAACTTTATCCAACTTGAGAACATGAAAAACCGACAATCGCTCCAGTGGTGCAGGACACGCTCCGCTGCGCTCACCCACCCATGGACCCCGGTGTAAACGGACCCACTGCCCCAAAAACGATCCAAAGTATTCCGGCTCGTAGTAGTTGCGCTCCCAGAATTTCGCGACAGTGACTGCACCGCTGCGCTTCCCAAACGCGCATATATATATGTGTTATACACACAAAAGCAGCGGTGTTTACAGAACAAACTGGGAAAGGTAGCGCTCGTCCATTGGGGAAGAGGAAGCGAAGGTGAGAGGAGGGGAGGGGAGTAAAAAAGAAAGAAAAAGAAACTAAGAGCCGGTACGGAGTGAGTAAACTGGTGCTCTGTTTGCTAATTACACTGCAAGCTGTGGAGTCAGCTGCTCTGACATCACCGCAATGGAAACGCTACCTCCAGCTGTGCTCCTCTTTATGCCATATGTTAAAACTCCGGACTGCGCAGTCCACGAAACACACGCAACTTAGCGAGAATGGAGGATGTTTATAGGTGTCATGAGATTGCACGGCATTTCCAACTTTTTTTTTTTTTTTTTTATATAATCGGGTGATTTATCACACGCGCAAACAAAAAAAAAGGAAATAAAATCGCTCCTTCTTTTTTTTGCGCACTCATCAGGCAGACACAACTGTGTATGTTTGTTTAAAGGGGGAGTTGGTTTAAATCGCTAAAAAAAAAAAAAAAAAAAAGGCAGATTGTGAGGAGTGAGAATAAAGTTTGACGCCGCGCAGGGACGCGTGCATGTGCGTAATTTTCTTTACGCGCATTAGTTGTATTTCTTTTTTTCCGTAAAAAAAAAAAAGAAAAGAAAGAAAGAAAAAAAAAGTGATCTTTGGGAGACTGAATGGCCAGGGGCGCAGTAAACTGAGCTCCACGTCCGTGTTGGGAAACGCATTGCTGGGAGCCTTTTAAACAGCAGAGGAACTCAACAGCAACTGCGCCTGAAAGCGAGCGGCGAAAGAGAGAGAGAGAGCAGAGGGACACACTCACACAAACACACACACACATATTCTTTTCTTTTTTCTTTTAACTTTCGCAGCTGTAAAACATCGTTACTCACACGTATTCCCGCCCGGATCGTCGTCTTTTCCTTCCTAGGAGCCCCGGTGTCCTCTCATGATGGTGCGGCCAGATGTTCGCTTCTCCTTGTCGTTTCTTGAGCTCCAGTCCGACCCTGGGAAGGCAGGCTGCACTCAGCGCCGCTGTGTGTCAAGCAGGTTGATAATGGGACAAGTCTCGCGATAGTTCCGGCCCCGCGGCCACAATAACTTCTGTACTACTCCGAGAATTCACACAGCGGCAGCAAGTAGCAGAGCACGCCGGGGAGCATCGACTGGCTGCCTTATTAAAACACCTGTCCCCACCATGAATCCCTTTACTGTGCCACGGAAGTGGACGAGAGGGGCAACTGCAGCTTGGCTCTAAAAGCAGGGGCGGATCCAGAGATCGCTGTTGGAGGGGGTCCAGGGCACGGGGGGGTTACTAATACGTAATAGGGTTGGGTGCAATGAATGAAAATCATTAGTGGTCGATAGGTTTTGAAAGCAAAGGCGCTGAGAACAATTAGTCTGAGGAGGAGTGAAGTTAACTTATTTGAATTTGTGAAATGGAACACTTGAATTTCAAGATAGTATCTGAACACAAACATACCTTAATGTCAGCCAATCTTTTTTAATCCATCGACACAATAAAAAACACATTTCATTCGGTCTTTCAAAACATCCAAATACTACAGTACCCATAAGCCACCAACATTCCCAAGCGCCACAGATGGATAGAGTGAAGACATACAAAGAGGCGAAGGATATTACTGTATTTGTAGAAGATAGATTATATGAATAATCTATTAAACATACACTCCATATTATACAGATGCATCTAAGAAAACACCAAGTTCACTTAACTTGGATTTTATGTTTGCATGTAAGAATAAATAAATAAGTAGTTTAAACAAAGACCAGTGTTGCTTGAACAACATAAATAAATCATGCACAAAGTTTCCTTAATATGTAGATCCAGTGGAATTTTTTTTTTAATCAACAAACAACAAAGGTCCAATCAAAGCACTAAATCTGGAAAACTTATGGAGCAAAACTACACATGCAATAAGAGAATATGGTATGAACACAGTGAACTATATCATGTTTGCGACACTACCAGACAATAAATAAAAAATTAAATTGTAAATCAGTCACAGGATGGAAATATATATATATATACTTCTCACCGTAAAACAAACATGGAAGCTGTAAACATACATCAATATAAATACTTTTGAGGCAGTTTTTTTTGTGATTGACTTGATCTTTAATTGTAGAAAAATTGAATTACCCGAGACTAATCATAGAAAATGTGTTGGGTACAAGCTTAATCAACTATTATGACTAGTCACTTATACGTAGCCCTTACATACAGTCATGGGCCTTGCTATGTTTGGTTTGCATGTTCTCCCCAGGCATAGGTGGGTTTCCTCCAGGTATTCCGTTTTCCTCCAAAAACCAAAAACATGCGTGTGAGGTTAATCTGTGACCCTAAATTGCCTGTGAGTGTGAATGTGAGGGTGTGGTTGCCTGTTTCTCTGTTTCCTGTGATGGATTGGTGATCTGTCCAGGGTGTATCCTGTCCTCAACCACGGTAAACTGATATTGGCTCCAGCACCCCGCGACCCTGAACAGGAAATAGCGGAATAGAAGATGGATGAATGGATGGATGGTACTGGGACTTAAATTTTATCTGTTGAGATAGATTTGACAACTGTGTTTCTGATGAGTTTGGTCAAGTTTGATATTATTAAGTTTTATGTCTCATTTAAAAAAGGCAGGTTATTCTGTTATATAGTTTTTAATCAAAGAATATCATCGTCTCAGGCCAAAACAGACCTGCCCTACATTCACTGTAAAGGATTGACGTATGCACGGGTTAAACTTGCAGGACATAACAAGCAATGAAAATTAATGTTGTTATTATACTACTTAGACTAGTGAGTGAAAATAACATATTTGTGAGGTGACACTGTGTATATGACATCTTCCAGTGTCAACATTAATAGAAATTACTTTGATTCGGTTCACAAGGACACAAATAATAAGAATGAAGGTCTAATCCCAGAGTAAATGCTTTGTGCAAAGATGTCTGTTGAGAGATTTTTATTCCCCAACAGGGTCGATTCAGATGGAAATTCCTTTCCTGGAGAGAGAG
The DNA here is from genome assembly GCF_963422515.1 of Blennius ocellaris. NCBI lineage: Eukaryota > Metazoa > Chordata > Actinopteri > Blenniiformes > Blenniidae > Blennius > Blennius ocellaris. The sequence goes on along the minus strand of NC_137666.1, from coordinate 16,236,921 downwards.
GCAGGCTATGCCAGTCCTCAAATATTTCTTGCAGTTATGTGACGTCGCCATGTGACACATCATGCACACTGTTTTGACGGCGGTGGTAAAGCATGACGGGTGGATTTAGAAGAAAACACTGCCCTCAGACATGTAATTCTCTTTTCCTGATTAGACCCTGAACAAGGAGTGTGTTTGTTTGGTTTGAAAAGAAACACAACAAGATAGATTAGTCAAAATAACAAATCCATCTTCGCTAATGACCAGTAAAGGTGGATGTCAAAAAGAAAAGGCCATCATCAGAGTCCAAAGCATCATGGGATTGAGCCACTCAAATGATATTCTTGGTGCGTATAACCAAGTATTAGAGGTAAACAAAACAAAAACAACAACAAAAAACCCAGCCTGTAAATGGGTGTCCTTGTCTGTGTCTCTGTGTTTGTCCTGTGATGGACTGGTGGGCTGTAGTGGACATATCCTACCTTTCAACTATAGTCCGCTGTAACCGGCTCCCGTACCACTAAACTACATAAAGCGGAATGGAAGATGGGCGACGGCATGGATTATGAAGACATGGTAATAAAGCAATCGGTTGTAACCTAAAATGTGTTGTTCTCTTCAGACATGCAGTCATGCTTGCCTTATTTTCTTCAAAAGTATCCAGACATAACTTAAAGTTCAAAGACGGACTCCAGAAATCTACCTGGCTTGACAATATGTTTCTTGTGTGTCAATAAAAGAAACAATTATTCTGCAACAAAGAAAGAGTATCTAAACTGATCAAAGGAGTTAAAAAAGAAAAAAGAAAAAAAAAAAAGCGAATAATGTGTTGTAACATAGAAGGTCTTTTTGGAAACTTTTTGGTCCCTGTTCACTCTAATCCTGCTTTGAGTTGTGGAATTCCTTGGCACCGAACCACCCAGTGCCTTTGTTTTTCCAGACAACACCGAATTCTCCCTGTGGTTTCAAAATGTCATTTCAAATGGTCTTAAGACGCAAACTGATTTTTTTTTTTTTACGAAATAATCAAAAGGTGCCCTACATGTTTAAACTTTTTGAGATATCATCACTCCAAACGGTTGGTTCTGTACTCGTTGAAGTGAGAGATGGTGGCACAGTGAAGAAGCAGAGGCTCGAGGTTGCAGCTGCTCATCTCGTGCACCCTCCTCCTCCTCCTCCTCCTCCTCCTCCTCCTCCTCCTCCCACCCCTCCCCGTGCTCCCCCGCAACTGCCTCGGTCACCTTTGCCCTGTGTTCCAGCTGTCGTGCGTTTTGAAAGGGCCATTTGCAGCTCCTCACAGCCTTCTGACACACAGGGGAATGAGCAATGTGACGGGAGGCGGCAGCCACTGGTCGGAAGGGGCCACCAGCTAGATTCTTATCCACTTACTGCTTTATTCCATTTTTAGTCCGGCTGTTACTGTTACAGAGCGGGGATAGCTGTGCCCTGGCCATGTCCAGATGATGAAAAGCACCACAGTGTCATGATCCCTAAATATCATTTCTGGATCCGAGGATGAATCAGCTGTATTTGATCTATGAGCAAGGGGCAAAAAAAAGAAAAAGTGAATGGCTTTTCGAAGACTCGGCAGACAAGGACTTTTTAGTGATGTGTCAGATGTGTGCCTCATGAAAAAACAATTTACCATTCACTACCGATGCCCACATACACACACACACACACATCCATGCAGGAGCGGCGGTGTGGATAAGAATAGGAGCAGTGGCCCTAGTGTTTCCCCGGCACTGGCAAATGTAGGCGCCCAGTAGAGGAGGGGTGTGTGTTCACAGGGGCAAGACAAAGCAGTGGTTGTGCCTGGGGACCGTGGCCTCAGCGAGAGAGAGGCTCGGCACGGCGAAGGTTCTCACACACAGAAAAAAGACAGAGAAAGAGGGAGACAGTGAGAGAGTGAGAGAGAATGAGAGTGGGGGGTGGTGGTGGAGGTGGTGGTGGGCGGTATGAGGGGGGAAGAGAGAGAGACAGAGAGAGAGAGAGAGAGAGAGAGAGAGAGAGAGAGAGAGAGAGAGAACACTTCCTGGAGGTTCATTCTTCCTCTCTGCAATCATCAATGGCATTCTCCCCCTGACCCACTCCTCTCTCAGACAAACAAAAGACCCCGCATTCCAGTGTAGCCCGACCGGCCAACCAGCCAGCCATCCAGCCACAGTTGAACCACATCACTCTTCCCACTGGACCCAAGTCTCTTCATAGCGGCGGCTTTGAGTTGTGCTGCAGAGGTCAGCCTGAGGATTCTTCCTCACACATTTAGAAAAGAAAACAAAACCTAACAACCTCTGGCCACATGGCAGTCACGCTTCTATTTTAGTCTCGTAGTAGCTGTAATGTTGAAATCTCATATTAATTTCTCACCGATATCTGATGTAATATCATTGCTTTTATTCACTTTTCCGCAAAAAAAAAAAGCCCTCCGCATTATCGTGTTTGTGAAAGTTTGTGTCTAATTGGGGTTAATGCGAATACGTCTTCGCCCTATTGTGTTCTGCTCCGTGCCGTTCGTCAGATCAGCCCGTGACAGGAACGTCATCATTAACACACTCCGACTCTTTAATCTTGTCACTTTGTGCTTTGAACCTGCAAAACTACAGGGCAGACGGTCCCCTTACAAGCAAAGGGCGGATCAAGAGGAGGAAATGTGGGGTACCACTTAAACTTAACAAGAACTTCCTATTTAAGTAGAAATAGATTGTTAAGTTAGCACATCCGTCTCTCCATCATGAGTTTATTGGTGAAGCTTATTCTTTCTCTTTGCACCGGGGCTGCATTTCACCTCCCGTCGTTTGCATTAAGATCGGGTTGCGTGTGTTTCCTTTTACATGGTGTTTTCAACCTTCAGTGCAGTTAATGGGGCATTCAACTGGAACAAAAGCAGCTTCAGCAGTGCAAAACAGAACATGGTCATTTTAGCATTAGAAGCAACATATTGTGACTTTTATTTCACAAGTTTATCATGTTAAACATATTGAATATGTTGAAAGTGCAAATAATTCGTCAAGCAATTTATGTTTAAGCCGTTTTTGGGGTTTGTGTTGTAGAAGTCAAGTCAGATTATAGTAAGAACTACTATTCACCATTCCAAAACGTGGCAGGATGGGGGGGGGGGGGGGGGGGGGGGATATACCTCTTAATGATGGCGGGAGAAAATACAGGATCCCCTGAGTGAGTCCCACTTCTGAGACCGGAACAACTTGGCAAAACTGACAGGAGTGAGTGACAAAGAGGGGAAATGACGGCAGGACAGACTAAGAGAAACGGAGGGCTCACGCCGGAGAGCTTTTCATCACTGCCACTGCTATCCGCTTTTTGTTGTCTTCTTTTGGCACAACTTTTTTTTACGATCACTGCCTATTTCCTTGGAATTCGTACTTTCCTCACCTACCCTTCATGCGAGCAATTCAAAGAGCTGCCCGGTCCTGATTATGTCCAATTGGTGTTCGTTCTTTGTTCAAACGTTTTTCTCTCTCCCTGCCCGCTCTTCACACCAGACCGGTCGAGGCAGAGGGCCACCCACCTCTGTTCAGTCAGAGGTTTGTTCCTGCCAGAAGGAAGTTTTTCCTCCTCTTGGTTACTCACGTGGGAATTGTTGAGCAGTTACTTTTTTTTTTTTTCCTCTTCCTATTTCCCTTCACGGCCTTGACCTTACTGGAAAACGTGCCCTGAGTTGACTTATGATGTGTAATAAATTGTTTGCACTTGTAAAAAACGTGTGTCATTATCGCCATTTCAATTCCAAGTTGATTGGGGATTTTAAAAATAAGCTGTAATATCAGGTCTCAGAAGTCAACGGAAACATGTCACACAAGGTCAAACATATAATAGCAATCCTTTGGAAATGTCTTACATCAAGGTTTTGTTGAAAGGACCTCCTCAAACATTTTTTGATCAAAAAGACCCGGTAATCTGAGAGCTTTGTTTGATACAGAGGCTCTCAGCCTTCTTTGAAACAAACTCGGCTGGCGTGTCTGTACCTGTTTGAAACTGGTTTAACTCCTGCCTCTCCAGTAGCACCCGTTCTCCGCAGCTGCACGATAGTTATTCTTGCCAATAATACGACGCACCATGATAAATCTAAAGGCCCTGTGGCACTTTCCTCTGGAAACACGATATCTGTTTTCCTAAATGTCCTAATACTCTGTTACTTCCTCAAGATATGTTGCTGCTCATTTAAAAGCAGGTATCAAACTTCATTGCGCCTAAAAAAAGAATGTGCTTGTGTTTGTCTTTGGGGGATTTACGTCCCTGCAGGAGCTGAGAGCTGCCCACATGGTGACATGGTGAAAAGCAACTTTGAGGCTTACCTTTTTAGCAAAGCTTTATTTTCATTGATCTATTTTAGATATTCAGTCTTCAGTCTTATCTGACTTAGTCTTTGTACTTTTAACTTTTTTTATGGTGTATAGTTTTTTGTTTTTTTTAAATTTTTAGGATTTCCATATTGTTTTATGATTTTATATTAGTTTTAATCTCTGTTTCCCCATTTCTTTTAAGGCTTTAGCAACAATCTAGTCAATCCTTGATCCTAGTCTTTATTTTTTTTTTTGTCCTTTGAATGCCTCACTCTGTCTCTATAATGTTCTCTCACTGCAGATGTGAGACCCTCACTCTTTGTTGCCTTGATATTGAGTTTAGTCTGTGGGGCTACTGTGTTTGTTTCATTGTGCATAACATTTTGTGCTACAATATTTTGACATGAGAAGTGCTCTCGAACAAAATGATCGATGGGGAATTTTTTATTTTTTTTCCCAACTCCCTTGCCACTGTCCTAATCCTGCTTCTTGCTATACATGTGATTATAAACGAGTGGGTTTCTCCTGTAATGGATTGAAGACTTGTACAAGTTGTACCCTGCCTTCAAACATAATCACCTGCTGTTGGCTCCAGCCCCTGTGAACCTGAATTGGATAGAGCGGTGCAGAAGATAGATGGAACGTCAAAGTGAGTATCAAATAACAAGCCATCAGAATATTTGACTTTTCACCTCTATAATAATAATAGGTGAACAAAGCTTCAGGCATCATGTGCACTGAGTTTAAGTCAGTGACAGCCATTGTTAAGGTTAAAAATGAAGTCTGTGGAAAAAGTTTGCAGATGAGCTTAAAAGATTTGAAAGCTAATCCTTATAAAAATATAGCAGAAACTAACAATAGAATGAGGGAAATTATCAGGAATATGTATTTTCTATTGCTGAATATCTGGACTGTAAATAATATAATTTTTTTTTGCATTATGATAGATTATTGGGTTTCTATAATGGCAAATGAAAAAAGTTATTCATTCAGTTATTTATTATACATTAATTTACTGTGAGCTGGGATCGACTCTGCATGTTAGGTAAAAAAAACTGGCAATAGAAGAAGGAAAGATATATTTTATTGGTTTCAATTGGTTGTGCCTCTGGATATTTAGGTCCAATTTCTTCAATTCAATGATTTAATTGCTGGTATAGAAAAAAAAACAAAAAAAAACCACTTTGAAGGAGAAGAAAGAGAAACTGACACTGTGCAGCCTGTTCAATAATACCCAGGATTACAGCTGCTGTTTAAACCACTGGACTACATTACTCACTATTCACAAAAAAATCTCTTTGTGAGAGATTGATGACACCCTAAACATATTTAACAGTATAATTGTTATTCGAACTATATTGCTGGAGAAAATACATAATTCTGCCCACCTCCAGTCATCTATGAAACAGTTTGCAGATCAGTGAATCTATTTTACTGCTTGTATGTGGTGCTTTTTGTTTTAATGCAATTTTTTTTCCTTTTCTGGTTCATTATAACTCTGATATGTTCACGTGGGTTCCAGTGATTAGCACTTTTGCCTCGCAGGGTGGACATCCTTGGTTTGAGTCTGGGCTTGGGGGGCCTTTCTGTGTGACGTTTATATATTCTCCTTGTGCATGTGTGTGTTTTCCTGAGTACTCTGGTTTCCTCCGACATTCAGAAACATGCGCTTGGGGTTAGCCGAGGACTCTAAATTCCCCATAGGTGTAAATGAGAGTGTGTGTGATTGTGAGCTCGTCCAGGTTGGACCCTGCCTTCACTCCAGTGCCCCTCAAATAACTTGCACTAATGTTAATTTAGAATCATGACACTAAACAAGTTTTTTTTTTTCTGTTTTATATTGACCAGTCAAGCTTCAGAATGGACCCTCTTCTTACAGTGGAAAAATTCAGCTCAACTCAAAACTAGGATTTATAAGGCAACAGACGGAAGGTTTGCTGTAACTGCACATGGCAACAGTTTTGGTGAAAGCCAATAGAAGCACAAAATCACTCTGTGCACATATACGTTATCTTCATTGTGAATTTTGCTGGTACTTCACTTTAAACAGTTCTTCTCACCAACTTATCAGACTTGCTGTTTATGGCTACAACGCTTTAAAGCAGCAGCTAAAGTGGATTTGTTAAGATAAAGTAATGACTTCAGTGCAAATGTGAGAATGAATTGCACATCTTAAGCTTCATTTTATCTCCTTGTTGTGTGATGTGTCTGATGATGAGCCTGTTTCTGTCTTTATCCTGGACTCCAACAGCAGCAATAAAGCAGCATTGCTTCGGGCAGCATGTCTCTTCTTTGTTATTATCATGTGAACTCTGAACCAGTGAATGGGAGCTTCCTGGTAACGATCCCAGTCCAGAGCTGGATGAATGTATAGATTTATTGTTTGTGACAAATGAGTATTATTAGTAGATGGGTGAAACTTTTTCAACAGAGTTAACCAAAAAGTGAACTAAATGGATATCAAAATTCAAGCAATGCAGAAGTGATTCACATGTTTGCTGCACACTTGTTGTCTCACAATGATTTTAATTAATCGGCTTTCCATATTAAAATAAAGATATTCTAAGATGCTTATAGATTGGCATAGTATTTACAAGTGTTTACTTGAAAAGTTAAAGTTATAGTAATTCTTTACAACATTTCTGATCTTACATTCTATTTTGTCTTCAAAATGTCATCGCATGTAATCTGTTTCTTTTTTAATAAAACCTGAAGCTGTGAAGCTTTTTATACCAATTGCTCTCTGAATTTCTATGATAACCAGCTTGTTTGTATTCTGACTGCCACAATATTGCACTATTACCATGTAAATTGCTCTTTATTGTCACGTGAATTCTGTTAATTGGGAAATGTGACTATCCCAACTGGGAACTATTCCAGTTCCCATCTCCAGGACAGTGGCATGAGATACAGAGTTATCATTAGCTGCTGATAAGTCTGATTAAATTTATCCTGATTGAGAGATGAGATTGTCCTGTTTGTGCATTGAATAAAGTGATCGGATTGATTTGTGGGTTTATATCATTCAATTCAGTCAGGGGAGCAATCCAAAATGATTTGCACTGTGATATTAGCCATTTGTGAAAGATGAGCTTCATCTATCTATCTATCTATCTATCTATCTATCTATCTATCTATCTATCTATCTATCTATCTATCTATCTATCTATCTATCTATCTATCTATCTATCTATCTATCTATCTATCTATCTATCTATCAATCCATCTATCAATCCATCTATCTACAATCCAGGTGGCGATTTAACTAGAAGTGAAGCTACTTGTTAAAAACAACTGCTCAAAACAGAGGAAACATGTTGAAGATAAACATGATTGTTCCAAAACCAATCATGGATGGTTATTAGTGTTTTAATATTTCAATCACATGCATATATTTATTATATATCTTTATATTATAGTATATATTATCACAATATGTGCCCCCATGAGATCCTTCAATCCTGTTGTGAGAAAGAATCCTTGCAAATAGTGTTCATTGTGCTTTTCTTTAAATGCCATTCTTCTATGCTTATATCATTCGCCGCTAATCCCTGAATACATTATTGTCTAACATTACTTATTTAAATTATTCTATCTTATTGATATTTTAACTCCTATGGTATTTAGTCTGTTATTTTATGTCTAACACTATTTAGGCTACCGTGAGAGAATAAATGTATTTATTTGTCATATTTTGAATAATATCCTTTCATAATCATGAATAATATCCTTTCATAATCATGATTATACATTGCTATATTTATTATAATATATATTTCATTATATTAATAAACCTTTTTATTTATTTATACCTTTTCAACAGATATATATTCTTAATATATTAGTTCTAACATGTTTAAATAAATTGATCATTAAATAAGTGGAAGCTAAAACAACATAAGAAATTTATAAAGAAAATCTATTATTTATGGAGAGGAGGTGGGATTAAATAAGTTGTACTTCGTCCCACCGGTTTTCAGACATGCAACCTGATAATATTTTTCAGATATTGCTGATTCCGTTTGTTTTGTCAATTTTGTTGATTGGTGTTGCACTATTGATTTATATGTGATTTTCAGCATGTTCGAAATACAAAAAAATTTAATGAAAATTTCCCTCTGTGGATCAATAATGTATTTTTATTCTATTCAATTTAATTCAATTATATTCTATTCTATGCTATTCTATTCTATTCTGTGGAAGCAGGGTCATTGGGGTTGTTTGAATGGGACGGGCGGGTAGATATCAGGCGGGCGCTAGGGCCCGGGAGCGCGCGCTGCCACAGAGGCATTGCAGACAGCGCGTTTGGGAGGTGTAGTGGAAGAAAGGCAAGAGAAACGGAGTAAATGAGAGCACTTTGTCCAGATTGTTCAAGGACTTATCAACTAAAAATACCGCCGAAACAGCTCACTAGAATGAGACGGACACAGTGTTGAATCCCTGTCCAGGTAAATGTCCGCGCTTCCTTCGCATGGTTAACTACAAGAGGTCGACAGCTAGACAGGGTAGGTCCCCATTGTACTTACATGGGATGCGGTTATTCTCACCCAAGCTGCCCTGCTAGGCCCCATATCCTCTGTATCGCGAAATGCAAACCCGAAATCAGACACTTTCTCAGCTTCACGCCGCCGCACAACTTATTTAACGGCAAAGTTGAGCTCTTACAAGCGATAATGCAGTGAATTACAACGCGTTGTGGCTTTTCCTTCAAACAACAGTGAGTGTCTCGGGAGATGTTAACCATTCATTTCTTTCTTTCTTTCTCTGACAATGTGACCACTTTTTTTTTTTTTTTTTTTTTTTTTTTTTTTTCCAGACAGCCCTCAGGCCAAAATATCTGCAGTCAGGCTTAACTTTAAAGGCTTCCACCTCCACCAGAAAGTTGTTTGTGCCTTCGCTTTATAACTCTGGAGGCAAATGAAAACAAATGAGCTCAAGCAGGGAGCAGCTCATTCATTGTTATGAACCGTCTCTGCGTTTGTTTACTTGAGTGAGAAACCTAGTGCCAAACAATTATTGTATCTCCAGGGACTGGGCTCTGCTCACACTGTAGTATCCACATACAATAATACAGACTCCTGTCTTTCTTTTCTGTTACTTTTTTTTACCCCCCCCCCCAAAAAAAAAAAAAACCTACACAAATGGGCTCTCTTTGCAGGACCTTTTGGTCCTCAACCCTGGCACCAGGGAGGTCCTGAGAAAAACTCCCAATAAGAGTTATTTTTCTTCTTTCCCACACCAGTGATCATCACAGTGAGATCATGCATGTGGGTAACTGTTTTTTTTTCTTCTTCTGCTATTATCCCACCTACAGCGATGACAGTTGTGCACCCCTCCAACGAAATCATGCTAAATACAGACTACAGAGAATATAACTGGGAGTTTGTGCTGATGTCCAAAATGAAAGAAAAAAAAAGGTGTGTCTGCTGCACAAGTCTTATAGGACATGGATGTAAAAGGCTCTGATGTTGAACTTACTGTTAAACCTGACTTTACTAATAATCTGTCTCCATCTCCCAGGGTGCTCATGTATGCATGTACTGTACAGAAAGAGAACATTGTCCCGCAGGCACGTAGTGTCAAAATGTGATTTTTTTTTTTTTATCGGTCATGGGACTGTGTCCACTGTGTGTGTGTGTGTATACGCATGGGGGACTTGGCATGTGACCTGGGGAAGACGCAACAAGCTGGCATAATGACTTGCTTGGCTCTCCGTGTTCTATTTAGAAAATACCAGTCACCTCCCACCCAATCCCCCTCGCAGCCTCGTTGACGCAAACGTGCCACCAGTTGCATGCAGAATCTGAGGAATGTTGTTTGAAATTTTGCCTCCGCGTGCAGACAAACGTACAGACAGGCCTGACTGTGCAACAAGAGTGCAGACGTGTGATTGTGGAGGGGGGAGAAACTACACTTCTTGTAAGGGAGCGCTTGTCGGGAGTTTTGCACACACACACACACACACACACACACACAAAAAGTGAGAAGTCCAAAATACTTTTTGTCTGACTCAACTTGTTTACTGGTTATCCTTTTGATTTGCAGCTACCTGACACTGATGCTGTGTGTTTATCGTAATGGGTGTGTCGAGTGTGGCGAACATTTGAATAAATTCGGCCTCATGTCGCATCTTTAATTAGTCCACGGCTTGTCTGAACAGCTTAGAAATGAATACATTAACGTGAGTCATGAGGGGTTTGTTGTTCGTGTCATCACAGGATTGAAGCAGTGAAGTTGCGCGTCTTTGAAGGTTACAGTAGTTGCGGTTGGGCGTTCAGCCTCAGCCACTCTAAATATTCGTATTAATGGTGAGTTTTCAGGGAACTTGAAAAGAGGAACTTGGCACTGGGTAGTAGATCACACCGGTACTGGCTCTGCCGTAGCGCTTCAACACAAACTCAAGTGTTGCTTCAGGGACTGTGTCTCAAACAGGTGAGGATGCTTCGTATTCATGTTCTTTTTGGACGGTCTTATTAAATGTAGGTTTCATATTCTCCCGCTGTCGCCGCCGAACAGCTGCGGACTCTCGTTTACTCAAAACAGCAGCAGAAAAATAGAGCAAAAAAACAGACCTGCGCCTATTGATCTGTAATGAAGGAAGTAGCGTGGCGACGTCGGCCTGATTTTTCTGCTTCCTGCCATGTGCACGGGCCTGTCCTCCCTGGCCCGGTGACAGGCTTGGTGTGTGGCATCTTTCGCTGCATGACACTGATTTGCATTGAATGGGGTGGGCCCCAGAGCTGAAGCCAGAAAGATGAATGATTGAAAGCCACCCTGACATCAGGGCAGGCAGGCAGGCAGGCAGGCGGTGGCCCAGAGGCCTGAGGACCATGTGACCTGCTGTCAGGGTACTGGGTTCATTCAGTGGCTGCTGGCTGCAGCGCTGGCAGCAGCCCAGCTTTTCCACACAGGCCGCAGTAGCAACAGGTCGCTCCCATTAAAACAGCAGCGCTCTGTTGTGGCTCCAGAGCCGGTCTTGTGCATACGTTGCTTTTTTGGCTGTGGTGTGTGTGCGTGCGTGTGTATGTGCTCAACTTTGTTTGTGTGATGTATTCCGATGTGTGTGCGCGTGCCCGTGTCACAGAGTACACACCAAGACGCCCCAAGGTTTGTGTGCGATTCCCAGTTTGAATTGCTCTCGGTGCACTCTTTCTTTCTTTCTTTCGTTCTTTTTTATCCCTCTCCAGAATTCTTGTTCGACACAAGCACCACAACCCCCAAACGCAATAAACAAAAACACGCGGCAAAAATAAAACGCTTGATTCCATAAACTCACTTTCTCACTCGCCGCAGAAGAGAAAAAGCCGCGTTCATGGCACATCCACTTGCAGATGTATCGGAGCCCCGGGGGCCGTGCTGATATGACTCGTAGTCTGTCAATAGTCACATTCACTTCCTGTTGTTGTCCCCACCAGTACGCTGGATGAGGTCACTCAAACAGAGCTCACTTTTGATGGCTTTAAACCCCGATGCTGCTGCGGGAGGATTGATTTTCGTCGCTGGTCAGGGATTGCCCGCCGCAGTATGTGACATTTGTGTGAACAAACAAACATGGCAATTGATTTTTTTTTTTTTTCTCTCTCTCTCTCTCCTTCTTCCAAGAGTTCAAAACCCATCTTTATGCTCCTGGAACGTATCAGACAGTCAAGTGTTTGGGTTGTGATAGCCTGCAGGCTTGATGGGTAACTGATCAAACTGTTAGGGGTGTGTGAGGGAGTTCAGCCAATTAATCAGATGACTGCCAGCGATGCTTTGTTGTAAAGTTTTATAATATGGTCTCAATAGATAACTGTCCCGTTACCCCCAACCCCCCCCCGCCCCGCCTCACCGTCACTGCCTACCGACTCCTACTACTACTGAATCAGGATGTTTCGCCTCTATGTAATGGTTTGTACATTAATAAGTTGAGCTCCTGGTTCTTAGGGATATTATTTCCCTCCTCTTCCCGAACAAAACCCGTTTGCTTGTACGACCCACCTTGAGTTTGACTTCGACTACCGCTGTCACTCTTTCACTCATCTTTAGTTTCTGTGCATCACATTTACTAAACGCGAAAGCGGTTTTGTCATATTTGTTTCCTGTGTTAGCCCTAATTATTTGTCCCATTGGTCTGATCCAACAGACAAACTGCTGCAGCAGCAGCAGTTCTTTGCGGGTTCCGATAGAAAGGTTTTCACCAGACACAGCTCGTCTGGGTTTTTTTTTTTTTTTCTTCTCCCTCTATTGAGACGTGAGGCAGGTGGTCATGATGTTATTATTCATCTGGGTTGTGAAAGAGAACGCATACATTGACAGCACAGGAAGTGGTTTGTGTTCCTAAACATCTGTGTGTGTTTATTTTCAGTGACAAAATAACTCTGTCAATGAACCCTCCGAGACTCTGTCTTAGAATCACAACCTGCGTTGGCCGTTTGTTTTCTGGACTCTTAATCACCTGAAAGGTTCTAACCCAACACCTTCTTGCATTTCTGGTCGGTGGAGCAGCTCGCCTTCATCTTGCCTTAACCACATGTCGGTTTTCTGTTTTGTTTCGTTGGCGAGACAGTTTCTCCTCATGGTGTGTGGACACCTTTCATGGCAGCCATCACCCTGGTGTGTGTGTGAATGAGTGTGTGAGTGAAAAGGTGAATGCAACCGTCTTGTTTTCTTACTTTTGAAGTCACTCTTTGCTGATTTGATGTTCATCATTCTCTTTTTTTTATGTTGCGAAGCTGTACTCCATATAAAATATACATTTTCTGCAGTTTGTATTTAGGAAATGGCTATTGTACATGTTCATCCAATCCCACTGTATCGTAATTCACCAGTTCTTCTTCCTGACGTAGGCGGAAAGTAGCCATTATTGAGCTTTAGGAGCATTTGCGTTATCATGTGTCTTAACGTTTGATTCTGCGTTTTATTAATCATATGCACAGTTCTATCAAAATGTTTAAGGCTGGTATGATGGGGGAAGCTACAATAATCCCTTTTCGAATGAGTTAAACGTGTACTATATGGAAATTGGATTCTTATTTATTTCCACTTTTCCATTATTTCATCTCATTTAAATCGTTCCTTTGTCCGGAGTGTGTATAAAATACAACATTTATTTGAATTGCTCAGTTCTCGTGGATTAGCAGCGCGACCACGCTTTCCTTAGGAGCGGTGTCAAGTCCTCCTGGGTTTTTCATCGAGGGTGTTGTGACTCGAGAGGAGTAAGCACAGATCTCCTGTGTTTGTAGACTGGATCGGAACCGTCTCTCTCCGCACTTAAACCCACACCAGCTTGATTATGTTAACATCAGGCGTCTGGGGGGAGGGGGGGGGGAGGGGGGTCACACCGTTACTATGAATAAATCCCTATGAATTTGGAGTCAATCAGACGCCTCCCTGCTGGTGTTACATGATAAATGCGCATCATTATATTGCACCTGCTTGAAATCTTCGCACGGTATTGTATGTTTCTCAAAGCCAAACCTTGTTGGAGTATAATCATCATTATATTGAGATATATCGCATTTATTATAGGTCAGTTTTACAGCTTTCCTATTTGCAACACCAGCAGCCTCGCAGTTATTTCTAAATGTCATTTTTGAACTGCCTCACTTACAAACAGAAGCAATAGTTGCATTTGGGTCTACTTGTTCTCACATTTAAAAAGTTGAACCAGATCCAAAGTAACTTTTAATTGCAACACATTGATCTTCACTAGTTCAGAGAATCGAGCATTACAACAATTCTTAAATAGAAAATTAGAGTGAGTGAGTTTTTTATGTGCGTGTATCCAAAAGGTTTACACAGATCTGCAAGTTGCACTTTCTCAAACAATAATTTGTCAGGTGTTGTTCTTCTCAAAACATGAGTATCGTAAAACAAAGTTTGAAAGTCTGATTATTTTTTTTTGCTGTGCAAGAAAAGATTTGACACCATTCATTTTTAACTGCTGTTCACAGACAGAAATGGCTGTGCCGGCGGTGAACAGCATGGAATTTTCCAATTCTAGAGAGCTCATTGTGAACGCCAGAAGCCACAGCCTCAAAAAGATATTTGAACCTTGAAATGTTGCAGGTTCCACTTGTGAAAAGGACGAGCCTGTGGCTGCAGCGTGTCCTCCACTGACTGGGCCATAAAGCAGGAGGATCTCCTCAGTTCCTCTCTGCTGTGTTGACCCCGAGGGTTAATATTCAGACAAGTGGAAAAAAAAAACTCTTTTCACCTCAACGTGGAGCTAATTTTTAGTTGTTTTTTTTCTTTCTTCTTCTTCTTCTAATAGGTAACCACCATTGAAAAGGCGGCCCTAAACCCCGAAGACCCCGTCTCCAGGCTCCTGCAGAGGGCTGAGTGAAGGACACTTGGGAAGCAACGTTGTGTCTCTCCCTGTGGGAAACCTGGATCCTCTATCCTGCCCACCAACATGACCAATGTGGTGATCGTCAAGGAGGGATGGTTGCATAAAAGAGGTACATGCGAAGTCGATTTGTGCGACGTAACGTTCAACATGAACTGCAGAGTCTCGTTCTTCATTCTTCCAAATGTGAACGGGAGGAAGCGTTCGTCTTTAGTCGTTCACCCGCTTTGGTTTGAGGTTTACGTTGTTCACAATTCAATTAAGTACGTTGCAACAGGCATCTTCGTCATTATATGTTGCAGAACTCCTGACTGTAAACATGCAGGTTAACCAAGCTGGCACACAGCGTCAAATATGTTAAGACCCTGAAATATGTTCATTGCGCAAACTTTTCAAAATCCCTTTGTTGATGCATGTTGTAGAGATGTATTTAAGGTGCAGAACAAATAGATTTTCTGCACCACTATACAGAAGCTTCTTTTGAAATTAGAGTTTTTTGTTGCAGCACAGATTTAATAGCCACATTTTTTATACACGGGCCTGTCCCCATATCCCGCGTCTCTGTATGATCCGAGTTCCTCGGCGTTTGGATTAGCAGGTGTTTAATGTCTAAACATTTTTTCCCCTTCCAAATGCTTCAGAAATGACTAAACTTAGTGACATCTCAGAAGTGCAAAGGCTCTTGACTTTAGGATAAATATGTTTAAAGTTGCACGCCAGATCTCATGTAAAGCCCCCCCTCGTCAGTCGCTGCGTCCCCAGCGGGCCCCATTTAGCTCCTCTGACAGTAGTGTGTGGCGTGGCGTGGCGTGGCTCAGTGTCGGGCGTTGAGTCCTGTTGTTTGGACGAAGAGGCATTCCGCACATACCTGCTGGCTTTGAGCAGCTTTATGTGTGCATACTAACTCTGCCTTCAGCTGCGGCTGCATCACAGAGCCCACTCCACCGCTACCACCAGGGGCAAAATTGGATAAAGAACGTGTCCAAAAACCACTGAAGTCTCTCGGGCCCGGGGCCAAGGATCCAGTCTTTTACTGGAAGTACTGAAAAAAAAAAGTGGGGGAATCTAAACTCGTGGGATAAGATGATGGTAACAAAAGCTCCTGAGAGTCAAAAGTGTGCGAGGAAGTGCTTGTTGAGATTGTGTGCGGACACACTCCCAATCCTCAAGTCTTAATTCAAGAGTGTAGCAGGCTGACGTCGTAGTAATGGATGAGCCTGGCAAACTCGTTTTTTTTCCAGCGAGTCTAAAGATTAAATATTGCCAGGACAAATTAGTTTATAAGTAGCTGACATGAATAGTGTTGTAGAATCCTTAATCTTGGTTTATTTACCGCAAAGCCCATATTTACATTGTTTGTTACACAGGTTTCACACCTAAATTGTGTTTGTTTAGGGCAAAACGAGAACAGGAAGACGAGTTTTAGAAAGGGGATGTTACGTTACCTTTGTTTGCCATCGCATTGGAAAAAAGAAAAATTTAAATAATGATACAAACTGGCATAAGTCCATATTTCCACACCTTGAACAGGGCAGATAAGAACAGAACATCCTAATAGAAGAGGCTAGCGTAAAACATAACTTGAGAGTAGTCAAATAGTGACTGGCAAGAAAACATTGAAGTTGTGTGGCACACACACACACACACACACACACACACACACACACACACACACACACACACACACACACGGTTGTAGCAGTGACACCCGTCTCGTTGTGACACGCGCACTACACAAACAACCCTTCAGGAATAGTGAGTTGGCATGTTGTCCGAGCCCAGCAGCTGTGCCCTGTGAAATGTCACCCAGAGCCTCTGTGTTTTGATTGGAGGGCGTCCGCCTGCTTCCTTGACAGGAAGCCTTTTAGTGTCGCGTCACTGTCATGCAGTCGTTGCCCCAGAGCCACAGCACAGAAGGTGAACCTTGCAGTAGCCGCGTCTCACTGTCCATCACCCGAGCCAGGCGGCCCGCGCCCGCACCGACAACTACGCATCTACGCAAGCCTGCACCTCAAGTCAAGACTTTTCTTTTTCTTTTTTTTCGGGGCTGTGGCGCCACCCAAGTGACTCAAATCTTCACGTAGGCGTGATAATAAATGGCTTATACCGCCTCTAAGTGTGTGCACCATGCTCATTACTCCCATGTTTGCACTCAAAACATCAATTTAATGTTTTTCAAAGGAGAGGCCTTGATGTTTCCATCAACATTGTGTGTGTGTTCCCCGACCTGGTCAAGTACCAGACGTCGTTTTGTGAGTCGTTCACAAACCCCCCCCCCCCCCCCCCCCAAAAAAAAACAAAACGCATCCAGTGCGAAGTGGTCCCGGCTTTAAGCGGTGCCCATGTATTAGCTCTACAGGATGATTGAATTTCACGGAGAGACAGTTGCAGGCACCGAGCACAGCAGCTCTGGCATACCACGAACTTTCACTCCTTGATTCCTTTCTGATTAGTCATCTTCTACATGCATGTGCAAACAGTGTCAAGATTCATGGGAGAAAGTAGAGCAAGTCTAATGGTGCCCTGTGAAACCCCCCCCCCCCCCCCGTCCCCCGTCCCCTCTCTTCGGGAGAACTCGTCGATCATTGGAGCTCCAGATTCTCAGCCTTGAAGTGCTCTGTACATTTGTTCCAGACAGGCCGCACTCGATGGGATGATCTCATTGTGAAGGACACACCTTCATACTTTTTCCTAAAGCCTTGTTGGCGAGCAGCGCCGCTGTAATGTGTTTGGATTGTGGACAGTTTGGGATGAGTTGTTGGGACTCTTATCTCTGATTTTGGAAGGACAGCTTTTGGATTGCGAGACGGTGCCGCGGAGCAGTGTACGTCTTGACACACATATGCAAATGTGCTTGGACAGTGTGAAGCATATTTATTTAGAAGTTCCTCCGCCAGCAGGACATTAGTCAGTGCCCTTATGCGCAGACCGCATCGCAAGTACAGGCTTGCAAAAACACTGTAACTTTGTTGTTACTATCATAACCAGTTGTTATGTGTCCCCAAATGATACTTCGCTTTTAGATCCGTCACAGCGTGCACCCACACACTCCGAATGTGCCTACGGCCTCTAGTGGCCACAGCGACCGAGCAGCATGTTATTTCTTTTTGCTAGTGTGTTTTTCCAAAGTTTTCCATCAAAGCCAGAGCATCATCATCAGACATCAAAGAGGCAGATTGTGGGTTCCCTAGTTTCCAGAGAAGCGCCGTGGCCAAGAACCCAGTGAAGCTCAACAGAACAGCACTCGCTTGTCCTCCCCTCTTCCCCGGGCCGTTGTTTGTTTGACTCATTTGCTCCCTGACAAGTATAAAGAGCCGGCCCCCTCGTTAGGCTAACGAAGGCCACAACAACTGTTGGATTTGGGTAGCACGCTCAGCTGGCTCCAACTGACGAGGGGGGGGGGGGCGGGGAACGCACCAGGAGAGCTGGTGACGGGAAGATAAAGGGGGCGAACGGAGAGGGACAGAAGTTGAGCAGCGTCTTTTGTGATGTTCCCAGAACATTGCTCAGTGACCCAGTCAGTCCGAGGAGAGCTGGTGGATGTTGTGTGTGTGCGACGTGCCCACAGCAGAAACCCCTCCGGTGGGTTGCTGTGGAGCTCATCAGCTGATTGGTTCCTTCGTGGGTCATGTGGCCTGAAGGACACCCATGAGCCACTCCTTCCAAGCGAGACCTTGTTGGTGGTCCAGGAAAGTGCATGAGACGGGAGAGTGGGAACGAGGGGGAAGTTTAGAAACGGCAGACACAGTAGTTAGTTTATGAGAACTTTGTTTTGTTTTGGGGATTTTTTTTTTGGGGGGGGGGGGGGGTTTCCATCTTTTCAATATCGGATCTTTGTGCATCTGGTGAACAGGCCCGCAACAGTTCTGCCAGCATGTTCCACATTTGTATTTGCTCTGTAAAATCTCAGGAAGGGAATGCAGTGTTTCCTGTACTGCTAAATGCTCTTCAAAGGAGCAGGCCCACCTGATTAAGTATGTCTCATGATACCGCGATCCTGACTGCCTCAGGAGTTTGGGACTTTGAGTATCTGCCAGATCTGCTGCTGGTTTTCGCCCATGCGCCTGCACATCCCCTCATTATGGCTGTCATGGGCCACATGCTGCTGCGGTACACAAACAGACACACTGCAGGGGTGGAGGAACAGCTCATCAAAATTGCTAGTCTATTCACCTACACCGAGGAGATTCAACAAACAAAAATCTCAATTGCTCGTAAAGTGACGGACTGAGACCAAATTAGGTAATAATTCAATATTTTCTCTTTTAATAGATATTTTGGTTTCATATAATTAGTGCAACAAGTGGTCATCGGTGTCTTTTTTCCCATGCAAAAGTTACTGAGGACTAAACAGTGTCTGGTACATGGAAAGAAAGTCCATATCTGACTATACCCTCAATAATAAGAAAGAACTATAATGGGGGGATTGGAGACATTACTTATTTACCCCCAATAAAAAGAGAAGGGCAGGTACTAAACAAGGCGTATATTTAAATGAAAAGGGAAATAGAAAAACAGACATAGAGTGTAGGGAAGTTGGATGATTAGCCGTTAGTGAGTTGGTTACCAGATATGGGGGGTCGTATTGATGGGAAGTGTTTAATATTTGTATTAAGAAAATACAATCTAAATGATTCCATCTGGTGTAACATTTCAACCATCCGGATATTTCATCTGGAGTTGCTCAGCATAGAATATCAGGTTTGGGTTTCATGTGTTTGTAAATAAAGACATAGAAGCTCGCTGCATTAAGTTCTAGGTTTTTTTTCATGGAAAACGGTGAATCATCCGGGATATCATAATGGGATATTTCACAGTTTGACAGAAGTA